>NC_035442.2:88734146-89088930 GCF_002127325.2 Helianthus annuus
GCATATCGTCGAGATAGCCAATGGTAAGAACATCGAGGCCACGCACGTGATCCACGACTGCACGCTAGAATTGTCTGGTCACACGTTTAGTATCGATCTTTTCCCTGTCAAACTTGGAAGCTTCGACGTCGTCATCGGTATGGATTGGTTATCCAAGCATCGCGCTGAGATCCTCTGTCAAGAGAAAGCGGTTCGTATCCCTCACCGTTCGGGCCAACCCCTCATCGTTCAAGGCAACAAAAATGGAGAAGTCACAGGCATTATCTCGCTTTTAAAAGCCCAGAAGTGTTTACAAAAAGGGCACACCGCTATCCTAGCACTCGTCACCGACACCCACGATAAGGAAAAGAGGATTGAAGATTTTCCTGTAGTACGAGACTATCCCGAGGTATTTCCTGAGGAACTACCTGGACTCCCTCCCCACCGTCAGGTCGAATTCCAAATCGAGCTAGCTCCCGGAGCAGCACCCATAGCTCGTGCACCGTACCGTCTAGCCCCTGCAGAACTGAAGGAACTCTCTACGCAACTACAGGAACTATTGGATAAAGGATTTATCCGTCCTAGTTCATCACCCTGGGGAGCCCCAGTACTCTTTGTCAAGAAGAAGGATGGCACATTCCGAATGTGCATCGACTATCGTGAGTTGAACAAGGTTACCATCAAGAACCGTTACCCCTCTCCCGCGCATCGACGACCTATTCGATCAGCTGCAAGGATCGAGCTACTATTCTAAGATCGACCTACGGTCAGGTTATCAATAGTTGAGAGTACGTGACGAAGATATTTCCAAGACTGCGTTTAGGACCCGTTATGGTCACTATGAATTTCTCGTTATGCCTTTCGGAATGACCAACACACCGGCAGTGTTCATGGACCTTATGAACCGCGTATGTAAGCCTTACCTCGACAAATTCGTGATTGTGTTTATCGACGACATCTTGATCTACTCGAAAAGTCAAGAAGAGCATGAACGACATCTACGCCTTATCCTCGAACTCTTACGCAATGAGCAATTGTACGCCAAATTCTCTAAATGTGACTTCTGGCTTCGAGAAGTCCATTTCCTCGGCCATGTAGTTAATAAGAACGGAATTCATGTTGACCCAGCTAAGATCGAATCAATAAAGAACTGGCCTACGCCTAAGACTCCCACTGAAGTTCGCCAATTCTTGGGTTTGGCAGGCTACTACCGCAGATTCATTCAAGGATTCTCAAAGATTGCACAACCCTCACGACTCTTACTCAGAAAGGCATTGTTTACAAGTGGAATGAAGCTAAGGAGTCGGCCTTTCAGAGGCTAAAGGATAACCTCTGTAGCGCTCCTATTCTCTCGTTGCCTGAAGGCACTGACGACTTTGTGGTTTACTGCGATGCGTCTATCCATGGGCTCGGTTGCGTGTTAATGCAACGCGAGAAAGTTATTGCCTACGCCTCACGACAACTCAAGACACACGAAAGGAACTACACAACGCAAGATTTGGAACTGGGAGCAGTGATCTTTGCTCTTAAGATATGGAGACATTACCTGTACGGTACCAAGTGCACTATTTACACCGATCACAGGAGTCTCGAGCATATCTTTAGGCAAAAGGAATTAAACATGCGACAACGTCGATGGGTCGAACTCTTGAATGACTACGAATGCGCCATCAAATACCATCCGGGCAAGGCCAATGTCGTGGCAGACGCCCTCAGCCGAAAGGACACTATACCAAAGCGCGTGCGAGCATTGCAACTTACCATCCAGTCTAACCTCCCTACCCAGATCCGAAATGCTCAAGTTGAAGCATTGAAACCGGAAAACATCAGGGCTGAGTCTCTGCGAGGATCAAGCCAGCGACTAGAACAGAAGGAAGATGGCGCTTACTATGTAACAGGGCGCATTTGGGTTCCACTCTTTGGAGGTTTACGTGAACTCGTGATGGACGAAGCCCACAAGTCCCGCTACTCAGTACATCCTGGTTCGGACAAGATGTACCACGACTTGAAGACTACATATTGGTGGCCTGGCATGAAGGCCCACATAGCAACATATGTCAGCAAATGTTTGACTTGCGCAAGAGTCAAGACAGAATACCAGAAGCCAGCAGGCCTACTCCAACAACCAGAAATCCCGAAATGGAAATGGGAGCAAATTTCCATGGATTTTGTTACAGGGCTACCTAGGTCTCAAGGCGGAAACGACACTATTTGGGTAATAGTAGATCGATTGACCAAGTCTGCGCACTTTCTGGCCATTAAGGAAACAGACAAGTTTTCTACCTTGGCGGAGGTTTACTTAAAGGAAGTAGTTTCGAGGCACGGAGGGCCAACCTCGATTATTTCCGACCGAGACGCTCGTTTTACTTCGGAATTGTGGCAAGCTATGCACAAATCCTTTGGCTCACGTTTGGACATGAGCACCGCTTATCACCCGCAAACGGATGGACAGTCTGAACGCACCATCCAAACCCTAGAAGACATGCTTAGAGCGTGTGTGATCGATTTTGGCAAGAACTGGGAGAAGCATCTACCGCTAGTAGAGTTCTCCTACAACAACAGCTACCACACTAGTATTCAGGCAGCACCTTTTGAGGCATTGTACGCTCGTAAATGCCGATCACCTCTCTGCTGGGCGGAAGTTGGTGATAGTCAAATCACGGGCCCAGAGATGGTGGTGGACACAACGGAAAAGATTGCCCAGATCAGACAACGCATGGCGGCAGCTCGTGACCGTCAGAAGAGTTACGCTGATAAGCGTAGGAAACCATTGGAATTCAAGGTCGGTGACCGGGTTCTACTTAAAGTCTCACCCTGGAAGGGTGTGGTTCGCTTTGGTAAACGGGGCAAGCTTAATCCGCGATATATCGGACCATTCGAAATTACCGAGAAAATTGGTAAGGTTGCTTATAAATTGAACCTGCCTGAAGAACTGAGTGCGGTACACAACGTATTTCACGTATCCAATCTGAAGAAGTGTCTGTCAGATGAAACGCTCGTAATTCCTTTCAAGGAACTAACTATTGACGAACAGCTACACTTTACTGAGGAACCGATTGAAATCACTGATCGAGAGATCAAAATCCTCAAACGTAGCCAAATACCTCTTGTACGAGTCCGTTGGAACTCGCGACGTGGCCCAGAGTATACCTGGGAGGGGGAAGACCTGATGAAGCACAAGTATCCCCAGTTGTTCCCAAACGAAAACCCCAGCACTGAAGCTACAACCGAATTTCGGGACGAAATTCCAAACTAACAGGGGGATGATGTGACACCCCGTTGAAACGCTTTCACTTACACTAGCTTGACAGTGGCTGCCTTAACTTTCGGGACGAAAGTTCCTAAAACTTGGGGATAATGTGACACCTCGGGTTTCCCCGGACAATTTTTCGATGTAACGTGTGTGTACGTATATTTTATTAAATGAAAAATTCATGAAACTATTCGTTGTTACATGCTATGTGTATGTAAGTATATGGGTATATATATATGTGTGTGTTATGTATATGCGAGCCGAGACCCTAGAACCCGACTCGAGACCCGGAGTGGTCTCGAGTGAACAGTGAACGTGGGCCGGTTTGGGCCAGAAACAACCTTTAACCTTACCCTCATATAATCGGCCAACTTCTTTCATTTTACCATTTTCACCAACACTTCTCTCACTCACCCTCATTCTCTAACTCCAAAACCCTAGCACAACACCCTCATTTCCTCTCCTTTCCTTCTTCCTCGGATCAACCGGTAACAAGATCACTCTCGGATTCTAGCTCGAGATCATCATTTGGAGCTTGGTTCATTGATTCCTTGTACCCCTACTTCCAACCGGTTAGCATGAATATCTTCATAGTTGTTTTGCTTGTTTGTCTTGTTACTAAAATGCTTGATAGTGCTTGATTGTTGATGTTTGTTGCTATAAAATGCTTGTTTGATGATAAAAGTGGTTGCTTGAAATGATTTTGTGTCTTAATGAAAATGATCCGGTTTTGTGTTTAAAGGTTTGCTATTCGGTTGTAGTAAGGATTGGTTAGGAGGTTTTAGGCATAAATGTTTGGGTTTATATGATGAATCTTGTTTGTGTGCCTTGATATTGTCCGAGAAGTATATAGAAGGTTTAAACAGGATTTTGGGTTGGATTGTTGATAAATGGGGTTTGAATGTTCATAAATAATTGCTTGAATGTTATGTGAATATGATGATGAACAGCATGAATGTCACTTAAATATTTTGAATATGCCTTGTTTGATCCGATTTAGACACAAAATAGACAAACAGACATGTTTAGTGTGGATAGTACTAAGTTTCATGAAAATGCAATATCATTGGTTAGTACATGTCAGGTTCTAGAAGATCTTCAGTGCACGTAATCACGGTTGCGAGTCGCAACCTTTGGTTGCGACTCGAGACCACAGCGAGTTTTGTCGAGATCTCCGCGTTGCGAGTCGCAATCAACGCGTGTTGAATCCGGTTGCAAGACGTAACCATTGCTGCTAAGTCGGAACCGCTGGTTACGAGTCGTAACCTCTGGTCGTGACTCGTAACCAAAACGTGATAAACCGAGACCTCGGTTGCGAGTCGTAACCTCGGTTGCGAGTCGCAACCACCCTTGTCTCGACTGGGCTATTTTGGTGTTATTGGGCTTTGACTGTTGGGCTTTCTGTTGACTGGGCTACGTGTTGTTGCTGCTGATTGTATGTTTAGGGCTGACCCAATAACCCAACTGTTTGTTGTTACGCATGTTATACGTGTTTGCTATATGTGTTTGCCGTACGTGTTCGCTATGTGTTTATTTGTACCCAACTTGACCCATACTTGGTAACCATGCTAGGACGTGGTGACCAACATACTTGACCGGGTAAAATAATCTACCGAGCAACCCAAGGTGAGTTCACAACTTAAAAGCATGCGTCCCGGTGGTTTGGGACACGAGACTAAAACAACCCTATCCCCTTGTAAAGGGGATACCATTCACTTTCCTTCCCTAGTTACTGGGAACAAACTTACTTTTCCTTCCCTTGTATTGGGAAACCTTTTAGTTAATTACTGTTTATACGGAATGCAACCAAACGGCACTAAACGCAACTCTATCACTCAAGTCCCTACTACATAATACCGATTAGTCGCCGGGGCCAGGCGAACGGGTTATTAGTTGATAGCGCTATTTAGGTTTTACCAACCTCACACCGTGCCATGGTATGGGATCGGTCGTGAACTAATGTACTCAGGCATCCGTCAATGATGATAGAACATTGACATCGGGGCATCCTGCGGAAACGCAAACGGTTACCTAGTGTTCGGTATTGGAAAAACAGTTTAGTCGCTAACTTTTGGGGTAGCTCCCCATGGCATGTATAAACGGATAAATTAACTGGTGAAACAAGTTTTTGGTATTTAAAACTGGACTACTAGTGAACTCACTCAGCATTATTGTTGACCCCTTACTGCATGCTTTGCAGGTAACCAGTGACTGAGGAGCTGCTACTTGGGAATGTGTAGTGATCGTCAAAACCCGTGTGTTGGGTTTTATTTATCTTGAACCATGAATTGTCTTTTAAAACTATTTGGTTTATGCTTCCGCTGTTTTGTTTAAACTTACTATCAAACTTAAGCTAAGATGTTGCTAAACTACTCGAGATAACATTTTACTTTACTATTAACCAATGCTTAGTATAATTGGTGGTTGGATCCTGGTCAGTCACGCCCCTAAAGCGGGTGTTATCCGCAGGTGGATTTTGGGGGTGTGACATATAAGCGAAACTACTAGACTACCATATGAGCGAAACTACATGATGACACAAGAGCGAAACCTATCTCTATGACACATAAGCGAAACCATGACTAAAACATGATTTCTCGATTTCCATGCATGATACAATCTGCCCTAACCTAAGACTCGAACGAAGATGTAGTCGACAGACAACTGCACCAACAAAAATAATATAAGTAAGATGCATAGTTAAAAATATAAATTATTTTTAACACACAAAGAACAAACGCGTAAAAGATGGTGAATTGTACTTGTGCGATACAAGTCTAGTGACTAACGTTAATAAAAGACGTATAAGTCACGACGCTAAATAAGCAAACCGGTGAAGTTTACGGCGCAAGAAATGCAAAGTTGTGAGTTCATGCTCCCCCTTTTCTTTTAACTGTTTTCAGTTTTATAACTTCGGGGGTGAAGTACATGTTACTAAATGTTTACAGAAAGGTGAGTTCATGTCCCCACTTTTAAACCTTTACATACTTTTTAAACTTAGGGAAAATACATGTGTTATGGTATGATGGATACAAGAACTAAGGAATGATATTAGAAATCGTGTCACGAATAGGGAACCAGAAGCACCATTAATCGTGTACATACTAAGACCGCAGAACAAAAGGTTAGATCTAATGGGTTTTCGGGTAGCCACACTCTTGGTGATAACTAGTACCAAGTAGTGCTTTTGTGTCTCAGTCGTGAATCGACAACTAGAAAAATGCCTATGGTTTGGATGCTTCCTATGTCATGTCACATGTTAATGGCCTTGCAACCCATTAACAAACTCGATACTTACAGAAATACTTGATTTATACAAGATACATACCATGTTTTCATATAAAGTATACAAACGTTCAATACAAAAACTGCATGAATTCACACCATCATTATGTTGACGATTTTCCAAAAACTCACATGTATTTCAGGTAACTAAAGTGGATCTGCGCGCTGTCATACTCTTGCTCTTGGATGTTGTTTATGTTTATCTTTGAATAAAGTTGTAAACTTGTCAGACAATATTGTATTGGTGTTGTAAACACTTAACTTATGTTTTGTTAATGGCATTTGGAGTTATTTTACGAGCATGTAGTATGTTTACCTTTCGTATGCAATGAGAACCTTTCATGATCACGCCTCGTGCTTCCGCCATAGAAAGGGGTGTGACATCGTGCTTCCATATCGTAACATAATGCAGTCAGGGGTACACCGCTTAATGTTCATTTATTATAACAACCTGCAGACAAGATCAACATTTTTGTCACCAAAGAAAGTTGTTAAACCAAAATGAGTAATATGCCATTTTCGTCCTAGTGGTTTGGCAAGTTTTCGACTTTCGTCCAAAGGATTGTTTTTCCGCAGCTGGATCCAAAAGGTTTGAAATCTTGCCATTTTCATTTAGCTTGTCAACTCCATCCATTTTTCTCAGTTAAGTCAGGGGTGTTTTCATATTTTTATGCTAACTTAAAGGGCAATTCGGTCTTTTCCACTTTATATAAAAAGACCGAATACCGTTGAAAAACACCAAATTGCCCTTTAAGTTAAAAAAAGACGAAAATACCCCTGACTTCCGGAGAAAAATGGATAGAGGTGATGTAAATGTTTTGCAAATATAAACTCACATTATTGATAAAAGTGTGGCAGCTTTTGTTTGAGTGCATATGTGGTTTCCAATCTGAGAGCAGGCACTTCAATTGTGATTCTTGGTGAACCCAGCTATAAGGAGGATATCTTTTCAGTCAACATTTGTAGGAACCTGGGAAGTGATTATAGAAAAAAAATCATGTTGAGATGATAAGTAGATTAAATATATTAGATTGAATACAGTCTAAAATGTTGTGCATCAAAGATTAATATATTACAATGACAAAACAAATATGTATGAAATGAGTGTTTTATGAGAAGAACCTGATGGTCATCTACTTTACTCATCAAGTCAGAAAAAACCACATTTTTGGTACAATCTTGATAGGTGGTGTTAGAAGGTGATATAAGAATTTTAAGTGAAGATGGAGAAGTTGATCGGGAAAGGGCAACGTATAATTGACCATGAGTAAATACTGGTTCAAGAAGATATATGCCAATTTTGTTAAGAGATTGACCTTGGCTTTTGTTTATAGTCGTAGCATAACATATTTTCAATGGAAATTGTCTTCTTATAAACAAAAAAGGTAAATCATTAGTCTTATGTACAAATTTAATTCTTGGGATATATACACGATTACCTGTTGAAGTACTAGTTATTATGCGTGCTTCTATGATAGGCAGCAATAATTGAGATATTAACAATCGAGTACCATTGCATAGACCTAGCGTTTGATTTATGTTACGAATAAGCATGACTGGTGTATTGATTTTAAAATCTAGTCGATGAGGGGGGGATGCCAGGAAAACTTAGCTCGTTTAGATATTCTTGTGGATATAAGGCATCAACATCTGTTGTGTTTTGCGCATATGGTACCATTGAATCATAACTGATATAAGATCTTGTTTCTCCAGGAGTTAGATTCAACACGATTTTGTTTATTTCATCTGTTGTTTCATTCTTTGGGCAAACAATGGCTCTATTTGATAAATTCTCAGCTGATGGATAATTAAGTATGAATTCATCATAGATAAAGTTGATAAGAGAACAGACGCCATTTTCACCAGGTTCAATTAGAAAATTAGAAGGAATCTGAATGGTCTGTGTGTTTCATGGATCTTGCACATCAGGATCTCCTACTAACCCATTCCCTATGTCTAGTAGCCATGAAGCGAAGTTGTTGGAACCTTGCATAGATGTTGGGATTTGAGCATCACCTCTAACACACATGTTCTCATTTAATTTATACACTTTGAAAAACTGCCATAAGTAGGACATTGGTAACGTTGAGGCAACGATCTCTGATTGTGTGTTTCTGGGTTTCACCGGGAGTGTTTGACGAAAATCACCTCCAAGAAGTATAGACTTACCACCAAATGGACGTGCAGCATTGTCAAGAATGTCTTTCAATGTTCTATCAAGGCATTCAAAACACTAACGATCACTCATTGGCGCCTCATCCCAAATTATTATCATCGTCTGTTTTAGAAGATCAGCAAGTTGAGTATTTTTTTATGAAATATGTTGACTGATCTATTAACTTTATTGGTATGTGGAACCGGGAGTAAGCTATCCTACCAGAGGGCAACAAAAGAGAGGCAATTCCTGAGGCAGCAACTGCAAGCACAATTTTACCAATAGACCTAAAGAAGGATATTATTGTATTCCACAAGAAAGTTTTTCCCGTTCCGCCATGGCCGTAAACAAATAACAGCACCTGAGTTTCACTGGTGTGTGGATGTATCGCAGCATTATAGACACGTAATTGATCTGCATTGAGGGATGCGTGCATTTTAAAGTGTTGAGCAGCTAAAGCTGGTCTGTCATAACTTGTTTCTTCCATTAGAAGTCGGTTTCTCAATGTTGCAAGGACAGCCTCAGATGGCATGGGAAGACCAAAATTCTTAAGTGACTTCGATGGAGTAGCAGACCTTAGCAGCTTTTCAATTTCCAACAATACTTGTTGTTGTAAACTGAAGTCATTTACAAATAAATTGGTATTTCAAGAAGAACCATTAATTGACAGACGTATGTCATCAGACATCTTTTTCCATTCAGTTTCCCGTAAAAGTAGAGGTTTATTTACCTCGCAAAACAAAAGCATATGAACAAAAAGTTATCTTAATTCAGACGATGTGGCCCAAGTAGAAGCATCAATAAAGGTTGTTTGCCATTCTCTATCATCACCTATTAAACCCAGTGCCTCACATGCATCTCGAAAAGTTGCATGTGTAGTGTTTGAAACTGTGCGTATGTCTGCAAACGACTTACAACCTCTTTGATGACATAGCAACATGCGTAGATAAAACAACTACCCTGAAGTGGGATGAACATACGTAAGACGTCCTATTGCTGGAGTACGTAGCTGTACTCGACGAATCCATACTTTCCCATATGCATCCCAGTAATATTTGGAAGGGTATTCAGTGTAGGTCAGATTTCGTCCTTCTGAATCTGTTTCTGAGTTGTTGTTAGACAACCACTCGGTTAAAGTCGTCTTCCCGAAAGACGGGTTGTTGATAATGGACTGTAATTTGCTATTGTCTCTGAAAGTGACGTTTTGCATTCCCTCCAAGTGGACTGCTAGTATTTGCACAACAGGATTGCGTTCATGAATTGCGAAGTTCAAAATTCTCCATGCCGCCTCGTGTGGGCAAATAAATCTTCCGTCTACAAAATTTTTAATCTCATCAACCGACGAATGACCATTTGTGGATGTAGATGTTGAATCATGTTCGGCTTGCTGAATTGCAAATCTAACACGATCTGCTCCTTTTGATATATATTTGAATAAGTACTTAATCATCATGTTCCATCCACAGTATTCTACATTTATATGGGCGTTGAAACGGCTAGACAAACGTTTGTTATAAGGGACAACATAACCATTGTCAATTTGAATGCCATTCCTTAACATACGATGGCCATTGGGTGATCGTTTATAATGAACATATCCTTCCTTGTCAAACCAGGTGACAGGTTCTAAGTTTTTCGGAAAACTTTTGGAACATGTACCATCACGCATACATGGAGCCTTTGGATTGAGCAATCCACATGGGCTGTGAACCATACACTCTGTAACAGTTTTATATAAAGAATATTCTGTGTCAGGGTCTGGAAACTCGGCAGTAATGTAGGGGTCAACTTCTGAGGCATCATGTATTCTGAAAGGAGCGGTTACCCAGAGTATGGTGTGGCAGTGTAGTAGACCTCTCTTTTGAAATTCAATAGTACACAGGTCTGAGGAAGAATTAATAAAACAAATTATTAGGCACATAAGTGAACAAAGTCAAGACAAATAAATAACAAAGGAAAAGAAATACTAATATGCCGCAACGTCACCAAACGTTTTATCCTCTTTCATAAACTCCTGAAATTTCATTTGGAAAACGCATGCTATAATATCAGGACGATCTTCAGAATGCGTGCAACCAATGGCAATAAAGTGTCTAACGATTTCGGGCCATTTAACATTGCATGTGAATGTAATGAAGTACTAGGGATTACCAAAGACCCTGCATATTGCTAGGGCATCCTGATAATGCTTATACATATACCGTGGCCCCCCCCTGTGAACGAAGATGGCAAAAAGATTCGCTTGCCTATATTGTGGCAATTTGTATCACCTTTAGAAAGAGAATCATAGAGACCAGAGACATACTCTGAACGGAATAAATCTTGGTTGGCATTTATGTATTCCAACCTACCCTGTTCTATGCATATATATGCGTCCACTAAATACTGTTGAAATAATCGACCACCTTTTAGCAAAAGAGAATACACATTTTGACGGTCATGAAGTTGATAACTGTAGTACATGTTGATAGTCATTTTTTTTGTTTTGTGAATGACCAGCCATACGCAATTGAAGGCTTGGAGACCAACCTTGCTCAGCAAAAGGAAAAAAAGTAGAGGATATTGCAAAGGCATGTAAGATGGATGAAGTTTGCTTACTCTTTGAGGAGTGCCGTCCTTCGTGTGAAGAACAATATCATAATTGCTAATATTTGAATCACAGCACGTACGATGCCACCTAATGTACCAGGTGCAGGAGGTTCATATCTTCGATCTGGAACATTGTTATAAAGACGGTTACCAAAGTCAATGGCATTTCTGTTATCACACAATTCAATAGAATTCTTAAAAAGGTGAGCATATTCATTGCAAGAATGAAGCGTTTCACTTAGATCACTTACAATTGCAGTTGAAAGATTCTGGCCGCTTAAGTTAGTAAAGAAGCGAAGCCTATTTGAAATTTCATTTGTTGTATCATAAATATACATTTGAAGAAAACGGGGTTTCTCGTTTGATGGAGGACATAAAGATCCAATCTAATGTGAAACCTATCCTGAAACTTTAAAGACGTAGTGTAACAACTCTCACTAAAATTAATACTTAATAGGTTAATTATCTATTAAGGAAACCCTAATTGAGAAACCCAAGTAATTCCTCATAAAGCCTAAAATTTTCATAACAATCGGAATCAGGATCAGGGCCCCTAAAACTCAGGGGGGGGGGGGGTAAACCCTAGCTGATAATTATCTTAAATTCTTGCTGTAGAAGTTAAAATTCGTTTGATAAACAACTCACCAAGGCTATCTGGGACACGAAACAACCTAGGCTAGAAAGTAGACCCGTCGCGCCACGCGACGGGTACACATGTCTCTTTCGCGTGGCGCGAAGGAGAGCATTTTCCAGATATAAATAGGTGGGATTGGCACTTGAAATTTGCTGTTATTTCGACGTTCAAATTCGAATTATGCTCTGAGATATCATAGAAATCGTTCACAACACACACTAATCTCGAAACGCTGCCGTAATCAGGGTAATAACTCGATCGCTATTACGATTCAACGACCGATCGATTATAACTATCCAACGATTGTTTGAGTGCTGCTCGAATTGAGCTTATACTTTGTTATTCATCGTGATTTCGACTTGAATATTTGAGTGCTGTTCGAATTCAGACTATGCTCTGTTATTCGTTGTGAATCCGTTGAATTGTTAAGTATTGCACCAATCGTTGTGAGGGTTTAATCTCGTGAATTGTCGTAACTGCTGTATAAGTTACTAACCCGTTTGCGTGTGCATTGTGTTTAAATTAGGTTAATCAAGGCTAATCAGTATGCTTATACTTTGCTCGGTAAATCTGCAATGTGAGTCATTCTCTTTTTATCAATTGTTTTACAAAACTCCAAACTATTTTAAGTTATAATTACAGGGATTAAGTCTTTGTAATCACCAAATTACAACTGGTATGTGGGGTTTTGTATACATTACTTGTTAATCCATCACCATTGGACAACGAGATAGCCAAGGGGTGATATGACCATAGTCATAGACCCTATTGGACAACGAGATAGCCAATAGGTGGTCGAGTGACAAATACCATGGGTAGTTGGTTTGATATCAGAAACATTGTAATCGCTCTTAATACTGTAAATTATAACAACTGTATTGTTTTCTGTAAAATGAATGATTCACTCAGTATTTCCCCGCTGACAAAACCTTTTTCAAACATGTTTTAGGTGATCTGTTGTGAAACAAGAAAAGTGCCGTGAAGCACTACAAAGCTCAGAGAAGTGGCTCAATGTGAATAAATAAAGAAACATGTTTTAAGAAATAAAGATTTCCTTGCGAAATCATCTTATTGTAAATTATGTGATTTTATCCTTAACTTTATGTAATATATTAAACGGGCATTTTTAGTATTAAAAGATCATGTATTAAAAGACTTCCGCTGTCGCCTAAATTAGATACCATGGGATTCCTGCCCCGCGGCTCTCGAACCGGGTCAAACCAGGACTGAGGGCCGTGACAGGAAAAGGTGGTATCAGAGCCACTAATCGAGCCACTGATTTAAGCCTATTACTGATTTAAAATAAATTAAGTATTTAACAAAATACTTAATTCTATTAAATGCCATTTTGTGATTATGTGTTTTATTAACTGATTATTTGTTAGATACAGTATGGGTAAACAAAAGCTTTCTGCTATCTACCACAAATTAGATACTGCACCCAAGGAAAAAGGAACTTCCTCAAAATATCCCGTGAATATGGACGAGGGAATATTTGTCCGAAAAGCCCAATCTGAAAAGCCATTTTCTCCCAGTAAACGAAATAAAGAATCAGGAAAAAGGAAAGAAAACCCAATCCAAGAAAGTGAGGTTCAATCCAGAAATCCAGGAATTAGGCAATAGTCCACCTTGGGAAGATAAATTAGATGAAAAATGGTCAGATCTTTATATGCTAGCTACCGTAGCAGAAAATGCAAACCTCTAAACCACTAATAAGCATAGTCTAAAATTTCTACTCAGTAAATAAATAAATCCTAGCGTGTTCTTTCTTGTTGTCCTTTGTACAAACTAGTATGCAATAAAACTTCAATGTTTATTTGTAAAACTTTGTTCCAAAGTTTTAACTTAACATTTTTGTGCATTTTTGCATATACGCTATGCAGCATGAATGAGATATCGGAAGCATTCCAGAATCTCAACCTCTACCCAGTACCAATTGAAGTCTCCCACGACTTTACTAGTTATATTGCTGACATAGAGGAACCCCTGGAATTCCAAGCTCCACCGCTGGAAAAAGCAAAACCTAAAAAGAGAAGAAGATATGTAGGATGGAGAAAAGTGCGCAGGAGGAAGCCAGCCACTAGGAGACTTCCCAAAATAGAAAACCCTATAGACAAAGGAAAGGGAATCGAGACGGGGGAGAGTTCTAAACCAGCAGAGATAGAAACTAGAGAAAATTTTAAACAAAAGGGAATAGAGATCGGAGAGAGCTCTAGACAACCCAAAGAAATCACATTTCAAGACGAAATAGACCGTCTACTAGCAAACTGTGAAGTCATGAGCCCTATCCACAATAATTTGTACCCTTATCCAGCCACAATCCAACTTCCAGTGAATCTGGAACCAGTTATTCCAGACCCTCTGATCCACACTCGACCTTTAGGCGAAATGGAAGAATGGTGGACAAATGACTGGCAATTTCAAACCATGATCAATAGTCCTTATACCTTCCTTCCTCAGTTTGATCCAGAACCTATCCCCAATCCTCCAATGAGTAATGAAAACTTAGCCGAACTTCGACAGTTCGGAGAAGAGCTGATAGGTACGAGGAATAGGATCAGGGAGATGGGGGAACAACTTTCCTGGAAATACGACGAGAGGGAGCGTCGTTACTAGAACTGTCGGTTAACAAACAAGATAGTGGAGTCAAGGAAGTATGTTTGTATAATAGCCTTAATAGTAAAAGAGAATTCTGTAAAATGGGAAATAAAACCTTGTAAGATAAACAGTGTGTATGGAGGCATATATAATCTATAAAACAAACTAGAAGTCGAGAAATCGACAATTTTGGCTATAGATGTGTTGTGATAAGATTATGTGATTACGTGCAATTATTTTGTTAAATTATCAATTAGTCGACACTGATAAGTTTATATCTATAAAAATCACCAGATGGGAAACGCTAATAATGAGCCGGTTAATGAAGAGAATCAATCTAAGCAAAATCAGGAAAACCAGTATATGACTAGACAAGATATTGAAAATATCATTACTCAAGGGATAGCCAATGCTATTCCAGCAATCATGGCTGCTGCTCGGAAACCTGTTGAATCGCAACAAATCATTCCTAGTAAACGTACTCAGGAAGACAATTTTAGCCATAGTGTAAACGGAGGCAACAATCATGACAATCATGATAATGATCCACGACAAGCCCCACTTCCTAAGAAAACGAAAGCTGCAACACCTGGTTGCACTTACAAAGAATTTCTTGCTTGCAAACCCGCTGAATTTGCAGGTAATGAAGGGGCAACTGCAACACTGCGTTGGTTAGAGAAAACCGAAGTAGTAATTTCAATAAGCAAATGTGCCGAAGAAGATCAGGTCATGTATGCTTCAAATTTGTTTAAAGAAGGGGCACTAGAATGGTGGAACACCGTATTACAAGCAAAAGGAAGAAGAATAGCCTATGCTATGCGCTGGGAAGAATTTAAGAGTCTTGTAGAAAGAAAATTCTGTCCCGAATATGAAAAAGATCAAATGGCAAATAAGTTCCTAAATCATCGTATGACGGGAGTAGATTGTCGCAGTTATACTTCGACATTCTTTTAATACGCTAGAGTGGTACCAACCCTGGCCTCGCCAGAACCGGTACTCATTTCCCGTTACATTTGGGGACTAATTAGTGAAATCCGTAACATCGTTAAAGCTGTGAGACCTCGCACTATTGACGATGCGGTAGAGTTAGCTAACACCCTAACGGATGAACTGGTGCGCACAAGAGAAGAAGATCGAAAGAAGGATTTGGCTCAAAAGATTACCCAAGGATTTCGTGTGGGTAATAATAATAATAATAAGTTCAAAAAGAGAGGAATGAGGCAGTCCGCAAATCCGCCTTTTTGCAGAAATTGCAAAAAGAATCATTTTGGAAGATGCAATATGACCTGTAACTTTTGCAAAATGGGGGGACATCGAGAAGAAGATTGTAGGAAAAAGACCAGAATCTGCTATAACTGTGGAGAAGCCGGGCATTTTAGACCAGAATGTCCTAAGCTAGTTAAACCAACAGACAACAGAGCTAAAACGACCGATGGAACTACAAAGAAGAATGCACGAGCATTCCAGCTAACCACTCAAGAAGCCGAACTCATCCCAGATGTGATAGCGGGTACGTTCCTAGTTCACGACATGTTTGCAAAAGTATTATTTGAATCTGGTGCAAACCAAAGTTTTATTAATACTTCATTCTGCCAAGCTCTTAATTTACCTTTAACCACCCTTAGGCAGATTTTTTCGGTCGAAACGGCAGAAGGGAATTCTGTTAACATAGATAAAGTTTTGCAAGAAGGAAAAATAGAACTATTAGGCCATAAGTTTTCTGCAAATCTGTTACCTATGAAATTAGCCGGGTTCGATGTCGTGTTAGGAATGGATTGGTTAATAGCCAACCATGCTCGAATCCTGTGTGATAAGAATTCTGTAGAAATTCGTACACCAACAGGAGAGGTAATTTTAATTACAGGAGATAGACCTCGAAAGCCACTGAAATTCATCTCAGTAATGAAGTTGGCCAGTTATTCAAGAAAACAAGAAGTGGTGTCTATGATTTCCGTAATCATTAACGCTAAAAGTAAGGAACTTCAGGACATCCCTGTAGTTTCAGAATACCCATACGTTTTTCCAGAAGAATTACCTGGATTACCACCTGATAGGGAAGTAGAATTTAGAATTCATCTAATTCCTGGAACTACCCCAATAGCTAAGGCACCTTATCGATTAGCACCCACTAAAATGTTAGAATTGAAAAAGCAGTTAGATGAATTACTAAGCAAAGGTTTCATACAACCTAGTTCATCCCCTTGGGGAGCACCAGTGTTGTTTGTTAAAAAGAAAGATGGATCGATGCGAATGTGTATTGATTATAGAGAGCTGAATAAAGTTACAATTAAGAATCGATACCCATTACCTAGGATTGATGATCTTTTTGATCAACTCCAAGGCGCTAGGTATTTTTCTAAGATAGACCTAAGATCCGGATATCATCAGCTGAAAGTACAAGAAGAAGACATACCTAAAACTGCTTTCAGAACTAGGTATGGTCATTATGAGTTTACAGTCATGCCCTTTGGATTAACGAATGCCCCAGCAGCATTTATGGACATGATGAATCGAATTTGTAAACCATACTTGGATAAATTTGTGATCGTGTTCATCGACGACATACTTATTTACTCCAAAAGTCAAAAGGAACACTGTGAGCACCTACATGTACTCTTAACTTTGTTAAGAAAGGAAAAGCTTTATGCCAAATTCTCGAAGTGTGAATTTTGGCTGCAAAAAGTGCAATTTTTAGGTCATGTGGTAAATCACGAAGGAATTCATGTAGATCCTGCTAAGATAGAAGCAATCACGAAATGGAAGGTCCCACAAACAGCTATGGAAATCAGAAGTTTTCTAGGCTTAGCTGGATACTACAGAAGATTTATTAAGGATTTCTCTAAGATAGTTGTACCCCTGACTAAGTTGACCTGTAAAACCGTTAAGTTTGAATGGGGATCTAGACAAGAAGAAGCTTTTAAGATTTTAAAACACCGATTGACGAATGCTCCAATTTTAGCTTTACCCGAGGGAACAGAAGATTTCGAGGTATATTGTGATGCCTCAAAGTTAGGATTTGGATGTGTGTTAATGCAATGCAAGAAGGTAATTGCGTATGCCTCTAGTATGGAAGTAAGTTTACTGTTTATACAGACCATAAAAGTTTAAGGTACATATTTGGGCAAAAAGAGTTAAATATGAGGCAAAGGAGGTGGATGGAAATCCTGAGCGATTACGATTGTGATATTTAATATCACGAAGGAAAGGCAAACGTAGTTGCAGACGCCTTAACATGAGAAGCAAAAGCGAGTCCGTGCTCTTAGATTAAATCTACAAGTAGATTTAATGGAGCAATTGAAGAAAAGTCAGGAAACAGCAATTAAGGACGATGCTGATGGAATGAAAGGTTACATTAAAGAATTAGAACAAGGAAATGATGGAATTTGGAAATTCCACAAGAAACGAATTTGGGTACCTAAGCAAGGAGAATTAAGAAATAAGATTTTAGAAGAATCTCATAAATCTAGGTATACTGTACATCCAGGAAACAATAAGATGTACCAAGATTTAAGAAACAATTTCTGGTGGATAGGAATGAAAAAGGATATAGCCGAATACGTATCTAAGTGTCTAACCTGTTCACAAGTTAAAGCCGAACATCAGAAACCTTCAGGACTACTACAACAATTGGAAATGCCTGTATGGAAATGGGAACTCATAACAATGGATTTTGTTACTAAGTTACCCAAAACCAGAAAAGGTAATGATGCGATTTGGGTAATTGTGGATCGATTAACCAAATCAGCTCATTTCTTACCCATGAAAGAAACCTTTAGCATGGAAAGATTGGCCAAGTTGTACGTAGACGAAGTCGTATCCTTACATGGAGTTCCACTCTCCATTGTATCGGACAGGGATAGTCATTTCACTTCCCATTTCTGGACTAGTTTCCAGAAAGCAATGGGAACCCGACTAAATCTGAGTACTGCATATCATCCACAAACAGACGGACAAAGTGAAAGGACGATACAAACTTTGGAAGACATGCTTCGAGCATGTGTGATAGATTTTGGTGGAAATTGGGATAGCCACCTACCTTTAATTGAATTCTCCTATAACAATAGTTATCATTCAAGCATTGAAACTGCTCCATTCGAAGCACTGTATGGACGCAAGTGTAGAACTCCAGTTTGTTGGGCAGAAATAGGAGAAAGTCAATTATCAGGTCCTGAAATTGTGCAAGAAACCACTGACAAAATAATTCAGATCAAGGAAAGACTGAAAACGGCTCGAGATCGTCAGAAGAGCTATGCATACAATCGCCGCAAGCCGATAGAATTCCAAGTTGAAGACAAAGTACTTCTGAAAGTTTCTCCTTGGAAAGGAGTAGTACGATTCGGTAAGAAAGGAAAGCTGAGTCCAAGATACGTAGGACCATTTCCAATAATGCAACGAATAGGACCAGTTGCTTATCGTCTACAACTACCAGAAGAACTAGCCGGGGTACATTATGTATTTCATATATCCAATCTCAAGAAATGTTTGTCAGACGAATCCTTGGTAGTACCTCTTCAAGATGTAGAGGTAAATGAAAAGCTGAAATTCGTAGAGAAACCACTACAGATAGAAGACAGAAAAGTCAAGTTTCTCAAACATAAGCGACTAGTACTAGTCAAAGTTAAGTGGAACTCAAAGAGAGGACCAGAATAAACTTGGGAGCTGGAATCAGAAATGAAGCGGAAATATCCTCATCTATTCCAATAAATCTCGAGGACGAGATTTTTCTTAAGGTGGGGAGGATGTAACAACTCTCACTAAAATTAATACTTAATAGGTTAATTATCTATTAAGGAAACCCTAATTGAGAAACCCAAGTAATTCCGCATAAAGCCTAAAATTTTCATAACAATCGGAATCAGTATCAGGGCCCCTAAAACTCAGGGGGGGGTAAACCCTAGCTGATAATTATCTTAAATTCTTGCTGTAGAAGTTAAAATTCGTTTGATAAACAACTCACCAAGGCTATCTGGGACACGAAACAACCTAGGCTAGAAAGTAGACCCGTCGCGCCACGCGACAGGTACACATGTCTCTTTCGCGTGGCGCGAAGGAGAGCATTTTCCAGATATAAATAGGTGGGATTGGCACTTGAAATTTGCTGTTATTTCGACGTTCAAGTTCGAATTATGCTCTGAGATATCATAGAAATCGTTCACAACACACACTAATCTCGAATCGCTGCCGTAATCAGGGTAATAACTCGATCGCTATTACGATTCAACGACCGATCGATTATAACTATCCAACGATTGTTTGAGTGCTGCTCGAATTGAGCTTATACTTTGTTATTCATCGTGATTTCGACTTGAATATTTGAGTGTTGTTCGAATTCGGACTATGCTCTGTTATTCGTTGTGAATCCGTTGAATTGTTAAGTATTGCACCAATCGTTGTGAGGGTTTAATCTCGTGAATTGTCGTAACTGTTGTATTAGTTACTAACCCGTTTGCATGTGCATTGTGTTTAAATTAGGTTAATCAAGGCTAATCAGTAGGCTTATACTTTGCTCGTTAAATCTGCAATGTGAGTCATTCTCTTTTTATCAATTGTTTTACAAAACTCCAAACTATTTTAAGTTATAATTACAGGGATTAAGTCTTTGTAATCACCAAATTACAACTGGTATGTGGGGTTTTGTATACATTACTTGTTAATCCATCACCATTGGACAACGAGATAGCCAAGGGGTGATATGACCATAGTCACAGACCCTATTGGACAACGAGATAGCCAATAGGTGGTCGAGTGACAAATACCATGGGTAGTTGGTTTGATATCAGAAACATTGTAATCGTTCTTAATACTGTAAATTATAACAACTGTATTGTTTTCTTTAAAATGAATGATTCACTCAGTATTTCCCCGCTGACAAAACCTTTTTCAAACATGTTTTAGGTGATCTGTTGTGATCCAAGAAAAGTGCCGTGAAGCACTACAAAGCTCAGAGAAGTGGCTCAATGTGAATAAATAAAGAAACATGTTTTAAGAAATAAAGATTTCCTTGCGAAATCATCTTATTGTAAATTATGGGATTTTATCCTTAACTTTATGTAATATATTAAACGGGCATTTTTAGTATTAAAAGATCCTGTATTAAAAGACTTCCGTTGTCGCCTAAATTAGATACCACGGGATTCCTGCCCCGCGGCTCTCGAACCGGGTCAAACCAGGACCGAGGGCCGTGACACGTAGGGACCACGACCATCGTTAATGGTATCATTAATGTCTGCTCCAAAGGATGTCATGGAAAACATATTATTGTATGCTCTAATATTTTCCATGAAATGAGAATTTTCAAAAAGTTGCCTGATGACAATTGGCGGATTAAGAGGAAATGGCAGCCTTACACAACCCGATTTACAACATTGATTATACCGTGGTCGTTCACTACGGGAAGCATATAAAACTTTCTCCAAACCAGAACATTGCACTACAGAACTCACATACGAAACGGCAGTCCCCAGAATCTAAATACACAGGAAGTGGCCTCCAAATCATCGAAGATGCAACAGAGTTGTCATCAATAACTGATTGCATAAGTTGCGACATTCTACGGGATGGGCGAACACGTGAAGATTCACTAACTTCGTACACACTATAGCTCAATGGACGTTTACCACGCGACCGTTATGGTGACATCTCATAAAACACTAAAGAATACGTAAGTAGTAAACATTCATATATGATCAGTCAGTTATAAAGACAACCGTAAACATGAAACTAATAGCGGTATGTGACATTTTAACAAATATATTGCTTAATAAATTAAAATATTACCGAAAGTAAACAACCACGGACCGGGAAGCAATTGTCTTTTGTAACCTGTAATATACAACCGACAATCTTTTTAGAGAGGCTGATTAAAGAGTTGCTAAAACAAATTGTACATTGCAATTTTCATGAGCCCTTCAAAGAGAATTAAAACAACCTTCATGCTATAGGTCTGGAGACAACAACGATTAAAGAGTACCTTGAAGCACGTGTGTGGCCTTCTGTGGCTCCTATCTTCAATTGCGATGACAGGTCCTGAATCCATGAAAGTCGAAACCCAAGTCATATGTTTGTTTCTGTCGTTGAACTTAAAAAAATGCAAGGCAAAGACCATACAACTTAAAAAAAATTAATGAGTATAAAGCACAAACAGCTCTTGTTTTTTTTTTTATCAGGGAAATCCACTTTTAAACCCACTGATCATTACCTTAACCACATTAATACAAAGGCTGCAAATGAGGACATTTCACAAAAAAATCAAGAGAAGCATTGACTATTGGTAAGTCAAACCGAAACGGTTCGATTCAAAACGGTACGGGTCGAAATGGTTCGCGTCGAAACGGTACAACCTCATACTGCGCACATTCACATAACCTCAATGAATCACTTCACTTGATGGGTTGATGTGTTTGTGTCATCGCATCGTGAGCGTCACGCATTATGCGTGCACTTTAAACCTACCTAGGTGATAGTAAATGCTTAGTTTTGTCATTTGTCCTCTATAACTTATTAGCGCATCTTCTTTTTGATGATTAAAAATAAATGAGTTCCTAAACAGTTTCTCTATTTCATTGTTCACTTCCATATTGTCACACCCACTCATAGCGGAAGCGCGAGGTGTGATCTGATCGGTTCTCATTGCATAACAATATAAGTGAACATACTAAATGAATAAAAACAAGCTCCAATGCCATTGTCATAATCGTTTCAAAAGAACGCAACATAAGTTAAACGTATTGGTTACAAACCATCAAATGAAAATAAGTTGTCATTGTTTTATACATCAAAATGTAAGTCTTAAAATGTTAAGGCTTTGACCACTATATCACCGCAAAGAGGCGGTA
Source organism: Helianthus annuus (assembly GCF_002127325.2). NCBI lineage: Eukaryota > Viridiplantae > Streptophyta > Magnoliopsida > Asterales > Asteraceae > Helianthus > Helianthus annuus. Next base: position 88,756,475 of record NC_035442.2, read on the forward strand.
TATAACGGGCAAACCCTTCAAATGGTGGCATGGAGTCTTGATACTTGCTTTCCTTGATTGAAATGTCTGCATGGTCCACTAATTTCCTGAAATACATGTTAAGTTTGAAAACATCAACAAAAGTTGGCGAGTTCATGCAGTTTAGTTGTATGAGATGTATCTGTAAAATGTGAGTTGTATAAAATGTATCTGTAAAATGTGAGTTGTATAAAATGTATCCATAAAATGTGAGTTGTATAAAATGTATCCATAAAATGTGAGTTGTATAAAATGTATCTGTATGTAATGATGTAGTATGTAAAGCGTCAATGAAATCGTTGATCATTAATGTTTCGCGAGGACATTAATATGTGTGACGAAAAAGGAAGCAATCCAACCCTAGACGATTTTATGCCGATTCCTATCGACTGGGACACAAAAGCACTCTTCCGTATGGGTCCACGACCAAGAGTGGGGCTCGCCAAAACCCATTAGATCTAACCACTTGTACCTAGGTCCAAACTGGATTAATGGTGCTTAGATGTATAACCCTAATTCGCACATGATCTAAGGTGTTTCATTCCCTAACTTTAACATACGTTGAACATGTATTTTCCCCGATAGTTGTAAAGTTGTAAAACATTTAAATGAATAGGGGACATGAACTCACAGAATTACGTCCGTGAATGGTAAGTAACTGTGATCTGACGTACGGTCGTCCTGAATAGTATCACCACCTACAAACGTTCTATATTTGTTAGACACTTTGGTCTTTGTAAATGACTTGAGTACAAGTCTTGTGTCTTAAATATGTGTAAGACTTGTATGTCTTTATTGTTCGTGGAACTGTGTATTTGTATAAGTAAATTGTATAATTGTAATTTTTATCAATTATATGTCATTGGGCTTAGTCCAAGAATTCATGTTATTGGGCCCAAATAATGTTCGGCCTAAATAGTGTTGGGCCTAAATAGTGTTGGGCCTCAATAGTGTTGGGCCTAAATAGTGTTGGGCCTCAATAGTGTTGGGCCTCAATAGTGTTGGGCCTAAATAGTGTTGGGCCTAAATAGTGTTTGGCCTCAATAGTGTTGGGCCTCAATAGTGTTGGCCCTAAATAGTGTTGGGCCTCAATAGTGTTGGGCCTAAATAGTGTTGGGCCTCAATAGTGTTGGGCCTAAATAGTGTTGGGCTTAAATAGTGTTGGGCCTAAATAGTGTTGGCCCTCAATAGTGTTGGGCCTAAATAGTGTTGGGCCCAAATGTTATTGGGCTTTATGTTATTGGGCCTTGGCCCATATGTTGGGTATTGGGCTTAGCCCATAAGTTTTGGTATTGGGCTTAGCCCATGTATTTATGTTAAGCCCATTTAGGATGATAAGCCCATTTGTAAAAATAGCCCATTTGTTATAAAATAAGCCCATTTGTTAAAAAAATAAGCCCATTCGTAAAATAGCCCATTTGTTATAAGATAAGCCCATTTGTTAAAAATATATTCTTTCATTTTTATAAAAATTACTAAGTATAGGCTTTTTAGTTAAAAGAATACACAATAGTTTTTATAAGTTTCAAAACATTCGGATATTGTTTTCGGTGATGTGTATGTATTCGTGTCGAAAGATCGCCTAAACGTCGTAGTAACTTCCTCGGAATGGCGATATGTTCATAGATTCGCCCGTCGTCCGTTTTGACCATAAGTTGTGTTCGAAAGCTCGGAATGTCCGTAAGGTGTTTATAAGATGTATTTAAATGTAGTCTTGTAAGACTTTAGTCGAAATGTACATTGTGTTCATTTGTATCATTGTATTCAAGTTCCTAGTTATCATAAATATAACTAATACAAACCAATGACACATAGCACATAAGTTGTTAAGTTAACTAAATATATATTTTCTCAAAAATATATATTTATATCAAACTTTGCTTTTATAAAAACTATTCTTTAAAATCTTTTTAATCTAATAAAGATTTTGTCAAAAATAATAGTTTTTTTGTAACTTATGATTTTTAAGAAAAACTTGGCCATATTTTATTAGAAATATGGACTTTGCCATGTTTAATAAAAACACATCTTTTTCTTATAAAATCACCACTAATCTCCTCATATTTTTCTTAATAAAAACATATGAGATTTATAACATAACTTATCAAGATGAACTCATAATCATGTAGGGTTTTGGTATGATCTTTACATATGTTTACTAGTCCAAAAATCATATTTTACTTCTAGTTTTAACAAGCTTTTTTTTATAAAAACCCATCTTGTATGTTTTCTTTTTATAACTTGTAAAAGCATTATTTTTAGTTAACAACCCTACATACTTTAACAAAATCAAAGATCATGATCATCCATCTAAACATTTATGTTTAACAAAACCCTTAAACATTTTCATGTACACTTGTTAGATTATGTTTTTAAACATCATCTAACAAGTTATTTTTATGCTAATCATCAAAACTAGATCAAATATGCAAGTAATCATCTTTAAATCACAACATAAACACACTTTTATATCATGATTATTATTTTGCTTCTTTATATTTTCATCTTGTTTTGTATTGTTGTTTTAGTTATAAGTTGTTCTTTAACAATAAATACATAAACAAGTATGAAAATAAAGGATTTAGAAGTCTCACTTCTAGCTCTTGGCTAGGGATGATCTAGGTGAAAATGAGAAGCAAAGAAGATGAAGATTTGATGGTTGAAAGCTCTTAGATGAATGGAAATGCTTGCTTCAACTTGTGGTTGTCTTAGATCCTCCTAAGTTCCATGAAAATGCATCTTGATCATCATGAAAGTGGCTTGAAAATGAAGATGGGGGAGGGGTGTTCTTGACCGAAAATGGGGTGTTGTTGGGAGCTTTTGGTGTTGTGAAGATAGGAGGTGAAAAGCATGAATGAAAGGGTTAGAAAATGAAGGTAACTAGTTGCTACAATGATCACATTTCACCACTTGCATCAAGTTGCAACATGAAGTAAATATCTAGATATTATTGGTAACAAGTTGAAAGAAAAGTGGGGCCCACAAGGGGTGTTGCAACCGTGAATGGGGGGGGGGGGTTCCCTTTGCTTTTCCTTCTTGAATTACTTAGTAAAAATGCTAGAGTTCTTAGTTAGATGTTTTAGGTAGTTTATAAGTATAAGTGTTTAAGTGTTTAAAGGGTGTTAAATGATCATTACTAGACCAAAATGATCCGATTAACACTAGATGACCATTAAAAAAAAGATTTGATATCGTTTGGACATTTGTTTCGAATTGTTTCGGTTAGATGTTATTTGAACGCTAAGTTGCGAAACATGTGTGAATTGATGTAGTTATTGGCTCGGATATTACCCGAATGTATCCTCACATGAATTATATGTCAAATAATATTTTTACATGTCGTAAAAATATTAGAAAGCTGATTTCAGCAGAATTTCTGCGGAAAAATGTTGAAATCATCGCTTTTAGTGCTTTTCGGGCAATTTTTAGTGTTATCGGACTTCGGAAAGAATTTAAATCAAACCCTTGTATTCCTAGTTAGGGTTTAATATATATAAGATGTTGGACTTTCGTCTAAGTCCTAAAGATGTCGTTTAGATGATTTTCTGCGGATTCTGCTTTTTCGTCAGAATACTAGTTTATTAGGTGCTTTTCTAGTAGTTTCGATGCATTGTTTAAACTGTTCCAAATGTACTTAATAAAAATGAGTCATATGCATCCTAAGTAAGTATTCCTTGAGTATTCTATGTGTATGTCACGAAATAAGCAGTTCGGATGTTCAAAATGAATAAAAAAATGTAGTTAAAAATGTAGCTAAAATGAGTATTTTAAGTGTGAAAAGTTACCGTAAAGTGGCAGTTGTCACACATATCATTATAGGTTGAAGTTCTAGTTGTTTAGTTGACTCAGAGAAAGGATAGTTGATACAAGAAAAGGCTAAGGTTAAAAAGTTAGCAAGTTTTCTGCAGCAGGTATATGATGTGGTTTATATTTAATCTTAGGCTAGTTTTTTTAATTTTGTATTTGAGGTCTTGTTAACAGAAAAGTAATAACCAGACTAATGAAGTTGCAGCCTACAAAGGGGGTGGCGAAGCTTGAGATTTTCGACCGGGAGGCGGAAGTCACTGGGTTTAAAAATTTCTATAAAACTGTGGGGTCGAAAACGTATATACCCAAAAATTTCTATACGAAAACTACGTACTCTCCACTACTGAGCGATCCACTACTGAGCGAAAAGTTCGGGGGGGTTGGCCGCCCCCTCCCGCCCCTTAAAAGCTTCGCCCATGGCTAAAGCTAAAGAGGGATTATGATGGTGTTTAGACTTTAAGCTATTTGAAATACCGAACATACTATTTTAATAATGAATCGGTACTGAAACCATCTTTTTAATAGTAAATCAATGCTGAAACCATGAAACCGTGGGCATATTGAAAGAAACTTTCACATAAAATAAAAGGACATACATTAGATTTAGGTCCATCATTTTAAATATCATATTACTAACTGAAAGCAAGTAATGAATATCCAATAATAGCATTCCGAAATTCAGATCACTAACTGGATTATCAGTAAAGTAACAAAAAATTGGGGAAGAACTGGAGCAAGATCGGGGAAGAACTGGAGCAAGAATGACTAACCAAAATTCGGGGAAGAACTGGAGCAAGAAGGGTTCCCGTGTTCAAATCGGAAGGTTGATGTAGCACGATGCGGGAGCCAGGCCAGATCCAGTCAAAATCGACTGATGTGGAGCGACATACACCGGTGTTCTGTGCGTTATCTCTTTGAATTTAGCTGTAGCAAACCCTATTTACGTCGAAGCTGAAGATGAAAAGTGAACGTGGCAACTGAGGTTAAAACTGATGGAAAACGATAAATGACGAAATTAACCTCGACATTGTAGCAAACCTATGTTATCATTTGATATATATACCGATTGGTCGTAGGTTCAAATCCTACTTGGGGAGATTTGAAAATCACCGTCAACACTCCGGTGTAGGTCCGGGATACTCCTTTGTTCCATAGCCCTGGGGCTATTTACAACTATCCAATTAAGAATTCTCAGATGTACTAGTACTAGCAGTGCATCAAAGATGCAGTCATCGATTCTACCGAGAGGCCACAATTGTCGCGAGCAAACATATTAATGACGAGGAGTTTTTGTTATGCTACTAATACTTGTACTTGCTCTGCTATTCTGCCTCATCCTGGCTGAGGAAGAGTTACGGGCGCGTAAAACAAAAAAATACGCTAATGGGGGACGGGCATACTATGTATAATGCTTCACTCATTTACGATAAATAATAAAGAAAAAGGCCATTCCATTTCCACAAAAGACCCACACCCAAGTTCCATAGCTTATGGTCCGCTATCCCGATCATGATTTTCCTATCCCCAAAGGGAAAGGCCCTTCCCTTTTGGGCCGGTTGTGGGCTAGGAGGGATTCGAACCGCCGACACCGTGGTTCGTAGCCACGTGCTCTAATCCACTGAGTTACAGGCCCCACTGCGTCTCCACTGGATCTGTTCCCGGAAGTACCCTAGAAAAGGAACCTTTGCTCTCCTCAGCCATTTCGGGTTAAGAAGATGTCAAAGCGCCTTTATCTCTACTTTCTCTCTATAAGAACGACGCGTTTCCGAGGTGTGAAAGCTTCGCCCATGGCTAAAGCTAAAGAGGGATTATGATGGTGTTTAGACTTTAAGCTATTTGAAATACCGAACATACTATTTTAATAATGAATCAGTACTGAAACCATTTTTTTAATAGTAAATCAGTGCTAAAACCATGAAACCGTGGGCATATTGAAAGAAACTTTCACAAAATAAAAGGACATACATCAGATATTCAGATTTAGGTCCATCATTTCGAATCTCATAGTACTAACTGAAAGGAAGTAATGAATATCCAATAATAGCATTCCGAAATTCAGATCACTAACTGGAGAATTTTATCAGTAAAGTAACAAAAAATTGGGGAAGAACTGGAGCAAGATCCGGGAAGAACTGGAGCAAGAATGACTAACCAAAATTTGGGGAAGAACTGGAGCAAGAAGGGTTCTTGTGTTCAAATCGGAAGGTTAATGTAGCACGATGCGGGAGCCAGGCCAGATCCGGTCAAAATCGACTGATATGGAGCGACATACACCGGTGTTCTGTGCGTTATCTCTTTGAATTTAGCTGTAGCAAACCCTATTTACCAAGGGTGTCGAAGCTGAAGATGAAAAGTGAACGGGGCAACTGAGGTTAAAACTGATAGGAAAACGGTAAATGGCGAAATTAACCTCGACACTGTAGCAAACCTATGTTAGCATTTATATATAATAAAATAATAATAATAATAATAATAATAATAATAATAATAATTAATTAATAATTAATTTCTGTGGTCAAAATAAGCAACATCCCCATGGCCTCCTCGCACGTGATCGTCAATCTTCTTCACAACTGAAAATCATGGTTCTCCATTCGCCCAAAGCAAATCAACAAACAACAAGATGCATTCTCGATTCAAATTTCTCACAAGAACCCTAACGAACTCCAATCTCCTCACCTCAATCTCATCTCGCACCTTCTCTTCTCAAATCCAGCATCCGCAAACCCTAACGGAGCTTCGCCACCGTCTCGCCACCGAATCGCCGTCGTTGAACGACTTCATCCGCCTCTCATCCGACCAAGAGTATTCCGTTGAGGTCGGAACCAAGAAGAAGCCGTTGCCGAAGCCTAAATGGATGAAGGAATCGATTCCTGGCGGTGACAAGTATACGCATATTAAGAAGAAGTTGAGAGAATTGAAACTTCATACGGTTTGTGAGGAAGCTAAGTGCCCCAACTTGGGGGAGTGTTGGTCTGGTGGTGAAACTGGTACTGCTACTGCTACTATTATGATTCTTGGTGATACTTGTACCAGAGGTTGCAGGTTAGTGATTGTTTTTGGTCTCGATTTGGATAATTGTTGTTGTGGATGTGTTCATTCAATTGTTAGATATATATCGACTATCGAGGCAATCGAACTCATGATTTGTGGGAGAAACAACAGTAATTTAGAATTGAGTTAACATTAGAAACAACAACACTAAGGGGCTGTTTGTTTACCTCTTAATGAGGCTCTTAATGGTTCAGACCTCTTACTGGTTCAACACTTAATGGTTCAGACTGTTTGTTTCGCGAGCTGATGTCTGAATGTTTCAGACATTTGCCTCTGAATGGTTGAGCATTATACTAAGTCTGAATGGTTAAGACCTCTAATCTGGATTGGTCAGACATTTGCCTCTGAAAGGTTAAGCATTATACTGGTTTTTAATGGTTCAGACCTCTTACTGGTTCAGCACCTAATGGTTCAGACCTCTTATTGGTTCAGCACTTAACCATTCAGAAGTTGCCAAACAACCCCTAACAAATTCCAGTAATATAACTCTATCCTAGGGGATAGACAGGTTGCTTCCACTGAGACCCCTGAGTCCTGACTCCAAAACCATATCCGGATGTAAAAGTATAACATAGAGTACTAACATAAAGTAGTTATCCTATCCGAATGTAAAAGTATAATAAAGACATATGGTTAATTAGAAACTAACAATTTGAAATGTAAGGGGACATTAAGTTTAGACAAAAAGGTCTATCACAATGATTTTGTTTTTAGTAAAAAATTTGATTGTTGATATTAGGAGGCTAGGGAGCATGGGAGTGTATCGCTTAAGTTTGTGTTTTAGTTCAGACACAGTAGTTATAAGTATAAAATTAGGTCACAACCTTAAATACATTATTCAAGATCAAGATTCATGGTTCAAGCATCAAGATCTGAGGTAAAAAGGGCATGGATCAAAGATTATTTGTTTCCCCTTAGAGCAGTGTAACTAATGAACTAATAAATACCAATGAATAGAACAAATGAACGAATTCAGTAAAAATAAGTAAATAACGATCAACTAATGAAGTACGATTTAAACATCTCAACAACTTTTGGTAAGACCAACTATGCAAATTCTTATCGAGGGAAGATATGGTGCTCAGTTCATATACTTTGCTAAATTGATATTCAAATTACTAGACTATGGCAGATTAAGGAATTGGGTGTTTTGAGTTCTTATCAAGGAAAGAAAATGTAACATCAATGGCAGATGAACTTAAAGTAACACCAAAATAATGACAACTAGATAAAACTACATATAATGTTACTATGTTCTATTTATAGTTAACCTAGATTGTGTTACATTTCTCCTATGGATATGCGTTCGTGTTCACTAGAGTTTAGGGTTTAAGATTTAGTGTAGGTTTAGGTCTCCCTCGTCTAAAACAGCCACTGTCCTTTGAAATAGTTTTCTTCCATAATTAGGAACTCGATTAGTTTGATTAAGATTTGGACAATATTCACCATTTCCAGCACCACCAAGCCCTTTGGGGATTGCAGCAACCCCTTGTGGTAAGCTCATTGGTGGCCAAACTTGTGACTGGCTGAATTGTTCCGAGGCCAATATGCATATGCACCCAAATTGGGATGAACAACTTGAACAAAATCACAAGGAACACATGACCAATGCTAGTGTTGAATTGCGGATTAAAGTAAGGTAAACTCGGCACGCCAAGATTTTGAATAAAACCCTGTTGCATAAAGGGTTGTAATTACAAGGAAGCCCGTTATTTTGAGGCTTAGTAGACGACAACCCGTTTGGCCAAACTCCATTGGTGGGTACACCAGAAGAGCAACTGGTGACTTGTGAATCACCATTTCTGTTTCTTGACTTCTTATCCCTTTTCATATTATGATTATTTGATCCCCTTTTTGATATTTTTAGCATTTTCTTGTACTTGGGCTCTTTCTCGTCATCAGAAAACTCTAAATCTTCAGAAAACTCTTCATCATTTACACCCGATGCGTCATACCCTATTTTGTAAAGATTATTATTGCTATTTAGAACATAATCTGCAAATTCAGGAACAAAGGAGATCAAGCAGCCTTGTTTTCTCCCAGTAGGGATTTCGGTTTCTGAGTTGTATCTAATAATATAATAAGGATTCTTAACGGTCCCAAATATTTCATCCGCTACACCTAGTGGCAACCGGCTTTCTGTGATCCATAAAATCAAACCCTCGTTTAAAGGGTTATGGTTCTCCACTCCTTCCACAATTACTTGTGTCCCCGTAAGCTGTACAAATACAATCAATTACACATCAGATGTCCAAAAATGGTCAGCAGGGACTTAACTTGACCATGAAAAGTATGTAGGTCTGACTTACCGATAATACAACTCCAATGGGATGAGTAAGATGATGGGGTTGTATGGTTACAGTAACTGCAGGGACTGGAGGGAGATCCTGCAATGAAAGCGTTTATAAGAGCAACCCAAATACATAAATGTTGTGTAAAAAGAATATGATGCAAGAGGGGGAGTTAGGATGTGCATTATAAGAGTCACGTTTTTGCTGTTAATACACTATTAGAAAAAAAAACGTGATAATCATAAATGTTAATTTTCATATATATATATATATATATATATATTTTTTTTGCTATGGCATGGTAGTCAAAGGCGTGCGCCTGGGCACCTAGATGAGGCCGGGCACACCAAAAACGCCTTGAGTGTAGCAAGGCGATAAAACTTAGAAAACCCAATTTAAAACAGTATAATTTAAAACAAAAACCAGACGAAAAACAGTCTAAAATGACTAAAACTGGTCGCGCCTTGTGCCTAGGCGACAAGCTCACCCTTTGCGCCTTGTGAGCCTTTGACTACCTAGGTTTATTTCTCAACTAATAGTAATAACTGGATGATTTTAACTACTAATAACTGGATGATTTTAAAATTATCGTATTGATTGCAATTAATCTTAAAAGTTATTCTAATTGTAATTCGAACATTAGTGACTATCTTAGCAATCAGATCATTGTTTGAGATAAGTAGATTAAAGTTTTACTTAATCATGGGGAATTTATTTATTTGCCCTCAATTCCGCATTTTCTATCAAGCAGAGCGAAAATATTTTGTGTATCTTAAATTGGACGTATAAGATGTCTATATCACTGAAGTTAATCCACTTACTAACCAATTTCGAATTCAATAAGAAGCAAAATGCACATATTCAATAAAGTTGAGCATTTGAGCTCAAATTTGTGTTCGCTCATTCTTGGTTTAAAAAAGCGAGCTTAAAGCGTGAGGCGATGAATCGTTAGGAATATCACTTTTTTTTTGCTCTGAAGCGACAAATCACGTGATGCGTTTTGAAGCGCGCTTTAAGCCTGAAGCGCCATGTGTTTGAAGTGACGCTTCAGCCCAATCAGCTCAGATTTGGGTATTTATTTGGACCCAATGGTCTCTAATAGGGTTTAATTGAGGTCCAACATCTTTTATTTGATATGCCGGCTACTTTGCCCTAAAAAAAGAATGCTAGCTTTCTTTAACATCTTCAGCCGCTCCCTCCCTCTTCTCCATCGATTCTTCATACTTTCTTCAATAAAATTAGCCTTCTCCAATAATCGACATTCAAAGAGGTATGTTATCATAATTTCAGCCGTCTTCACCATTGTTAGTACATCAAGGGACAAGGGAAAACAAGCTCCTCTATATGATGAAGATGAGCATGAAGAAGATATTGGATTGAGTGATGTTGATGGAGAAGAATACGTACTTGATTATGATGATTATTAATTAAAGACTATTTTTATGTTTATGTTTTAAGTGTGTTTCGACTTTAATTTATGTTTTAACTATGTTTTTTATGTGTTAAGTGTGTTTTCTAATCATGTTTTTGTGTTTATTTATGATTAACAAGTAGAATATGTCATATTGATGTGTACAAATATTTATTTATTTATTTTTTAATCATGTTTTTGTGTTTTGTTTATGATTAACAAGTAGAATATGTCATATTGATGTGTACAAATATTTTTTTATACTGTTTATGGTATGAATTGTGAATGAATATTATTGATCAACAAAGGCTCCTTATATAGAGCAGATACAAAACAACCCTAGCTGTATTTTTGGAAAAGATAAACACAATTCTATACTATATTTATCTAATAATAATACACATAATTATCTTCATAATTATCGGCTAAGAGTTTTAATTTTGAGCGCTTCGTATACGTGAAGCTCTCGCTTCGCGCTTGAAGCTTCGCTTAAAGCTTTTGGAACCAAAACGCTCCGGAACGCCTCACGCTTTTTTTAAACCAAGCTCATTATTTATTGTACTTGGTTATACTTGATTTAGTTTCAGTTTAAATGCTCAACGCCCCGCTTGCGGTATGCGCATATAATGTATATGTGTGTGGGCCCTCGGGGGCAAAAGTGAAATGCACTAATTTTAACGTTATTTTACTAATTTCGTGAAAATAACGTAAAAAACGGCGGACGGTTAATCATGCATCATGTGGTGGCGTTGATAGCCGAAAGACTAGGGGGGTACATGCACTAATCGGCCTTTGTCCCAATTGCTGAGTGTTATGTGCCTTATGTCCAAGGCTTGATGCAAAACTACTATCGAGCCGGGGCTCTCACCGGAAGCAGCCTCTCTATTCCTACGGGGTAGAGGTAAGGTTGTCTACATCTTACCTTCCTCAAACCCTACCTTAGCCTTGCTATTGGTGGGATTTACTGAGTATGATGATGATGAGTTTCAGTTTAAATGCTCATTAAATTATATTTTGCATCATTGTCATCGTCATCGTCATCGCGATGGCCGCTATAGCGAATAGCGTGGCGTGGCGGTCATATGTCGCTACAAGGTACATATCGACCTTATATCGACGATATAGCGACTTCCGACGTGAAATCCGGCGACGGTGTTGCTTTCAGCTGGAAACCAGGAAGAAGGGGGAAGAAGAAGACCAGCGGTTGCGTATCTGCGTCTTTTAGGCTTTTAGGGTTTTTATAAGTTTAGGTTTTTAAACATTTAACCCCTCTATCTTTCATTAGTTTACATTCTGTTCCTATAACTTGTAACTTTTTACTTAAAAAGTATGAAGATAGTTTGTCTATTTAAACATTTAACCCCCTCTATCTTCAGAAGTTTACATTTGGTCCTTAAACTTTTTAATTTATACATAAAAAGTACAAAACTAACATTATAAAATACATATATATAATATGGATAGCTATTTTTTAATTTTTAATTTATCTACTACCTTATCGCTAAACTCGAAATAGCGGGCGCTATTTCATCGCTATCGCTACGTAGCATATAGGTTGTCTATCGCTATTGACCGCTATTCGCTAGCGATAACTATGATTATTATTATTATTATTATTATTTCAGATTCTGCAATGTGAAGACTTCACGCACCCCACCACCTCCTGACCCAAATGAACCTTCAAATGTTGCTGAAGCAATTGCTTCTTGGGGTTTGGATTATGTGGTAATTACTAGTGTTGACCGTGATGATTTATCTGATCAAGGAAGTGGTCATTTTGCTGAAACGGTTCAGAAGTTGAAGACACTGAAACCTACTATGCTCATAGAAGCCTTGGGTATCTATGCTTCAGTTTTATTATTCTTAGTTGTACTATATTCATCAAAAATTCTAATTTTATTTTGATGTGTTAACGTGAAATGATCATTCAGTTCCTGATTTTCGAGGAGATGCTTCGTGTGTAGAGAAAGTTGCAAAGTCTGGATTGGATGTGTTTGCTCACAACATTGAAACAGTTGAAGAGCTTCAGAGTTCAGTAAGAGATCACCGTGCTAATTTTAAGCAATCTTTGGATGTTTTAATAAAGGCGAAAGAGTATGCGCCAGCTGGCACACTTACAAAAACATCTATTATGTTGGGTTGTGGGGAAACTCCAGATCAAGTAGTGAGCACAATGGAGAAAGTGAGGGCAGCAGGTGTTGACGTGATGACATTTGGCCAGTATATGCGGCCTTCTAAGCGCCACATGCCAGTTTCTGAGTACATAACACCTCAAGCATTTGAGAAATACCGATTACTGGGCATCGAAATGGTATGTTCCAACCTCTCTTATCAATATGGGCGGGTTCAGGTAATGGGTCAAAATGGGAATTTTTTAGGGGTTGGCTGGTATGGTTTTTGTCAATTTTCCAAAACTTTATTACACCTAAAAAACTATTCTTGCAATAATAATCTAGTTTTAGAATAAAGCAAGATAGGAGGTCAAATATACACTGTAGGTGACTTTGGCCCATTCGACCCATTTCTTTTTAACTATGTTTATATTGCCTATCAGAGGTAAAACATAACCGAAAATCACCCATTCACCACTAAAGGGTTGGAATTGTCGTCTCTAGTAAATCAAAACATCTATTAATCTTTGAGTTAGAATTACACAACCCTATATGATTGATGACATTCCTATATTGAAAGGTGATTATATAAGTAGTTATAGTTCTAAAAGGTAAAAGAAACATTTATAGTTTATTTTGGTCATATAGATTATAGAATCAGTTAAGAGGCATAGTTGTCAATAGCAAATAGCGTACGATAGCTACAAGCTACCTATATGCTTCGTAGCCATTGCGATGAAATAGCGGGCACTATTTCATGTTTAGCGACACTAGAAGAAATATTTAGACATATTTTACATAGATATTTTAGAGTTAATTGCCCAGATGGTCCCTATGGTTTGTCATTTTTCACCTATAGTCCTCAACTTTCTAAGATTACCAGTTAAGTACGTGTGAAATGACTGAACTACCCTCACTTTCAATATAAATAAATAAAATAACAAAAATCTGATTGGTCATTAAAAAACAAGTGGGCTCCACCATTGTTTTTTAAATATAAAGTTAAACCCTAAGCCCCCTTTTCTTCTTCTTCATCACCACCAGACTAACATCCGATGACCCTGTTCCGAGCCCCTCCACTTCCTCCGCCACTACCTCTCCCAAAACAAACCCTTCATCCTCTCCCCCCCCCCCCCTCGCCACCACCACACCTCCTCCACCTTACCCTACCGACCTCGCCATCTCCTTCCGCAGCAAACTCCCCTGTTTTTTTTTTTCGATCACTTCTCTGACAAATGAGCACACACCAACCTCACCCTCCCTCCCTTTCTTCTCCGGTGAAACGAAGTTTCAGGTGGTAAACTGATTGGTTACGGCATAGAACCCGAGGATCTTGCTTACATAAAAAGTACTTAATTCTCTGCTACTTCTATTTATTAAATTATTTAGATCAGGAGACCCATAAAAGTTTCCTGTGCAGCAGTGGTTCTACCATGATTTCTTATATTATGATGTCGTTGGGGGGGGCGTTTGAGTTGACTTTGGAAGGTTTAAGGGTGGTGGCATTTCCTTGTCTAGAAATGGCTGACGACAATTGGGACAAAGAAGGGGATGAATGAGGTATAAATTAAGATGCTCTCAAAGTATTAATGGTGCTAAAAGTAAAAGTCATTCCCTTTGTGATACAACTGATGGGTGAAATCAGTAAAGTACCTGAGGTAGAGCCAAAATTAAGAAGGAAAAAAAAATACTGTACTTATTTGGAGGGACGTGACATTGATCATTCTCATGGTATGTGAAGGTGGGGGTGACGAGACACCCTTACAAGTGAAGCTAAACGGGGTCGCTACAAGTATACGAAGTTCCAGGTTCGCGCCGAAAAATGAAGTTCCAGGTTTGATGTTCGACGGGGAAGATGATGGTGAGGTCGGTATTCTGGTTACTTAGGTTTTGCCGGAGAGAAAGAGGTGGGGATAGGGCGTTGATGCACGATTGGTGCTGGTGGTTTGACGATTGGTGAAGGTGGTTTGACGATTGTTGAAGGTGGTTTGATGAAGTTGGTGGTGACTGGTGAGTTGTGGGTGGGCCCCACATTGAATTTTGTTTTTTAAATGTAACTATGTTTTAAAATATAAGCGGGTCCCACTTGATTTTTTAATGAGGAAGGGTAGTTAAGCCATTTCACACAGAATTAACTGGATAAGTTAATATTCATCCAGTCCGGGGACTATCCGAGTAACAAATGATCAAACCACGGGGAACATACATGTAAATTTTAAGAAAGTTGGGGATGGGGACTAAAGGTGAAAAAATGGCAAACCACAGGGACCATCCGGGCAATTTACTCTATATTTTATAAAAAAAATCCATCAAATATGAAAGAAATATGCTTCTGTTTTCAATCCTGAAACAAAAAACCTAAATACGCTTCTTTTTTTAACTTCTCTCTATATTTATCCAAAAAATGAGAGAATAAAAATCTAAATGCGCTATTTTTACGCTATTTAGGCGCTAAACATCATATAGCTGGGAAACTACCCCTACTCTCTTCGCTATAGCGAGCGCTATGCTCGCTATTAACAACTATGGTTAAGAACATGAAATTTTAATTACAAACTTCACTCCTATAATGAAAGCCTAATTCCAAGGCTCACTGCTATCTGCTTTCTTATCACAACTAAGGGGGTGTTTGTGGTGCATTTGAAGTGTAAAACCCTTAATAACTGCGTGGGCCAAAGTATTATAAGTTTGAGTTGTTATATGATGTCAAATTTACTACACTTATAGATGCCGATAAGAAGCTGAACTAAATGTAAAATCATATATCTACTCACAAGGTTTAAAAAGGCGGAAACGGGTATCGAGCCGTTTTCCCTTAGCCTCACGCCTCGAGGCAGGTCGAGGCGTAAGCCTCAAAACATTATTAAAAAAATAAATAAAAAATATATCTCATAAAAATCACAAATTAACATAAACAAACATCATTAATAGAAAATAGTTCAACAAACAAGGTTTAACATAAAACAAACATCATAAAATATAGTTCGAACAACTTAAATTAGTAATTTTTTGACATCTAAATATCATAGAACTCGTTTTCCTCTGCATCATCATCCTCAAAGTTTTTATCTGGAGTATTTAGATCGTCATCTTCATCAACCATATTAATAACTCTTTTCCTTTTCCTCCTAGATGATGAACTCTCTCACCTTCTTCCTAATTTGACTCGCCAACTCCACCAGTGCCATCTTCATCCCCACTCGGGTTGGCTATCCACTCATCATTCAACAAAACATCATGGGCAACTATTGGGTCCTTATCATCTTTTAGATTCGTCTTCTTTATAAACTTTTGCTTCAATCTCCTACTGTACATAACGTCCACCAACTTGTTCATCCTATCCGTGCCCAACCGATTTCTTCTATTAGAATAGGTTTTTTTTTTTTTTTTTTAACCTAATAGATATTTTTTAAGTGAACTATTGGTTTGGCCCACCAATTAAGCCCAATAAACACTAAATGGGCCTGAAATAAAGTCCAAAAAACCTAAAGTTTTCAATTTTCACAAGCCTCAGCGCCTTGCCTCACCGCCAGCGCCTCGGAAAGCCTCGGATGACTGAGGCCTAGGTTTCAGTTGACCCCTATGAGGCTAAGCCTTTAAGACGTTTTTTCATAGCCTCAGCCGAGGCGTAAGCCTCGAGGCGGGTCTCGGAAAGCCTTTTTAAACCATGTCTACTCATAGCTTTAATCTATTTCATATATGATCTATCAAGTCTCACTTATTAGGTACAATTCCTCTCATGTCTGAGTGCACTTCCAAATATCTCCAGATTATACCATCAATCAAAAAAATACTTAGGTTATTGTACTTTAAAATCATGGGTCCAATCCAATCACACATAATTTCTTCCACCAATTTAGTAAATAGCGTGGCCCATTTAAAATCATGTGTCTAATTTCACATCAATAATTTATTTTAATTTAATTCATTGTTTTGCTCCTTCATTAATCATATTTCGTGTTGATTTTGTTTGAATATTTGAAGTCATCTTAGTTTTAAAATTTATCATATAAACTAAAAGACGATTATTAAATTAGAAACTGTTATTTTTCTGTATTTAATTTTATTACAGTTCAGTAATTTTTTTGGTGTTGTAGTTTTTAGTTTATCTCAAAATTGTTTATCAAACTCCAACTGAATTTCTAGAATATTCCTATTGGATCTAAAACTATTGTGCTATATTATTACTATTGCTACTTTTATTATTATTTAGATGTTAAATGTATATTAATGTGTTTTGTGTATGAAATATGGCTTATAAAAGGTTTTTTTTTTACAAAAAGAAGTGCACATCACGAATGCAATGCATGCACTTTCGGCTCAGCTATAAGACCATGCGTAGTGGTTTAGTGAATAATGCCCCTACCCTTGGGCGTTTTCCGCCATGTGGCAGTCCAGTCAGCAAGGGGGCATTATTGGGCGTTTTTACAAAAAGGGCGTAGTGGGATAATGCCCAATAATGCCCCGTCAATCATTACACAATTATTGAATTTTTTAATTAAAACTAATAAAATTTCATTTAAATAAAAAAACATTACATTCTTAAAAAGAATTCAAAAGTTAAATAGAAAACATTACATATCTAAACCACAAGGACCAAAATTCAAAAGTTCAAAAGTTAAATTTAAAACCATATCTAAACCACAGGGACCAAAGTTGTCAAAACTAAACTTTTAAAACCTTTTCCTGCATTCCATCTTCTTCTTCGTTTCCTGCATTCCAGCTTTTCCGGCAACAATTCCGGCTAACCACAAAACCATTCCGACTCAAATTCGTCCCATTCCGGCACAAATTCCAGCTATCTCCATCTGATTGGCCAAAAAATTTGCCCTTTTGGCGTGATTTGAAAAACGCCAATCGAATTTTTTCAAAAAAAAACGCCCGATAACGCCGGGCCGTAATGGGAGATGGACGTGATTACTGATTCGGCGTTTTTTTTTTAATTTAAAAAAAAAAAAACGCCCCACTACACATGGTCTAAGGACTCTATCGCCTCGGGGCGTTTTGTGCTTTTGAAAGTATTCTTCACATGAAGGAATGGGTCAGCTACAGCCTAGAAACTTCATTGATCAAACCTGAAAACCAGGAACAAGAATAAAGCCAACATCCATCATATCAACTGCAAAAAAAGTCATAAAACACTACCCCACCTGTCTAGGAGAAACATTAATTACCATCAATTAGGACAACATTTCTTAAATGATTAAAACAAGCTTAAAATTAGTAAATTCTCATTTCATTTTCTTATTACGACTTTATCCCCAAAAAAAAAACATGCGGGCCCTACTCTTTTTGTTATACTTATTTTGGCGAACAGCGCAGTAGTTTGTGTCTTATCCTATAAAAATCAGGTAGCCAATTTGGGTAATCCAAGTTCTAGTGGATTAAAGTTTTTATTTCAGTAATCGGCTAAGTAGCACTGGAACGGGTACGGGATCGGGGTACGGGGACGATACGGGAATGGGGAACGGCAAAACTCAAAATTCCAAGATACGGGTACGGCAATAAAAAATATAAAAAAATAAAAATACATTAAACAAATTCCAAAAATACTACATCTTCCAAAGGTAATTAATTATCAATGATCAAATCATTTTCAAATTCCGGTTCATATCGGCAATCGATAGAGAATTTGAGATGATGAGACTTGAGAGTTTAAAGATTAGAGAAGCCGAATATGATATGTCTATTTATTTAGTGGCCGGTTGTGGAATTTGAAAGGGTAAAAACCCTAAAAATAAATGGAAACGGGCTGGATACTTCTACCAGATACGTCCCCGACATCGGAAACGTTTAGGAAACATCCCCGACAAGTACCCGAGACGGGTACGGCCACATAAATGGAGTCCCCGTGCTACATAGGTAATCGGTTTGATTTCTTGTAGGTATATTTTCTCCAGCCATAACCACAATCCGAATTAAATTCTCATTTAACAGTTAAAAAACTACAAATTTTAAACAGGATTCTCATCCTGTCAATTCCTAGTTAATCCAGATAACAGTTTAATTAAAAGATTTTAAATATAGTGTTAAGAGTTTGGTCTATTCTTGTGATAAAGCATATGATAATTTGTTCTTGACTCTTTGCTAAAGCTCGGTAATTTGGTTATATTTTGTGATAAATCACATGAATTTGGTAAGAATCAGGTATAATTTATAATACACATGAGTTTGTTCAAGGTCAATAGGTTATGAGAATTTAGTCAAATTTCATGATAAAGCGAGAGCATTTGGTCAAATCTGGCCCCTAATCATATTGTGTTTTTTTCTTGTTTAATGGCAGGGATTCCGATACGTGGCATCTGGTCCTATGGTGAGGTCTTCGTACAAAGCGGGAGAGTTTTACATCAAATCCATGATAGAAAAAGATCGTGCTGCATCTGCGTAACAATTTCATTCCAGTAATCATAACATGTATGATCTCTTGTGTGATTTATTAAAAATTTAAATCCTGATGAATGTTGAGAAGGGAAAATGTAACTGGTCAAAAGATCTTGCTTCTCAACGTCAAACCTTTCCATTGTTATTGGTAATTCACACTGCTGCTATTTTGTTTACCTCATTCATTGTAATTATAATTATGTTCATCATAGTGGTGATTTAAACTTGATTATGATTTTGTTATAAAAAAGATTTAATCGGTTTTCATCATCATCGTGATCTTTTTTTATTCCACCAAAAGTACTCATATGTATCTTCCAACTATAAAAACTAATTATGGTTAATATCTTCCAACTATAAAAACTAATTATGTTTAATTATTCTTTGGCAAATTGGAAAATAATAATCTCATCTTTCTGAAATTGGCCAATAATAATCCCAAGTCACGAATTAGCCACCAATAATCTGACCTCGTCCAATTTTTTTGTAAAAATACTCCACAGTTAGTTTAGGCTAACGTTGTTAATAAAAATGCTGACGTGGCTGATTAATTCCATCTAACTACCACATGTGTCTGCCACATGTTAAATGATTAATGACATGGATTATTTTAATTCAAAACTGAAATTGGCTAAATATAAAAGGGGCATTAACACTTGAACGATCAAAACATTACACAGTTGAACCAAAACACATCTCTTCAAAACCCTAAAATCCTTCTCAAGAAGAAAGCTGCAAACGAACGATCAGGTATGATAAAATTGTTGCTACATTCTTGTTGTTTATGCGATTGAATCTTGAGTTAATCCTCTCTCACTCTTTAAACCAACAGGATGGATGACAAGGTTATTGTCAAAGCTTGGCACGGTGGTAAGCTGAAAAAAAAACCTTAAATTGCACTATGAAGGTGGTGATACTCATATGTTTGAAGTAGAAGTAGACAAGATGTCTTATTTTGAGCTGATCGATTATGTGACTGAGGGTGGGTCTTACCAGGATAAGAATATTGAAATTTTCTACTTGATGCCTGGAAAGAATTTTGTAGATGGTCTTGTGTAGATTACCAATGACCAAGATGTCATGGATATGCTGAAAAATTTGGGGGAGAAAGATGGCAGGCACATCCTTCATTTGTATGCATAAGGTAAGAGATCTGTAGCCTTCAAAGCCCAAACTGTAGCCTTCAAAGGTTTTACCAAGAGAGCTGTAAACAGGAATTTAACACCTACAAAACAACTTCTTGAAACCATACCTGTAGCCTTCAAAGGTTTTACCAAGAGAGCTGTAAACAGGAATTTAACACCTACAAAACAACTTCTTGAAACCATACCTGATGCCATACCTGAAGCCCAAACTGTAGCCCATACTGAAGCCCAAACTGTAGCTCAAAGTGAAGCCTAAATTGAAACCCTAACAGTCTTCAAAGGCTTTACAAGAAGTACTGCAAACAGGAACCTAACACCTTGCCTTCCAATGAGGATTAGCTTTGAAAATATGTAGGAACTGACTAGCTATGAATTGTCCAGTTAACTGGCTGTTCTTCAACATATTTCTTTGACAACTATGTTCATTAACCACACTTTTAACAAGGAAGCATGCCTTTTTAACATGGTAAGACACATACACCTTAAAGGGACAAGTTTTAACACATCTAACACCAACCCTTCCTAGCCTATTCTTGTCACTTACAGATACTTTAAGATTCCTACCATTGAAGATTGCATAATTTCTAAAAGCATCTTCACTGCTTCCCTCACATAATCACGTATAAAAAAGTTATTGTCGTTTAAATATGATGGGGGAAAATGGCATGTGATTAGCATGTGCACCTTTGTTTGGATCTTCCTATTTTACCCCTCCTTGTAGTTCCAATGCCCCTATTATTTACAAAAATGCCACCGCATCAATCTCAACCACAAACCACTAAGATCTTGTGGTTGAGAATCGTTCTCACAATTTGAGGCGTTCTCTCTTGATCCTATATATATATATATATATATATATATATATATATATATATATATATAGGTAAAGAGTATGGTACAAATCTCCTTATCGTACATTATGTACGCGCTACCGACAGCCATACACGTGTCCTGATTCAATTTAAATAAATAAGGGTATATCAGATATTCTATTCCAACATCTGAGGGCTAATCATGGAATTCCGTCAACTATAAGCAGATATGGAGTTCGTTTCGTAACCGTCCCATTTAATTATTGTTCGTATCAATTCGATTTGTAGGGTTTTTGATTGATTCCTGACTGAACCGCGATTTCCGAAAATGCTTGATTCGTCATTTAGGATTCGTCAATAGTTTTATTAGGTTGAGTTCTGGGTTTTATTTGATTTGAAGCTTTTTTCATTTTAGTAGATTGTAATGAAGGTTGAAGATAAGTTGTTTCTGGTTTTATTTGTTGGGTTACCATATCGCATGTGTTGTTTGATATATCGCATGTGGTGTTTTAACATAGTCCAGGTAGTTAAGAATGGATCCTTTATATAATTTCGCATGTTTTAAAATAGACATTTCGCACACAATGAAGTTTAATATTTAATTTCGCATGTTTAAGTTCGAGACTTCGCAAACCTTAAAGTATTTATCAACTGTAGCTATTTATTTCGCATGCTTTAATAATAATTATTTTTATTTTCGCACAGTGTGTTTCAATAATTGAAATCAAATAATTCAGTTCAATAATTGATTTCAATAATTCATATCAATACTTTTTCTTTTATTATATATTTTATGTTTTTATCACTATTGCAAACATCCTATTAAAAAATGGCAGATCTACCAACATCCTCTTCTTCTGAACCAAGTATCAAGCAGGCTTTGAGGAAAAGGATTCAGCAACAAATTCAAGAGGATCAATAGTGTCAAGAGATGTTGGAGGCCAACATTTCTCGTGTAACAGAAAACATGAAGAGAAGACGAGAAATTCTGAACTTGCTATCTCAGATGCAAGTGAGTAGTCATAAAGAAATTGTTGTTATGTTTATGGTGGATTTGGGTGAGAGGGATGAGAAACAGTTGAAAGAGTTGGCTGATGCAATAACTGTCTTAAGATGCTCGATGAAGATGAAAATGGAGTTTCTTTCATCTTTTGAATGAACTTTTGTTTATTTTAGTGCATGTTTCAATAAATTCGCATGTTGTGTTATGTAATGGACTTGTATTTCGCATGTTCGTAGTCACATATTTATTGCAAATTTTAATAATTCAATGTCAAACATGCGATTTTAAACATAATATATGCGAAATAAAAAACACAAATGCGAAATTAAAAACACTAATATATGCGAAATTAAAAACACTAACAAGTTTAAATATTTAACATAAATCCATCATCAATCAAGTTTACTTTGGCTTTCCAAAATATCTACTCATCCTATCTGGGATTATCTTATCCAAATCTTTCATATACCTCTCTTTGTCTGGCCTTTTATCGAAAGCATTTGCCTTTTTAATTATTTCTTGACGATGCATATTGTGTTCGGATAGAATGATTTTACTGAGATATCTGTGCCTTAGGAGATGAAGTTGTGAATTTTGTCTGTTGTTTACTTCATCTTCTTTCACAAATCCAGTCAGCCATGGTTTTTGGTCTCCTTTGTATGTTTCCATGTGACGCATCGTAAACACTCCATAGTCTACGCCGTTATTCTTCGTCCTCTAATCCATTTCTTTTCTTTCTATAACTGAGTTTGCAAGTTCTTTTATAGCCGGTGTTGGTTTTAAAGCCTTTTCTAGGTATAAAACCAATACCCTTCTCTGTAACATAGCAACATTGTGTTAGTAGCTTTTTATATCAAATATAACATGTATATGAATAAGTTTTTCTATTACCAGTGTGTCTGGAAGCCCCTTGTATCTATCCTTAAACTCTTGGTTAGCTGCTGAATTGTCAATCACCTCAATTTTGCCAGATTTCAAGTTGAAGCACAAGACATAGAAGTGGTCACCTTGAAGTACCAGAATAAATACCAGGTCAACCGAATCAAGTTTTTTTTACCTCATATCTCAGTAATATGTCTTCAAAATTTGAGGCAAATATTTTTAGTCATTGGTTGTCTGTGCATTTCTCCTCGTCGTAAAAGATATACGGCTGTATGTTATGTAATTAGAATCAAAGTTATGTAAACAATGTATTTTTTTTCACATGCGAATAGTATATATATACCACATGCAAAATTTCAACAGTATGAGAAATTTTTTTTCACAGGAAAACTTTCTTCTATACTACATGCGATTTAGATACAATTAGCGTGCGAAATCATTAAACATGCATTTACTGTTATAATTTAAAATGCCAAAATCTATATGAAAACATACCATCATTGTGCTAAACAAGAAGAGTCTGTATGGTGATGATTTTCTATCCCTCTTCTTCTCTTCAAGGTTTAGAACATCCACAAATGCATCTATTCCGTTCGATGCTACGTATTGACCCCTATAGAAGCTTTCAAATATAGCTTTGAATGTGGCAACCTCAGTTTTTGATCGGTAAAATTCTTCTCTGCCAGTCATAAAATAAATAATTAGTATTTGTTGTGTGCATATATTTTAGAATGTTTGTTAGTTGATATAAGTATTTTACTTACTGCATGCCTGCAAATGTAGCAAATGTATACCGAATCACACACAATTCTTGAGTCAATAGTGCTTCATGCATGCTTACCACTCTGTTGCTATCACACCCCCAAAATACCACCTAGGGAGTGCCCCTGATAGGCGTGTGACGTACTGACAATGAGCCACTAATTACATTGAACCCACAAGTTTCAAAATGAAGTTCTCAAATTATTAAATAAATCCCATCACAAGTTTATTCGAAAACCAATATGTTCAGCGGAAGCAAATAACAAACCATAACTATGTTGTTCAAAAACCAATGTAAAATAATAACCAAGTATTCACATGAGTCCCCCTTCAGTCGACCCATGACCACTCCTGCATCTCCAGACAGCAAGTTTCCACATCCAAGTTACCTAACGACCTGCGAGCATGCAACAAGTGTATCAGACAAAGCTGGCGAGTTCACAGTTTATGAAAACGTTTGTTACCAAATGATTATTTCAGTTCATTAACAAAAGCAAGTAATATTGATAATATCTCAATACTGAACAAGACGACTCCTGATGTATGTTTTGCCCTTTCCCCAGTGCTCCTATCAAAGCACTGGGCCCGACTGGGTCATTAGTTCACAACCGTCCTCCCGGTACGGTGTGAGGGTGCCAAACCTAAGTAGCGCTACCAACTAATACCCCGTTACCTCCCCGGTAACAAAAGATGGGACTTAAGAGTGATAGAATGAGAATATTATCCAATATACCAGTTTTACCCAAAAGACTTATCCCTCCCCGGGATGCCCACTGACTGTCCCAACCACCGGGACGCATGCTCAAAAGTAGTGAACTCACCTTGGTTTTGTTCGGTAAGATTGTTTACTTGATTAACAGTTGAATAAACACGTCCTAAAAAGGTTACCAGTTACGGTCAGTTTCACATGCACATATACCACACCTATCACGTATAGTTAATTCACGCATTCGAAGTTCACATAAAATATATTCATTGCTCATGTAACACACATATGCATTCCAACTCGTGACAGTTTATTCGTCCGTCTAAAGTATCAAGCAATGCTTAACATGTAATCAAACAAATATACCATATACATACCTACATGATCAACTAATGTGTGTATGGCCCAAAGCTAAATCATGTGTATATCACGATAACTAACAAATCCAACACTCAAAGTCCGGCCAAGTTACATCATGTGCGGCCCACTTTCTCGGCAGTTTCTCTTGGCCCAAGCCTCGGTGGCCCAGTTCAGATCACGAGGTTCAGTGGGCTCCGTGGTGACCGGATACAACCGATTTGTATATGGCCCAAGTGACGAATTAATTTAAACTAGTATGCCACTGTTCGGTAACCGTGTGCGGCCAACATCACAACCGGCCCATCAGTAAGGAAGGTGCTATTTATCAAACACATCCTAACAGTCTGGCTAATTTGTACTAGTCCAGCAACAAATCGGAAGTTTCAGGTTTGAGTTATTATGTTACCCTTAAATAACACCCCCCCCCCACAAAACAATACTAAGTCGGTTCCATATATTTAAATTGTTACATAATCATTATTTTTTTGACAACTATATTACACAAAACCTACCATTAATCACTACCTACAGAAACAATAATAGCCTGCCATTCTTTAATCCCTAACATGGCCCATTGATTGATGTTCTGACAACAATCATTAATCTTCCTAACACAAAACGATGCTAGATCATCACATGGCTACCGGTTTCGATAAGAGATCCCACTATTATTTATGCATACAAATCTGACTTTATAACAATGTTCTACACTCTCATACACATCACAAAGCAACGAATCATAAATGAGCGAAAAGAATCATGTTACATACATCAACAGTATCATGCAAGACTTATCAAATATATCATGTCTAGGAAACATGATCATTGGTTACATAAGGAACTATCTTGATAGCCGGCTGGTATCCTACAAGCTTGAATAACAACACTATCTATTTAAAACATTCAATCAATACCCTATCATTACCACTGATCGAACATCCTAATCGAACAACATTAGACATTCAACACATATATACACTTGATCGGCCCAGGCAACAATTAATCAAACATCATCACACAACCATGAAATGAATAAGTGGGGATTACTAACCAAATAATCTGACAAAGTGAGATGCAAACCGAAATAGAAGGGCCTTGCTACTGCCGTCACATGTAGGGTCTTAGGGTTTGAGTTTGTTATGATGAGAAGATGAGGGCATATGGGGGTTACGTGCTTCTAATTATTGTGTTAAAACCCCACATTTTGGCCGGATATGAGACTTTGGGCTGCACATACTTGGGCCGGATATTGGTTAACATTTAAATGGAATGAGTTGGGTTCGGGTGGTCCATTAGTCGTAGAGTGTGACTAAACGGCCCAAGATGTACGCGGCCCAACAAATGCCAATACGATACTTTGCTTAATTACTAAACGTTCACGTTTAATGAAGTTATAATTGAATAGGATGTTTTAGCACATAAGCAAGAGATAAAGAGGAGTTAAGATCGCAAGGTAAAACGTTACTAACCTCGAAAGATTGGGTTGTCACATCATCCCCAACTTGAAAGAAATTTCGTCCCGAAATTTGACAAGTAAGCACAAGGCGTGAAGTGATAATCAGGATTGTGGCGGATTTTGCTCAGGTGTGACAGTTGCAGTAAGGGGAACAAAATTTGTCTCCAAGCTCTGCACATCTTTTCTCAGCTCGGATTTTGGCTTGTTCTATTGTCTTATAAAGCAGTTCATTTAACCCTTTTGGTATAACTTGTTTTGGAACTTGCTTTGGCTTTGAGTTTTTTCTCCCCTTAGTTGTTTTTTTTATCTTTATCTTGTTCCAAACTGGGTCCCAGGCTCAAAACCAACTCAACTGAATGCAATTCCTCAGCCGTTACCTGAGGGCATTCAACTTCCTTTTCCTTCTCAACTTCGATTTCCGTATCGGGTTGTTGAGGGTCTTTTTGTGTAGTTTCTCCTAAAGAAACTGCTTCCACTTCTGGCACTTTTTCTGGCACTTTTTCTTGAACTTTTTGTTGAATTTTTTGTGTAGATTCTGCCAAGTTCACTATTTCTTCGATAACAGTTTCGTTTTCACCACTTTCTGCATGCCAGAGTAATAAGAAATACAATAATTTGTGTTTTTTAAAATTTTTCCTAATATAAAGTGCTTTTTTACCTTTGGCAGGTGTTTGGTAAGCATAGACACCCGGTTCCACAGTTCGAATGTTTGCAATAAGGGTGTCTGTGACTCCTCCATCATCTGGTTGTAGTATACCTATAGATACAAATTATTTAATTTAATACAGTAGAATCAAAATCGTAGGGGTATACATGACATCGCGCGCGAAATCAAATTTGAAGTGTTTTGACAGAAATCGCATGTGTTTTTTTAGGTTTCGCATGTGCATAAAAATTAGTGATTTTTTTACATAAGTTCGCATGTGTTAAATATTGAGTTCGCATGTTTTACCTTCTGATGCCATTTGTACCAAAACATTGGATATTTCTTTTTGAGCGTCTTCATCCTGTCTACCTTCTTCGTTTGTAGTAACTTCATGATGAACTTCAGAAGCTGCATTTTCAGGCTCTTGATGAACAGGAGAGGGTGCAGTTTCATGCTCTTGAACCGAATCAGGCGGCACACAAATGGGATTATTCCGAAGTGTCTCATCCCACTGCTTACAGGCCTTCATAATCTCCGGATCCCAAAAACACTTAGTTTTTGCTTCTGAAACTAAGTTGTTCATCACTTAAATATCTTGAACCATTTTAAGGTATTTTTTGACATTTGCTTTCATTTTTTTCAACAGATTCTGTAATATTTTTCGAGTTAAGATACTATCAATCTAGAAGTTAAATATAATGGATTAAGTGAAATTAATATTTTTTTTGCGTTTATCTTTTTGTTGGTTCTCGAAGCTTCTAGTTCTCGTTCGTGGGCTGTGTCGTGGAATACCGATGGTGAAAGTTGAGCAGGAGTGTTGCAATAATCCATCATTTTCTGTGTCTGTGTTCACAACTGTGAAGACTCGTCAGTTTTCTTGATTGTAGGAAAGTGTGCTGGTAATGTGAGTCCATCAATGATCATCTAGATGATAATGTTTCCGTTTCGAGTTGTAAGTGGACCAGTGATAAAATCCATGGCAGTATGTTCTTATTTCCATATATGGGTTTCTGGTTGCCAATATCCCACCTTGACTTTCCCTCAAGTCAAACATCAATCTCATGCGTTGTTATGTGGGCCTTCAGGCCCGGTCATCCGTACATGGTCTTCAGGTTTTTAATTCATCCTATCAAAACTCAAATGAAAGGGGATATCGAAACCTACGTGTTTTGCGTGCACCAGTTCCCAAAGGTTTCCATATAGTGAGGTCCATATTCATTCCATTAAGTAGCAAATATCGTCCGACCTGCCAAACGTTGCTTCCCCATGCCCTGCATGGGTCTATCTTGAGAACTCTCTTCCTTCAGTTCTTCAGTTTCAACAAGGCGAGTCTGATCAAGTATGTTAAAGTGGATAGCGAGCTGCAAGGCTCGGGTACGTTTAGGTTTCGCGGTCGTATTCATTCAAAAGTTCCATCCAGTGATGCCATTAACTGATTTAGCTCTCTCGTAACCAGGGTACACGGGAGGCCCTTGCGATCGGTCTAAGTAGTGCATTTGGTACCGTCCAAGTAATGCCTCCCACTTAAATCCAACAACCACGGTTTCCACCTCAGGTTGTATGTGGTGCAGTTCCTCTTCGTAACTCCATTACACAAGTCATTACTTTCTCGTGTTGCATCGGCGTGTAACTGGGACTTTGGTTCGGAGCATCATGGTATACCGCTAGATCACCCGTACCCTTAGGTAAAGACGATGCTCAGCGCTTTGTAGAGTTGGGATTAGAAAGTTGAAATGACATTCTCCTATTTTGTCTCCCACGAGTTCACAGCACCCTGCTGTGCTAAAGAGATTAAAGTTGCGAGATCCTCGAAAATCCCGTGATGAATCTACGGTAGTATCTAGCTGGACCAAGAAATTACTGTACCCTCGATGGACTATTTAGTGCCGATCCATATCTAATGAAATGGATCTTCAGTGTGATCTGCATGTATCCCCACTTCGTTGACTGCGTGTCCAAGAAAGTGTACATTCCTAATCCTGAAGTCACACTTAGGTAGATTTCGCGTGGTGTTGCTCCTCCCCTAGGAGTCCTAGGTCAAAATACAGGTGCCGTTCATAGTGTTCCTTTCCCCTGGTAGCGATTCTAAACATCACAGATAAACGCGATCGACGAATTCTGACAAAACTAGGTTGGCGCATACTACTCATGCGATTCCTGAGGCCCTGGTGTGTTGGATATCTTAAATAATTTAAACAGAAAAATCACAGTGGCCATATTGGGTCTGTAACACCGTGTTAGGAATCATCCTCCCCATGGTCTTCCATCAGATGATAGACCGGTCTTAAGTCAGTTTCCAGATAGATTCTTGATTATTACAACGGTTCAAGCAGGTTGTTGATGCGAGGCTGGGGGTGACGGTCTATGATAGCCACTTTGTGGTAGTCTGTACACGTATGAAAGGACTCGTTCTTTGTTTCCGCAATAGAGCGCGTTTCCCTAGGACGAGGAGCTAGATCTATAAAACACCCATCCTGTAGTTTCCTGAAGTTTATTGGACAGTTCTTGCAATCCTTCTGGTGCAAGACGGTAAGAAGTACGAGTAATCAGGGCTGCATCTGGCGTGAGATCAACTGAGATTCCGACTAACAATTGTGAAAGTAAACCTGAAAGTTCCTTGAGTAGCACACCGAGAGGAGTCACGAACAATTGGTGGATCCCCGATCCTATTTTCCTTAGCCTGACAATCAGAAGCGGTTGCTAACATAGCGGGATAATCCCTCCGTAGACACCTCTGGGCTTTCATTGTAGAATTGATGCTAACCTTTACACAACTCTGGTACTTTGGAACAGATGACGATTCTCCACTAGGGAGGGGGTACACAAAGTTTTCCTTTCACACAGTATATTTGCGCGATGTATGAATAACCAATCCATACTAACTATTGCATCAAACTTTCAAGGGTAGTAGAAGGAAGGTCGGCGTCGAATACTTGTCCCACAAGGTCGAGTTGTATCCCAACAATCGTATGAGGTTTCAGTTGACTTGCCCTCAGCCGATTCCACAACAGGTTCAGTTTCAAGAAGCATCAGAGTCAAGCAGAACAGAGCCGAAATGATTAGTTATCCAAAAACATGCAAGCTACCATGTTGTTATTACATCTGGCGTTGCCTACGCCAATCCTAAACGCCCTTCCATGAGCATCAGTTCCAGTGTCTGTTGTTTTCATTACGAGTATTTCCAATACGGCCGTCGCTCCCTTGGTTGTTGCCGTGACTGTTGCCTCTAATGTTGTTGCTTGAAACGGGGTTTCAACAACAGGGTCCATCCTGTCTCATTCTGTGTCGCATCCTAAGACACTACTCACTGCGTGGGAAGTTACTCATTCCACCCTATAATTCAGTTACCATCGCTTACGTCCTGATTGATTTATAAGAGTTGACTCCCATGAGTCGCTGACTAGGGTTAAAGATTCAATTTGGGTCAAATTGCTGATGTCCGTTGCTGGAAGTTGGGGTCGTCCAAATACTGAGGTCGGTAATATGCTACACTCATCCTCTTGCCCATCAATGTTGCAAGTTGTTTGAGTAATACGCGGTATGCTGCGAGAGTGTTGCAGATGTGATCACACTTCGGAGTATAAGACGCCAATACATAGAGTTCTAGCAAACGAGGAGAAGCGAGAAAGGTATAGACCAACTCAAGGACGTTCATGAAAGCACCTAACGTTCTACACGTTTCGCTAGGCGTTCAGATGTGTGTTCAGGTAATGCTCAATAGCATCGAGATTCGTAAGGATTCAGAAAGGAGTGAAAAGATCACGTTCGAGTAAAAGACAATCACTGCTATGACCCCACATGGGTTTGTTACATTTCTCATTGATTAGATAACAAAATAGAACCCCTTTTTCACTTGTTAGGGCTCACTGGGACTCGCATGCACCCCACATTATTATTATGTGTGCACCCACAATAATATTGTGATTTGCTGCTCATCTTAGTTCCTCCTAACTCATGTCAAATGGTTCTCCAAACTCAAATGTCAAACGGAGGTTGCCAATGTAACAAAATCACGGGAATCCAGAGACTATGGCATACTATCAACGCATCATGCTATTGTCCGCCTTGGGCAGCCAGCATGCTCCCCGCGTCTGCCCCTCACGGTTTTCAAAACAAGTCATGATGTAAGCAAGTAACTCATGCAATCATACTATAGTGACGAGTGTGTGTTCGTATGTTGTGTCATAAGCAATTGTGTACTAATCATGTAATGTATGCAACAAATGAGAAAGACGAACCTTGCAATCTGGAGCTGAGTGTCATGGTCGATTTCGGATTTGTTCGGTTATAGTCTGGTTTTATGAAAACATTTTAAAACCAAGTTCACTATAACCAGTGGCTCGGATACCAAACTATCACACCCCCAAAATACCACCTAGGGAGTGTCCCTGATAGGCGTGTGACGTACTGACAATGAGCCACTAATTACATTGAACCCACAAGTTTCAAAATGAAGTTCTCAAATTATTAAATAAATCCCATCACAAGTTTATTCGAAAACCAATATGTTCAGCGGAAGCAAATAACAAACCATAACTATGTTGTTCAAAAACCAATGTAAAATAATAACCAAGTATTCACATGAGTCCCCCTTCAGTCGACCCATGACCACTCCTGCATCTCCAGACAGCAAGTTTCCACATCCAAGTTACCTAACGACCTGCGAGCATGCAACAAGTGTATCAGACAAAGCTGGCGAGTTCACAGTTTATGAAAACGTTGGTTACCAAATGATTATTTCAGTTCATTAACAAAAGCAAGTAATATTGATAATATCTCAATACTGAACAAGACGGCTCCTGATGTATGTTTTGCCCTTTCCCCAGTGCTCCTATCAAAGCACTGGGCCCGATTGGGTCATTAGTTCACAACCGTCCTCCCCGGTACGGTGTGAGGGTGCCAAACCTAAGTAGCGCTACCAACTAATACCCCGTTACCTCCCCGGTAACAAAAGATGGGACTTAAGAGTGATAGAATGAGAATATTATCCAATATACCGGTTTTACCCAAAAAGACTTATCCCTCCCCGGGATGCCCACTGACTGTCCCAACCACCGGGACACATGCTCAAAAGTAGTGAACTCACCTTGGTTTTGCTCGGTAAGATTGTTTACTTGATTAACAGTTGAATAAACACGTCCAAAAAAGGTTACCAGTTACGGTCAGTTTCACATGCACATATACCACACCTTTCACGTATAGTTAATTCATGCATTCGAAGTTCACATAAAATATATTCATTGCTCATGTAACGCACATATGCATTCCAACTCGTGACAGTTTATTCGTCCGTCTAAAGTATCAAGCAATGCTTAACATGTAATCACACAAATATACCATATACATACCTACATGATCAACTAATGTGTGTATGGTCCAAAGCTAAATCATGTGTATATTACGATAACTAACAAATCCAACACTCAAAGTCCGGTCAAGTTACATCATGTGCGGCCTACTTTCTCGGCAGTTTCTCTTGGCCCAAGCCTCGCTGGCTCAGTTCAGATCACGAGGTTCAGTGGGCTCCGTGGTGACCCGGATACAAGCGATTTGTATGTGGCCCAAGTGACGAATTGATTTAAACTAGAATGCCACTGTTCGGTAACCGTGTGCGGCCCACATCACAACCGGCCCATCAGTAAGGAAGGTGCTATTTATCAAACACATCCTAACAGTCCGGCTAATTTGTACTAGTCCAGCAACAAATCGGAAGTTTCAGGTTTGAGTTATTATGTTACCCTTAAATAAAACCCCCCCACAAAACAATACTAAGTCAGTGCCATATATTTAAATTGTTACATAATCATTATTCGTTTGAAAACTATATTACACCCAAACCTACCATTAATCACTACCTACAGAAACAATAATAGCCTGCCATTCTTTAATCCCTAACATGGCCCATTGATTGATGTTCTGACAACAATCATTAATCTTCCTAACACAAAACGATGCTAGATCATCACATGGCTACTGGTTTTGATAAGAGATCCCACTATTATTTATGCATACAAATCTGACTTTATAACAATGTTCTACACTCTCACACACATCACAAAGCAACCTATCATAAATGACCGAAAAGAATCATGTTACATACATCAACAGTATCACGCAAGACTTATCAAATATATCGTGTCTAGGAAACATGATCATTGGTTACATTAAGGAACTATCATGATAGCCAGCTGGTATCCTACATGCTTGAATAACAACACTATCTATTTAAAACATTCAATCAATACCCTATCATTACCACTGATCGAACATCCTAATCGAACAACATTAGACATTCAACACATATATACACTTGATCGGCCCAGGCTAATCAAACATCATCACACAACCATGAAATGAATAAGTGGGGATTACTAACCAAATAATCTGACAAAGTGAGATGCAAACCAAAACAGAAGGGCCTTGCTACTGCCGTCACACGTAGGGTCGTAGGGTTTGAGTTTGTTACGATGAGAAGATGAGGGCATATGGGGGTTACGTGCTTCTAATTATTGTGTTAAAACCCCACATTTTGGGCCGGATATGAGACTTTGGGCTGCACATACTTGGGCCAGATATTGGTTAACATTTAAATGGAATGAGTTGGGTTCGGGTGGTCCATTAGTCGTAGAGTGTGACTAAACGGCCCAAGATGTGCGCGGCCCAACAAATGCCAATACGATACTTTGCTTAATTACTAAACGTTCACGTTTAATGAAGTTATAATTGAATAGGACGTTTTAGCACATAAGCAAGAGATAAAGAGGAGTTAAGATCGCAAGGTAAAACGTTACTAACCTCAAAAGATTGGGTTGTTACATCATTCCCAACTTGAAAGAAATTTCGTCCCGAAATTTGACAAGTAAGCACAAGGCGTGAAGTGATAATCAGGATTGTGGCGGATTTTGCTCAGGTATGACAGTTGCAGTAAGGGGAACAAAATTTGTCTCCAAGCTCTGCACATCTTTTCTCAGCTTGGATTTTGGCTTGTTCTATTGTCTTATAAAGCAGTTCATTTAACCCTTTTGGTATAACTTGTTTTGGAACTTGCTTTGGCTTTGAGTTTTTTCTCCCCTTATTTGGTTTTTATCTTTATCTTGTTCCAAGCTGGGTCCCAGGTTCAAAACCAACTCAAGTGAATGCAATTCCTCAGCCGTTACCTGGGGGCATTCAACTTCCTTTTCCTTCTCAACTTCGATTTCCGTATCGGGTTGTTAAGGGTCTTTTTGTGTAGTTTCTCGCAAAGAAACTGCTTCCACTTCTGGCACTTTTTCTGGCACTTTTTCTTGAACTTTTTGTTGAATGTTTTGTGTAGATTCTGCCAAGTTCACTGTTTCTTCGATAACAGTTTCGTTTTCACCACTTTCTGCATGCCAGAGTAATTTAAGAAATACAATAATTTGTGCTTTTTAATTTTTTTTCCTAATATAAAGTGCTTTTTTACCTTTGGAAGGTGTTTGGTAAGCGTAGACACCAGGTTCCACAGTTTGAATGTTTGCAATAAGGGTGTCTGTGACTCCTCCATCATCTGGTTGCAGTATACCTATAGATACAAATTATTTAATTTAATACAGTAGAATCAAAATCACAGGGGTATACATGACATCGCGTGCGAAATCAAATTTGATGTGTTTTGACAGAAATCACATGTGTTTTTTTAGGTTTCGCATGTGCATAAAAATTAGTGATTTTTTACATAATTTCGCATGTGTTAAATACTGAGTTCGCATGTTTTACCTTCTGATGCCATTTGTACCAAAACATTGGATATTTCTTTTTGAGCTTCTTCATCCTGTCTACCTTCTTCGTTTGTAGTAACTTCATGATGAACTTCAGAAGCTGGATTTTCAGGCTCTTGATGAACAGGAGAGGGTGCAGTTTCATGCTCTTGAACCGAATCAGGCGGCACACAAATGGGATTATTCCGAAGTGTCTCATCCCACTGCTTACAGGCCTTCATAATCTCCGGATCCCAAAAACACTTAGTTTTTGCTTCTGAAACTAAGTTATTCATCACTTGAATATCTTGAACTATTTTAAGGTATTTTTTGACATTTGCTTTCATTTTTTTCAACAGATTCTGTAATATTTTTTGAGTTAAGATACTATCAATCTAGAAGTTAAATATAATGGATTAAGTGAAATTAATTTTTTTTTTGCGCTTACCTTTTTGTTGGTTCTCGAAGCCTCTAGTTCTCATTCGTGGGCTGTGTCGTAGAATACCGATGGTGAAAGTTGAGCAGGAGTGTTGCAATAATCCATCATTTTCTGTGTCTGTGTTCCAACTCCAAACTCAAGGTTCAACTGAGACATTTCATGGATTTCAAAACTGAAATCCATGAAATCATCAATGTTCTCGTTATCTTTTGGCTGTTCCCCGGTTTCTTTGTTTTGTACTGCACGCGCAGTCCTTCTTTTGTAGCTTATTGTGGTGTCAACCGGTGGTCGTAGTGTATAATCCTCCGTTGAAGGACCCTCTTCTTCTTCATTTTTTTTCTTCATTTTCTTCTTCAGTTTCTTCTTCATTTTCTTCTTCTTCTTCACTCTCAGTTGATGCCCAAACAGGCCCGTCATCTGAAATATGCTCTTCGACTTTATCAATCTCCGAAGATGTGATATAACGAATAATTGGTATTTCCACGACTTTCTCAAACAGTTTAAGCTTCTTGTTGTATTCATGCGTGTATAGAAGATGTATAAATTGCAAGATCATTTAATTATTTGACAAAACAAACTAGTATTTTAAATATGTTTATGAAATGTACTAATGCATACCGTAAGAAAGGCAACAGGTCCCACAAACTGTATTTTATAGTTTTTCCGGCCCGCTCGTGTACGGCGCAAGGTGTCGAGTAGATATGTGCACCAATCTAGATTCTGTATTTCCTCAACAGCTTCTACTCCAAGCAAACATCTATCATTTGCAAGTGTTGCCTTTGTAATCTCCGCAAAGAACGCCATCCAGTACACAAGGAAATTTAATCTAAACAGGCTCCCCCCATCTCTTTGATTTTCCATTGTATCTGCAATGAAGCCATGGGTAATTCTCCTGTTTACCTCCCACTGGCTGATGAATGTATGCCTGACAGCATTTCCCGGTTCTTGACTTTTTTCAATTTTCTCCTGCTTTTTGACTTTTCTCTTATCGGCTGTTATTTCAACCTTCTTTGGCCCCTTTGGTATTCCAAATACCTCGTAAACTGTGTCCGATGTTATTTTTATTTGGTGTTTTCCTACGTTTAGTGTATCAAACTTCTCGTCAAAGTTTCTGGCTAGCCAATATGCCAATCGTGTCGAAATATGGTTGATATTGATATCTAGAATAGCTCTAAATCCCATATCCCTCACCTCATCAATCTGTTTTTTTGAAAATTTTCTCACAGTATCCATATATGAGTTAGGTTGGCATCTCAGCAGTATTGCTTTGTTCCTGTATTTGAAGAATTCCCTATGTTCTGTTTTATGTGGTTTGACCTTTTCTGAATGTTTTTTTGTCTGTATCTTTGATTTCCTCTCATCTTTTTTCTTTTTTGGGGGTGGCTTAACAAAGTCATCCTCTTCAGAACTTTCTTCAACTACCCTTCTCTTTCTATTCTTGTTAATTTTTATCAGAGTTGATATTGGGCCTTCAAAGTCATCATCAGATTCTATTTCTACAAAATCGCATGGATTAGTTATCAATTCGCATGAATGAGTTATCAATTCGCATGTGTTAGTTAAGCATTACCAAATCTAGCCAATCTTTATAAATCGCATGCTTTAAGGATCTAAAAAAACATAAAATCGCATGTATAATTTTAATCATAACCACTAAAACTAACTTATCATATGAAATCGCATGTGCCTTTTATCAATTCGCATGTTCAATCTAACCCCCACAATATTTTATGATATGAAATCGCAAATGTCATACAAAACCCCCCACAAACCCTATATGATATCGCACATCTATCAGGTATCATTAAGAAAACTGCATAAAAATGCAAAATCTAATAAATAACCATAACAGTCATAAACCCTAGCTAAATTGTAGTTGTGAACAATATGCAATCTTATAAAACTATATGTTTAAGTTAAAAGGTTAATAAACAAACAAAATCACATTTGACTTTAAAGCCCCTGTATATTCCACTATAAAATCGCAAATGTCAATCGATACCTGGATTCATCTTCTTCGCTTGTGGTCTGTCGTTGTTTGCTTTGCTTCGTTTCTCAATATTCATGAATCCTAGTTGAAATCGCAACAGAGAGTAGCAGGGAACTTTTGGAGAAGGAGAATGCAATGTTGATTTTGGGTTTACGGTATGATTGTGAGTTATTGTGGGCTGATTATCAGGGGTTTTGATCTCGCAATGGACGATTTTAACCTTGGCGGTTTCTTTTATTAATTTTAATTTGATTTATTTAATAGTAAAACACGCGCTTTAAATGAGTTGATCTGACGGTTGTGGTTGTAGCGTACATAATGTACGATTAGTATATTTGTATGATAACCGGCCTCTCTCTCTCTCTCTCTCTATATATATATATATATATATATATATATATATATATATATATATATATATAGAGCCAAGATCATTTTAGAACCATAAATATTTACAGAACTCGCAGAACTCCTAATAAACAACCTTTTTATTTATATATTCTTATGTTAGGATAATTTTATCATTTATTATGTGTATTTTTACGATTACATACATGTTAAAAGTAATTTTATCATTTTTTATATGTAATTTTATAATTACACATATGTAAACTAGTTTTTTACATATATGTATTTAGTTATGACACATATATATATAATTTTGGCAATTAAACATATGTAAACTACTTTTAACATGTATGTAATCAAAGAAATACATATAATAGATGATAAAAAGATCCTAAATACAAAAACTTATATATAAAATGATTGTTTATTAGGAGTTCTGAAAGTTCTCTAGTTATTTAGAGTTCTGAAATGAACTCAACCCTATATATATATGGTCAGGATTTAGAGAGAACGGTGAAAAGTGTGAGAACGGTGAGAACGATTTTGGCGGTGACATATGGCATTGATGCTAAATTACACTAAGGGGTAATATTGTAAAAAAAACCCACTCACATGAACTGGGTGTTCAAATAAAACGCCATAAAACACCCAATTCAGAAAAACGTCATGAAAATACTCAGTTAAAAACGCCATAAAACACCTAGTTCATAAAAACGCTATGAAAAAACTTAGTTGAAAACACCATAAAACACTCAGTTCAGAAAAACGCCATGAAAATACCTAGTTAAAATGCCATAAAAATACCTAGTTTAGAAAAACGCCATGAAAATACATAGTCTAAAATGCCATAAAACACCCAGCTAAGAAAAACTCCATAAGACCCAGTTAATTTTTTTCGAAAAAGTATATCAATAGTATACTCGTTGGAAAGATAAAAAAACGCTGAGTTTTATGGTGTAATTTTTTTCGAAAAATAATCACGTATAAAAAAGTTATTATGGTTTAAATATAATGGGGGAAAATGACATGTGATTAGCATATGCACCTTTGTTTGGATCTTCATATTTTACCCCTCCTGGTAGTTCCAAGGCCCCTATTCTTTACAAAAATGCCACCGCATCAATCTCAGCCACAAACCACTAAGATCTTGTGGCTGAGAATCGTTCTCACCGTTCTCACACTTTGAGGCGTTCTCTCCTGATCCTGTTCCTATATATATATATATATATATATATATATATATAGGGGACCGCTAAAATGAGAACCACCTCGAGTTGTAAGAACCGTGAGAACTACACCGTACGGGGCGAGGTGGACCAAAATTTTTTTTATAAACGTAGATGCGTGTATTATAAACACATTTGTAAAAAAATATTTTTACAAATGTGTTTATAATACACGCATCTACGTTTATG
Organism: Helianthus annuus; assembly: GCF_002127325.2. Taxonomy (NCBI): domain Eukaryota; kingdom Viridiplantae; phylum Streptophyta; class Magnoliopsida; order Asterales; family Asteraceae; genus Helianthus; species Helianthus annuus. Next base: position 88,795,227 of record NC_035442.2, read on the forward strand.
AAAAAAAAAATTTGGTCCACTTCGCCTCGGATCAAAAAGTTCTCGCGGTTCTTACAACTCGAGGTGGTTCTTACAACTCGCGGTTCTTACATGTATTTTAATAGACACAAGGGTATAACTGTATTTTTCTATCTTCATTTAATTAATTGATTTTTTTCTCTCTCCTGATTTCTCTTTCCAATTAAAAGAACATTTAATTACATACTCTATACTTTTTTTTCTCTCACATATTACCTAACTTAATATTTGATAATTTAAAAAATTACAAACATTATCAAATATTGTTCCATCTAGAACATGATTAAAAATATTTAATTACATTCTCTATACATATATGTATTAGATCAATGTTTGATGAAAAGATTATAGTGGAAACAATATGTAGTAATACACAAGTGTATAAGTCTGGTATATATCAACATGTATACACTATGTACTTGAATAATACACAGGTGTATACGTCTGGTATATACCGACCTATATACACATATGTACTTAAATAATACACAAGTGTATAAATCTGGTTTATACCGACCCGTGGAAACAAGATGTAATAATACACAAGTGTATAAGTCTTGTGTATACTGACCTGTATACACATATGTTAAAAAAAACATAATTTAATTAGGTTTAATATTTAATTTTAAAAGAAACATAAGAGTTTATTAAAAAAAATATTATCCCTTCAATCTCTTATAATTAAAATAATGGAGAAATAATTAAAAATGAGAGAGAGAGAGAGAGAGAGAGAGAGTTAAGAGAGGAGAAAATTAAGATATTTTAATTAAAAGTATTTGGCTAATGTCAATCTTACCCTTTTAATCTAAAAAATGATCAAGGGTCAAGATTAGTTTACTCAGTTCACTATCAAAAAGTTGTTCACTCATGATCCTAATCCTCTCTCTCTCTCTCTCTCTCTCTCTATATATATATATATATATATATATATATATATATATATATATATATATATATATATATATATATATATATAGGGAGCCGCTAGAATGAGAACCACCTCGAGTTGTAAGAACCGCGAGAACTACACCCCACGGAGCGCCGTTCGCCGCGATTTTTTTTTACAAGTAGATGTGTGCATTATAAACACGGCTGTAAAAAATCACGGCGAACAGCGCTCCGTGGGGTGTACTTTTTTACACCTCAAGTTTGGTGAAAAAAAAAGAAAAAAGAAAAAAAATTAAAAAACACCAAACTTGAGGTGTAAAAAAGTACACCCCACGGAGCGCCGTTCGCCGTGATTTTTTACGGCCGTGTTTATAATGCACACATCTACTTGTAAAAAAAAAATCACGGCGAACGGCGCTCCGTGGGGTGTAGTTCTCGCGGTTCTTACAACTCGGGGTGGTTCTCATTCTAGCAGCCCCCTATATATATATATATATATATATATATATATATATATATATATATATATATATAGAGAGAGAGAGAGAGAGAGAGAGAGAGAGAGAGAAACGGGATCAGGAGAAAACGCTCAAAAGTGTGAGAACGCATCCTGGCCCAACACGTGGCGCGAGATATGATCAGGGGGTGAGGGGTTTTTTTGTCTTTTCAATCTTCTTTTATTTTCCAAACGCGCTATAACATTTTCTGGCGTCTATGATTATTTTAGCGTTAATTGTATTCATTAAACTTTTTGGCGTTGAATTAATTGTTTTTGTGTCACATAGATAATTTTTTGGCGTTATAGTGTTTTCTGGTCAATTTTTTGGCGTTTTGTGGCATTGTATAATAATTCACTACGAGTCATTAATAATGGAGTCAAAAATAGCATTTTACACTGGTATCGATCCTTTCATGCCATCAATATATCCATCAAGAACAACGCTCACATGATGACATATCACTGTCATCAGTCTCTTTTTCTTGAATATTTTTCCATCTCATTCAGCAAAATATTATAAAGATAACCTCCTCAGAGAAGAATCCATTCAGTGAAAGCTTTGCCATCTGTGGTTATTTTAACTAACCTTTTTTTTGGCGTTTTAACATGAGTGGTTTCTAGAGAACATGGTGTTTGTTTTCTGGGTGTGATCAATTAATTGTGTGTAGACCCCTCTCTTATAGGAGTTTTTTGGCGCGTAGTTTAGTTGGGATTTTTTTATTATAATAAATTATAGTAATAAAGTAACTGTCTTGTCAGTTACTGTTTGTATTTACTGTTTTGATCAGCTTTTATCAGTTTCTAGGGTGATAGGCGTCCCATCTTCCAAGTTTGGCGTTTTTTTAAAAGGAGTTATGCAGACCAAGATGAGAAAATACAATAACGGAGAAAATAAAATATTAAGCAGTAAAAATATTTTTTGTTATTTCTTGCGTTTTATAAACAATAACCTTTTGTAGTATTTTTTTGGCGTTTTGCAAATTAAAACCCTTCATCAGAAGGTACTTTATCCGAAAAGTATCCATCACTTGCGTCATCTTCTTCCTCGGAGTCTTCATCTGGATCTTCATCCATGTCATCACCTTCACCTTCATCGGCTTCTTGTTCCTGAAGAGTGAAGATTCCGAAGCCTCCATTTGAACATATCTTGCATTAACACCAATTTTGAGTTGATTTCCGTGTTTAAACAAGTGGCGTTATGCAATTCTTCCATGAACCCAAGCCCCTGCTTTGTCATGCTGTTTTCAAGCCAATAGTCTTCCTGCTCTCCGCTGTCATATATAACAGTCACCATATCTGTTTCATCATCGAAACGCCATGATGTCATGACAGGGTCCGGCTTTACATCTGCTTTGATTGGTCCAAATTTACTTGTTAATGCTTTCATAAGCATATATGTTTCATGGCATTCGTTATCCAGAGCGATGCCAAGAGATAGGATATCCCTGTACATCTTTTTCCATCTTTAAATTGCCTTGATCGTCCTAACATACACCCCTTCTGTTGTCAAATTGCAGGACGAATCGCCTGATTTCCAGAGTGTATCTCCACCAAACGATTGTTGCCATTTTTGGCGTTTTGGTTAAATTGGCGTTCTTGGTTAAAGATGTTTTTGTAGAAATGGATAGATTGAAGTGATTATGGAAGCGATGTTTTACGTCATTTATATAATGATGTTTTTGGCGCGTAATTTAGGAGGGAATTTCTTTTAATAAATGTTAATAACTGAAATTTAGTTACTGTGTTGTTTCGTCTTCCTGTAATATCCAACGCGTTTTATCGCTAATTTTTGGCGTTTTGTTTTTAGTGGCGTTTTATTTTTTTTGAATGGCGTGTTATCATTTGTTGGCGTTTTGAATTTGAGCGGTAAAAGACCCTTTTACCTTTAATGAAGCGCTTTCCACATAATAAAATTAATGTTATTTACGAAAACGCCACCGCGCAATCTAGTTCACGGATTGTTTTGATCTGACGATCCATAAGCGTTCTCACCGTTCTTACACTTTCCACCGTTTTCTCTAAATCCTAACCCTATATATATATATATATATATATATATATATATAGAGGGTAAGGTTCATTCGAGAACATCCTTATTACGAGAACAGCGAGAACCAATGTGAACAGAAAATAAAATCTAAAAAAATAAAAAAAAGCACTCAATTTTTTTTAATATTTTTTTTAAAATAATCGCTATATTTTGTTACAAAAAAAAACTTTTTTTTCGAGTAACAGTTATCCATGCACATGTGCATATGTATCATTACTTCGACAAATTCCGTAATACGTTATCAGTAATAGACAATTGCACTTTAATTTACAATACCATCCGTAATACACTACTTTTTACATTACCAATATCCAAAATACACTTGCGCATCATTAGGTATAACCATGATATAACGTGTTTTGGTACAAAAAGTTTGTGATTTTGAATGGAGAAGTAGGCCCATATACATGTTTTTTGGTTAGTTATATCTAGTGGTTGATGGTTTGGCTATAGTTGTTACTTTATCTGATAATGGTATTGTATTATGGATGGTAGGAGGGAATGATATTGTATTATGGATGGTAGGAGGTAATGGTAGTGTATTATGGATGGTATGATAGATGAAAGGGAAAGTGTATTCAAAGTAGTGTACCAAAACACCTTTTCATCTTGATACATATAGATGCACATGTGCATTTCTAATATTGGTAATGTAAAAAGTAGTGTATTACATATGGTAGTGTAAATAAAAGTGCAATTGTCTAATATTTGTAATGAATTACGGAATTTGTCAAAGAAATGATATATATGCACATGTGCATGGATAACTGTTACTCGATTTTTTTTTTGAAATTTTTTTATTATTCACGAAATATAGCGATTTTTCTAAAAAATAGTAAAAAAAATTGGCTGTTTTTTTTTAGATTTTTTTAGTTATTTTTTGTTGTGTTCACGTTGGTTCTCGCGGTTCTCGCAATAAAGGGTAGTTCCTAACGAATCATTCTCCTATATATATATATATATGGGACTGCTAGAATGAAAACCACCCCGAGTTGTAAGAACCGCGAGAACCACACCATCCGGGTCGCCGTTTACTATGATTTTTTTTTTACAACTACATGTGTATATTATAAACACATCCGTAAAAAAAAAATTTAAACGGCCCCCCCGAGGGGGTAGTTTTTTACACCACAAGTTTGGTGTTTTTATTTTTCTTTTTATTTTTCTTTTTATTTTTCTTTTTTTTTCACCAAACTTGTGGTGTAAAAAACTACCCCCTCGGGGGGGCCGTTTAATTTTTTTTTTTACAGATGTGTTTATAATATACACATGTAGTTGTAAAAAAACAATCATGGTAAACGGCGACCCGGATGGTGTGGTTCTCGCGGTTCTTACAACTCGGGGTGGTTTTCATTCTAGCGGCTCCTTATATATTTATATATATATATATATATATATATATATATATATATATATATATATATATATAGGGTTGAGTTTATTTCAGAACTCTAAATAACTACAGAACTTTCAGAACTCCTAATAAACAATCATTTTATATATAAGTTTTTGTATTTAGGATCTTTTTATCATCTATTATATGTATTTCTTTGATTACATACATGTTAAAAGTAGTTTACATATGTTTAATTGCCAAACTTATATATATGTGTCATAACTAATTACATATATGTAAAAAACTAGTTTACATATGTGTAATTATAAAATTACATATGAAAAATGATAAAATTACTCTTAACTTGTATGTAAATATTTATGGTTCTGAAATGATCCTGGCCCTATATATATATATATATATATATATATATATATATATATATATATATATATATATATATATATACACATATATATATAGGGGAGGGTTATCTTGAGAACGCTAAATATTGCGAGAACCGTGAGAACGAATGAAAAAACCAATCAAAACCAAATTTTTTAATACAAACCTCATTGTAATTAAGATGCAACATCAAAAAAAGAATTTACAACATCAAATAATTCATTTCTCTTTTCAAAATCACTCTTTTTAGATTTTTTACACATGTGTAAATATAACAGATTTACACATGTGTAAATGGCAAACTTACACATGTGTAAATTTTCTTTATTTACGAATTCACGTAAATTTAAACGTGTAAATTAAATTTCTAACATTGTATTCGAATAATAATGATAAGTGTAGAAAAATTTTTTGAATTTGAATTGTTTTTGACAAAGTTCTCGCGGTTTTTTCATTTGTTCTCACGGTTCTCATAATATTTAGCGTTCTCATTTAAACCCTCCCCTATATATATATATATATATATATATATATATATATATATATATATATATACATATAGGGGAGGGTTATCTTGAGAACGCTAAATATTGCGAGAACCGTGAGAACGAATGAAAAAACCAATCAAAACCAATTTTTTTTAATACAAACCTCATTATAATTAAGATACAACATCAAAAAAAGAATTTACAACATCAAATAATTAATTTCTCCTTTCAAAATCACTATTTTTAGATTTTTTACACATGTGTAAATATAACAGATTTACACATGTGTAAATGGCAAACTTACACATGTGTAAATTTTCTTTATTTACGAATTCATGTAAATTTAAACGTGTAAATTAAATTTCTAACATTGTATTCGAATAATAATGATAAGTGTAGAAAAATTTTTTGAATTTGATTCGTTTTTGACCAAGTTCTCGCGATTTTTTCATTTGTTCTCACGGTTCTCACAAATATTTAGCGTTCTCATTTAAACCCTCCCCTATACATATATATATATACATATATATATATAGGGGGCTGCTAGAATGAGAACCACCTCGAGTTGTAAGAACCGCGAGAACTACTTGATCCGGGGCGAGGTGGACCAATTTTTTTTTCAAAAACGTAGATGCATGTATTATAAACACATTCGTAAAAAAAAAATTAAAAAAAATGCCGTGCGTGTAGTTTTTTACACCACAAGTTTGTGGTGTAAAAAACTACACGCACGGCATTTTTTAAAAATTTTTTTTTTACGAATGTGTTTTTAATACATGCATCTACGTTTTTGAAAAAAAAAATTGGTCCACTTCGCCCCGTACGGTGTGGTTCTCGCGGTTCTTACAACTCCGGGTGGTTCTCATTCTAGCAGCCCCCTATATATATATATATATGTATATCTAGCCGTAAACACAAACTTGTGGTTCTCAAAACTACACACACGAAATTTTTTTTTTTTGAATTTTTTTTACAAATGTGTTTATAATACACGCATCTACGTTTATGAAAAAGAAATTTGGTCCACCTCGCCCCAGATCAAAAAGTTCTCACGGTTCTTACAACTCAAGTTGGTTTTTATTTTAGCGCATATATATATGTGTGTGTGTTTGTATGTATGTATACGTATAGCCATACGACTTGTATAGATGGGATATTAAGCCCATAAGTTCAACCAAAATTAAAAAAAAAGGTCTGTCAAACAACCTCTTACATCTCCTAATTCGAGTCGAATAAACTTGTATAGATGTCGGGGTATCAACTTTGGAACCACAATATCATGCCATTATGGTATGTCAACATCAACATATCATGGGCACTGTTATCTTGTAATCAAATGTTGTCTTTTCTTCTGGTACTATTACTCATGTTATAAATTTTGAATATACATATTTGAAATTAAAAGTTGCATGAATTTAAATAAACTTGGTGCCACAATATGTTACATTTGTTTCAATAAAATTTGATGTCTCTCTATCCCCAGGGATAGAGGCAAGGTCTGTCTACATCCCACCCTCCCCAGACCCTATGAGTAGCATCGCTATTTGTGAGATTTACTGGGTATGGTTGTTGTTGTTTTGTTGTTGTTTCAATAAAATTTGAGTAATGCCTTTCAACAAAATTTGAGTAATGCCTAAAAGTGATATTTATTTTAAAACAAAAATATTTCCATTCCTAATTAAAAGTGTCATATTTTCGAATTTTAGTGAAACACATTATTGAATATCTAACAAAAAACAGGTAGTAAATAGATAAACGTAGCAATTTAAAAATGAAGTTTGTAAAAGTTAATCGTCAATTATATCATGAAGAACAATTGTAATTCATCGTGATGATGATGGTGCTTATAATAATTTGATTATCTTTTTGTTAATAAATATTTGCCTCAAAATTTTACAAGAAACGAAGATATAATAAGATTAGGATTGTTTACAAAAATGATGACTTAAAGTGCAGAAATTTGAAATTTCAAAAAAAAAAAAAAAAAAAAAAAAAAAGAAAAGAAAAAAGAAAAAGAAAACAATCACATCTTTACTGTATAATAAAACTAGGTTATAACCCGGTGTATTACACAGAGTTGAATAAATAAATTTTATATACTAAATAATAAAACAATATATCTTTAAAAACCTCATTTATTGTACGGGTTAAATAAATATAATTTTATATATTAAATAATAAAAAGTTATATATATAAGAATCATATTGTACAGGTTGAATAAATGTAATTTTATATACCAAATAAAAAGATATCTTTAAAACCATGTGTATTACACGGGTTGAATAAATGTAATATTGTTTACCAAATAATAAAATAACACATCTTAAAAAACCTCATTTAGAGCATTCACATTCTATCCATCAAAATATGTGAGGGAGAGTTTTTATATTATAAAGGGTATAAAAAGTGGTTGTGAGTGAAGGAGAGAGAAAATGTTACTGTTCATCTCTATATTTGAGGGGACACTGTTCACCCACTATAATTTTTTTAATATATATTGAAAGTGGTTGTGAGTGAAGGAGAGAGAAAAATGTAATGATAATATTATTTAATTGAAAAGGAGAGAGAAAAAGTATTTGTTTTTAGTGAAAATATATTGATATAGGAGTTGTTTTTTAGTGGAATGTATGTATAATTTGATGGATTGGATGTGAATGCTCTTATTACACGAGTTGACTCAATTTAGTGCCTATTGATCTCAACCATTAGATACACTTTAAACCCTTTTTACACTATCCTTACCGTTTATCCATATTACATAAGAATAGATTGCCAAAAAAAAGGTTAAAACTTAACAATAAAATAACACATAACAATTATTATGTAAATATACTATTAAATTTATATATTTTTCTGGTTCACGACAACTACAAATACATAAAATGAAAAATATAAAGCTGATTTAGTAAAAAAAAATTGGATTTATATATAATGTACAACCTAAGTTCTTCATTTCATTATTCAACATCTCAATTGACGTAAGTCAAGTTACATTATTTTGAATATTAACCCAATGTTTTAAAAACCGGTTTAAATCGCCTGGTTGAACCGGTTAAACCGGATGCCGGATGTTTGGCCGGCACGAATCATACCGGTAAACTAAGGAAATAGCAAAGATGTTGTACCGCCGGTAAATTGGGTTATACCGGTTTAAATTGGTATACCGGCACCTGTTCATACCGGGCAAAAGGTCAAAATTTTGAATTTTTAATTTTTAGGTGCCTAAAAAATGTGACTATTTACCTTCTTAGTTAAAGTGTAAAACTTAGCGTTTACAATTGACTATCCACATTATTTGAAGGTAAAACCCGGTCCTGTACAAAAAATATTCCGATACGATAAAATCAATACTAATACCAGTTTGGTACTGATACCCGATACCATTTGCTTATTGTGTTAATGTTGTCAAAAATCTGCCGTCGTGGACCAGTTGGTTGTTGCCACTGCCATTGAACCGGTTGTTTTTTCTTCACCCAAACGAATCGGAACTATACGAATGAGGATTTTGGAATTAGGGTTTGTACATAGAAGATGAGAAGGGAAAGAGGATATCAATAATAAAAAGTACACAATACTAAAAAACTTTCTACGGCTTATCATTAACAATATAATTAAATGAATAACATTAAATAATAATAATAAAGATAAAAGAAAAAGACTATATATTAACAATATTAATAGTTTGATACAACGTGAGAAATTATTATTTTGTTATTTAATTTAACATTAATTTAATATAGATAAATAGAATATTATTAGTTTGATATAACGTGAGAAATTATTATTTTGTTATTTAATTTATTTATTTAATTTAACATAGATAAATTGAAAATAAGGTGAGAAAGCATGAGGAAGTGACATGTGTCCCAAAACAGGTTTCTTTTATTATAGAGTATAGATTAAATTGAACCATTATCATTGGTCCAATTCAATCTAACATTAAATCAAAATTACATACTATTGTAAAATTAGGATATAATATTCGGAATTTTAATCATAATAGCCAAATATTTATTAGTGATAATTGATTTATTAAATTTGGTATATTAATAATAAACTTGTTTGACTAAATAATAAATTTGTTTGACTATATACTATTTAGCCACATTTACATGTGTCACACCCTGGCTTTGCGGAAGCATGGGTTTATTTGGTGTGACTTCTTAATACCATAGCTTAATCACAACAAAGCTATATGAAAGTAAAACCATGATGATCATCCATTGATTCAAGTTTTAAAATAAAAATACGACAACATTGTTTTAAAAGTTGACACATGTAACGGGATTACAACACAACATAATGAAAACATTTTTCAAACGACACAACCATAAAACATGAAATAAACACAGTTTAAGACTTGTGACTCGTCCAGGCAAAAGTCACAATCCCTAAACTTGGATGACATCATTCTTCTTACGCAGCTTGACGACATAGCATACCCTGCCAGATCCCTAATTCCTTGAAATACATGTAATTTGAAAAATCAACAAAAAGTTAAGCGAGTTCATGTAAAAGTGAGTATGTATAAACCTTTGTAATATGTTTGTATGTATGAAAATCCCTGGTATGTAGCAAATAAGGAAAAAGAGATCACCATTGGGTTGCAAAGCCAATGATATGTGTGAAGTGCGGTAGGAAGACTCAAACCTAGCAGATTTTTGCGTCGGGCTCAAAGTCACCCCAAGGTCCGTACAGTGGGCCTGGAGTTGGGCTCGCTACACCCAGATAGATCTACCGCTAATGACCCTCGGTCCTACTATGAGGATTAATGGCCTCTAGTTCCAGCCTACCCACTCACATGATCTAAGTAGCAACTCTCCTTAAGCTAACCATACCATGTATAAAAGTATCCGTAATTACTGTAACATGTATTCCACCCCCGAAGTATAAAAAATGAAAATAGTTAAGAGAAAAGGGGGACATGAACTCACAGAAGTGCGTCTCGAAATAGTCAATCCCAAATCAACCTGCTGCGTGACGACCTACACGTACTAACTTCTATTAGACGGACGGCCGTGCCTTGGCTTAAGGTTTAACGTTTTTTTTTGGGGAAATAGTTAGACAACTATTTCGTATTTACACTTCTTAATTATTTAATAAGTATTTTCCTTCCCAAGGATGGGGGTATTAATACATGTGTGTTTTTATAATTCCGAAAATATATTTTTAAGTCTCACTTGAAAATATATTTTTATCACTTTGCCTAAGATATCTTAGTTTTCCCAAAATATATATATTTTTTCCCAAAAACATTATATTTTATTTCACAAGTTTTTCCAAAATAATATTTCAACAAAAATATTCTAATAAGAGTATTTTTCCGAAAGAAAATACATAAGTTACATTTTAAAGTTCGCGTTGTAATAACAATACCGGTGTAACTTAAATATTTATTTGTGAAGGCGTTGGTATTGGAGTCGTAATTTCATGACATTTCAAGTATTATTATTTTTAACCCTAAAAATAATATATATCTAGTTCACAAAATAATCACATAATCACACAAGCGTCTTATTATAAAATATATATTCTAAATATGTATTTAACAAGTTTTATTTACGAAAATCCACCTCCGGTACTTTGTACTTTTTGTAATAAAAATCATGGAGAAGTTTATATTTTGAAAACAAGTAAAAAAAATTACATTTGTAAATATTTGTTAGAAAAATATTTCTAAGTGTTATATTTCTGGAAAAATTTCGCCAGAGTTTCCTCTGTAACTGTAACTGGAGGTGTCCACGCTTAGAAGCGTATCATTTTCTTTTCAAAAATTCAATCAAACAATTTAACAATCATCAATCAACAATATTTAAGCATCAAACTTGACAAAACAAGCCTAAATCACAAACTCATGAACTTGAAAGTTTTGTAAAAACATGTTGGATCTGAGTTTGATTTTGATTGTATTTTGTGTTTGTAATTAAAGTGAAAGTGAATGAGTGTGCAGCGGAATTATGGTGAAAACAAACTTTGCATACAATCAAACGAGAGTAATACTTTGATCAAACATCTTTACACAATGAACCGAAAGATTGAATTTATTTCAACAACGATTACAATGATTGATGAATGAATGCAAACTCCCCCTCAGCCAGAGCTCAAATGTTTGTTCGTGCAAGAAGACGATTGTGCAAAAGAGCTAATAGAACAGTACAAAGTACTGAACTATTTATAGGCACTTGCAAACTACTGAGCATCTTAGCTGACGTCACCATGAAAGTGACATCTAACCTCCTAACAAACTCTAACCTCTGATCTATACAAACACTGCTGTGTTAACTACTGCTACTACATTACATTACAAAACAGACTATTGATCAGCTGCTGCAACCTTCTACTGCTATGAACCCAGCAGTACTTGTCCGGATCAGCAGAGCTTGACTCAAGGCAGTAGATTGAATCAGCACGGCTTTAGTCTTTCATCAGGTCTTTACTTGATCAGCAGTTGTAGGTCAGCAGTTTAGCAAGATCAGCAGATAGGAGGTCATCAGATGTTGAAATCACTTTCAAGGGGAGAGACCTGTATGTAAACATCTGCTTATTCTGGATCCACTGCTCTCATCCAGTTTTGGCTTTAATTATCTGTTCCTCTGATAGGGTTCAATCCCAAAAATCTCTCCCTGGAACAGATAATGCCAAAACTCTTCATTATTGTGGACGTTTTATTGCCTCATCAACAATTCCCTTATCTGACCTTTAAATTGTAATTCAAAGTCAAGGGCATCTGTGTCATCATCATCCCTGCTAAGTGGAAGATCAAGGAGATCCTGCAAATCTTCAAGACTCAGGCGAAGAGCTTGTTCCCTTGATATTTTCTCCACTTCTCCACCAGACCTGAGCAAAGTCAATACGCAGGTCTGTTTGTCAGTTTCCCACTTTTGTATTTTTGAGCCTGGTGGGTTTCTTGGGAGATGCTTATTTGCAGAAGTATTTGGTGAGGCTGGCCTGTTCATCACTGGCCGAGCAGCTTTAGCAGAGTTCTCCAGTTCAGATTCTTCTTTTAACTTTATCAACAAGCCTTCTTTCACAATGGCATTTCCAGTTAGAATCTCTTGAACTGTTTCAAATCCTAACTGGCTTTGTTTTCTTCTGTTGTAGAAGGCAGTACCAGCAGGAGCAGTGGCTCTCCTGATTTGCAGCTTTGTTGGTCTTTTTGAAACCTCTGCTTCAGGATAGTCAGGCTTTTGAGGAACCTTTGGGTCTTTCTTTCTTAATTCCTCCAACCTTTTGTAGGTTGTCCTGACCACATCTTCTTTCCATCTAGCAACTTGTCTTCTGTTTCCAAATTCAGCAGCAACCAGCTCTTCTTTCATTCTCCTCAGTTCTACCTGTTTGTCAGGTACATTCTTTCTGAACTTTGCCCAATCAGGAGGAGTGTGAGTGACTTTCCTGTTTATCATGTCTTGAATTCTTGCTGCTTCATTTTCAAGCTCAGGAACTGATGCGGGCCCAAGCGTGGAAGAGCGGGCCATCCGGTACTTGGAGGCCCAGGATCGCGTCACAAAAGGGGCTTCATTGAAATGGCTCTAACTTGGGCTACGGGAGTCCGTTTGGGGCGTGTGACCAGTCAAAACGAACGGGAGAACGAGCTCTATCTTGCTGCAAACGGCCTACGGCGGTTTGGGTCATCGTCCGGGCCAAAAAAACGCTTATTTCTATTAGTTTTTTCCATTTTTATGTTTTTTCAAGTATTTTGGGCATTTTGTTTTTGGGCTTGTGTTTGGCCCGTTGTCTTTTTTAGGCCCGTTTCGAATTTCTGTCTCTATTTATGTATTGCCCTAATCATTTGATGAAGCAGAATTGAATTTTGAGAAAAACAGTTTTTCACTTCAAATTCCGAGCCCTTTGGGTTGAATTTTGGGGTTGGGGAAGAACGACACGGGCATTCACAGAATCAACTTGTTTGATCTTCATTATCGTACTACTCACTACATCAGGAACAGTCCACTCTTTGTACATATATCTCTCTCCTTTGTACTTCTTGTGAGCCATAATGCTTTCAATGTAGTCTTTCTTCAAAGTTCCAGCTGCTCTTTCTGAAATTTGTTGACTGACATTTTTTGCAAATCGTTCTAGGGAGCTAACTTGAGTGAGCCGATATTGATAGTTCCTAGAAATTTCTTTGTCAGATTTCCCTAGTGTGTTTCTTTTCGAGATATCCTCTGCTTGCTTGACCTTTATCTTCAAATATTCATCAACATTTTTAGGCCAGGGATATCCTTTTATTGATGGCAAACTCCTTTTGACAAGGTCATCCTCATAATAGAATGATTTTATTTCTTCTCTAACAGTGTTGGTGCATTTCATCTGTTGACTTCGTTTTGGATCGAGTCATAGTATTAGAATGTTAGATCAGGGCATGAAATACAAGAAAATGTGAAATTGTATAGAATTGGGCTAGTTGGTTCGCTTATAGGTCCAATTGTATAGTAGGTTCGCTCGAACGGACTTCAGTGGTCAGGTCCGCTCGAATGTCAATGGTCAGGTTCGCTCGAACGGCGTTATTATGGTCCGCTCGTGTGACTAAAGTCTGGTCCGCTCGAGTGGTTCGCTTATTGGGCCTGTCCAATAAGCGAACCCAATCGTGTATAAATAGGCTGATGAGCGATCCAGTTTGTACGTGTGTGTCAAATCTCGTACCGAACTGCTGCCGGATCGAGAACTGATTGTAATCATTGTCAAATCAATACAGAAAGAGTTTAAAGTGAATTACGAGCTATTCTTACGTTGATTACTTGTTTTCCCCACCTGTAATTGACGAAAACGCCTTTGAACGACTCGTCTAGGTCGTCATCCGATCCTACAATTGGTATCAGAGCTTCAGGAGGAGGAGTTCTGCAGAGAATAGCTGAAATTCTTTAAAATTTCTGACTTCTACACCTTCTTTCTTCATTTCAGACACTTTCAACGGTCAGAATCAGCTGGAAATTTCACAGATCGTACGTAATACTACAGAGACAAATCCTTGAAAGTTAGGTGCAAAAATTCGAAGAAAAATGAGGTCCGATTGGAGATTCGCTTATTCGACCGAGTTACAGGCCGGTCCGCTTATCTGACCCATCCGGTCCGCTCATCTGATCTAGTCGATCCGCTCCAACAACCATCCGGTCCGCTTATCTGACCCATCCGATCCGCTCATCTGATCAATCCGGTCCGCTCATTTGTCCATCCGATCCGCTTCAAAGACCCATCCGGTTCGCTCCAAAGACACATCCGGTCCGCTTTTGTGTCCGAATTGCAGTCTGGTCCGCTTATTGATCTGATTGGTCCGCTTTTGTGTCCAATTGACATCCTGGTTCGCTTTTAAGGCTGATTATTGAACTTTTCGAGAATTTTGAAGATGGACGAGGAATTTTTCAATGCGTTCGCTACGCCGGTGACTCCGATTACCTTCGCACAAAATACGATGTTCGAGAACGAAACGGGCATGATGCAAAAACCTCCCAAACTAATGAATATTGAGGAATTTAAAAATTGGGAAGGTAGGTTTGAGAATTGGGTGCAAGCTAAATATCGAGACAAAGTATATTCGACCTTTGAATGACGATGAAGAACCCGTTCCAATAAAAGATCTTACTGCTGATGCTAAGAAAAAGTACAAAGACGAGAAGATGATGCTTAGTCTTCTTCAACAGGCGGTGAAAGAAGATATCATGGTTCTTCTACAGTATAATGGAACTTCGTATTCGATTTGGAAAGCGTTACGGTCGAAGTTTAGAGGAAGTGAGGAGATGGTCAAGAGTAAAAAGTCACTTCTGAAGAAAGAGTTTGATTTATTCCGAGGGTTGAAGAATGAGAGTACGAGAGAAATTATTGAACGATATTGTAATCTGCTTGCAAATATGAAAAGGTTGAGTATTGAGAAAAGTACTGATAAGCTAATTGAGAAGCTTGCTGATGCGTTGCCATATGAAACGTGGGGAACATACTTAATGATGCTCAGAAACAAGAAAGGTTTTAGCAACTTAACGCTCAGTAAGTTCATCGAGAAGATAGAGGCTCAAGAGATGGAACAGAGAAAAGTGATTAGGATGAAAGATTTCGATGGTGAACAGGACATCGGACTGTATTATAAGGCAGGGGTAAATGAGAAGAAGTCTTCAAATTTATCTCCAAAGGTTGAAACTGCCTACAGTGCCAAGAATTCATCCGGAAGTCCATCATCGGGGTCCAACAGCAAAACCAACTTTACTTCATTTTCATCATATGATCCAAACATTTCTGCAACTAAAAATGGGAGAAAATTGCAATGCAACATAGTGTTAAATCTTGAAAATGATCAAGATTATTCTGAGGAAGTTGCCAAAAACCAAATGTCTTTATTAGGAATGGTTTTGGAATCTTACACTTGTTTTGTTGCAGGTCGTATCGGCAATCCAATGTTAACCAAAGAAGATTACGACCAGATAGATGCTGAAGAAATGGAGCTGATGGACATAAAATGGTGTCTGGCTAGTGTTTTACGGAGAGCTCAGAAATTCAAACAAATCACGGGGAGAGATGATCTTCGTGATGCGAATGTTTCTACTTTAGGTTTTGACAAATCTAAAGTCACTTTTTTCGGTGCAGGGAAAAAGGACACTTTAAGAGAGAGTGCACTAACCGAGAAGCAAGTGGAGCTCAAAATCCGTTCAACAATAACAATGATTATTATCGAAAAGCCATCTATCACCAAGTTGGTCAATCATCTCAACAACCTAAACATCAAGCTCAAACTGCACATGGAAGAGATGTAATTGAAGATTCCGGAAAAAGAGCTTGTGTGGGTAATCATGATAGGTTGTATGGCAAAAGAAGAGATGGTAGTGCTTTGATTATTGATCAGGATGATGAAAAGTTAGCAGAGGGTTTTAGCTGGGCAAATTTTACTTGGGATGATTATATTCCTGATCAAACTACAGCTTACACTGCTTTTACAGCAAAGATTGTAGATGATAGTGATGATGATACTGAGTATTGGGCGAGAAAGTACAGAGCTGACATGAAGCTGCTTGCTGAGAGTGATAGCGAAGACGAAAAAGTCAAGAAGGAGAAGAAAAAGAAAAAGATCAAGACACCGGTGAGTAGTGATGATGAAGAAGTGCCGGTGGTGAGAAGGCAAAAGGTGACAGAAGTGCCTAAGTTTAAGGTTGAAGAAGGTGTTGATGCGAAAGAGGTTCCGGTGAAGTGTGAAAACTGTGAGATTGTGAAGAAGCAAAATGGCACTTTGATTTACAACTTGAACAGTCTGAAGGAGTCATATGACGTGCTGAACAAGACAATGAATCAGTACAATCAAATGAGTGAAGAAAAAGCAGTTGCTAAACAATTATATTGAGAAGTGTGCTGCATTAGAACAAAAGCTTGAGCTGCAGAGAATCGAAACGGAGAGAGTTAATCGTTTATTAAAAAGTTACTCATGTACTTCCTATGTGATTGACAGGATTTATCCGACAGTTGAAAGCATGAAGGTCTGGGAAGAAGATGAGATAACTGAAGAGAAAGCAGCTGAAGTTAGTATTGATGAAGAACTTGTTGAAAAGAAGAATACTGCTGACAAGAAGAAAAACACTGAAACGACGTCATCTGGTAAGAAGAAAAGTGTCAGTTATAACAAATGTCCACCTCCGCTGGAAAATGGATATTTGCCTAGATACCCTAACGATGAAAGAGTCAAAAAGGCCACAAATTTACAGTGGGAGTCAGAGTCGTCAGTAAATCTTCCAGAAAGTATTGATGTTGTGTTTACATCATCTGACACTGATCAACAATCTCAATTGATGAAGAAAGTCATGGATCATGTGTTAGAGAGTGATGATGTTGAAGAGTCAAAGTCTGGGTCAAGCACACAGTGTCAAACAGAAAAACAGGGCAAATTAGTTTATGATAGAAAGTTTTTGTTGTCAAAATCTAATTTGGATGATGGATTGTTTAAAGTGGCTTACACTTTGAATGATTCTGACAAATTATATTCTGATGATGAATTTCCAATAAGAGGTGTCAAAACTGATTTGATAAAAAAGGTTTTTATACTCACAGAAATCAATATTTCTGAAATAAAAGGCTTATGTCTTAATGAAAAACCAAAATTTTACACCTCAAGAGTACAAAAAAGGTTAAACAAGAAAAAGAATTACGGTTCTGGTTCAGATTTCCAAAAGAAATCAAACCATAATGGTAATTTCAAAAAGAAAGGATTAGGTTTTACTCCTACAGAAAAACAGAAAAATGAAAAATATGTTCGTGATTTTAAATCCAATATGTCATTTGTTTCAGGTACATCAACTGATGAAGAAGAAAAGACAAGTTTCTGGAGAGAAACAAACAGTGAATTTCTGAAAAAGAAACAAGCTGAGTTGAAGAAGGTAGCTGAACAAAAGAAGGACTCGAGAACCTGTTTCAAGTGCAACAACGTTGGACATATCGCCAAAGACTGTTCTCAGGCGATACAATCAAAATAGGGAGTTTTTTTGCAAAATCTCAGAAAAGGTGTTTGCGTTCGAATCACCACTGGATAGAACTAAATTGTTTAAAAATTCTATTTTTGAAGAGGGTGAGAGTTCGAACAAGTTTTACAAAAAGAATGTAAAATCTGATAAACAAAAATGGGTTGTGAAGAAGGGTGGTGAAAGCTCTAGCGATGATTCTGATAGGTTGAAATCAGAGGAGCTATCTTCAGGCGATGAAACTGATTCTACAAAGTCAGTTGAGCCACAAGTTATTTCAAAATGTGAAGCTGATGTAAAAATTGAGAACTCAGTTCCGATTGTTAATGATGAAGAATTTCCATTACTTCGGGCTGAGAATTACAAGAAGAAGATTGGTAAAGTTGAGATTTCTAATCAATTTTATCATGATGAACAGGATTTTGATGCTGATAAAATCTTTAACTCCAAAGTCAAGCATATCTTTGGAAAGATGATTGATCAAAAAGTCAATGGAGTTAAAGAATTCTATGCAAAGAAGATAAAGAAGGAAAAAGTTGAACCATCCCTGGTTTGTGACTGGGATGGTACATACTTCGAACAATAAGTCTCAGGACTTGCCGGAGATCCCAAGATGGTATCGTGGATCATGAATCAGCATCTTTCTTGAGTTTAATTCGGTAACGTCATTCATACAAACGGTAAACGAGGTTTGTTTATGTTTGGTGATTATTTTTGCAAGTGATGAGATACTTTGATTGCATATGGATAATCAAGGACATTAATTTGTACTTGTATTTTCCTACATTGGTCGATAGACAAGATGATGAACCACACCCCCGAACACTTGTTTGTTAAACCTACAAATGGTAACCTACAATTGGTAAACTCAATCAAACTTATTTTCCGGAAAAATCATTTTGATTAAAACAAACTTAAGTGTTTTGAAATCTAAATGGGAAAATAGTTTGTTGATAGGGGGAGTTCGGATTGTTTATGCACTTGTGAATGGCGATTTGGTGTAATTCGATATCGGTTGTCACGTTTCTGTACAGTTTGGTTTTAATTTTCTTTAGATGTATTTGAATTTTAGGGGGAGTAAGAATTTTTAGAAAATCCAAAAACATCAAAAAATTTGAAAAGCCAAAAACATTATAAAATCAAAAATGAGTTTTATTGCGAAAAAAGAGGAAATGATAGTACATCAGTGGACGATCACAACACGCTAAAGAATTGTATAGTAATAAATGTGATAAACAATCTTACTGTGGATGTGTCAGTAGATTTTCGCACATTTAGTAAATTGAAATGAGATATAAACCTAAATCAAACTTGCTTGATTCGTGGGTAACTATTCTTGAATATATGGGTAACCCCCGAAATCTTGTTTGAAAGGTCCTGTATTCTGAGATACTAGGTCTTTATACTCAGTGATATCTGGGGTATTATCCCGGGACTTCTGCTGAATGGAAGTTCTGACCTAGTCTCCGGATAATGCTTTCTGCAAAAAGCTTTGAAATACAAGCTCGCCCTTAGCAATCTGATTAAACAATAAAATTGATAATCTTTGCTGTTGTAATAAAAGATCCTCTAAAGGGGATCCACCAAAAGTCGAGCCGTCATCTCTCTGCTGAACGGAAGTTCCGACCTGAGCTCTCACGGTTTCGTATCTACCTCTTTACAGATATCATCTGTGGTATATTCACCTGTAAGACTGAATATTTGGGATCTGGATACAGGAGTATATTCGAGTGGAGTGATACACAATTAAGTTTAAGTCTCTAAAACATTAATATCGTATCTCGAATCAATTGAAATTTGTGTGAAAACTTAAGTGGACAAACATACTGACAATCTAGGTAAATTGTTTAGAACTGTGTATGTTTAAAGCTTAACGGTGTTAGTGATATGTCTCATATACTGATATGATCCTCTTGCACAAACTCACAAAAATATTGTTTGTAAATATTTCATTTCTTTATTCTCTTTACAATTGATGTCAAGTTTTATTTTCTTTCTGAAAAATTCAAAAAGATTTTTGGTGTGTTTTAGCATATTTTTTTGAAAAGTCAAAAAGATTTTCGACAACTGATGTTGAAAAGCTGATTATCAAAATTCGAAGTGCTAAACATGATGAACAGTTGGTTTGGGTGTTTATGTTTTGAATTGATAAAGAAAAACGTCAAAATTCCAAGTGGTTCATCAGTATCTGATTGGCAGGTTAGTTTGTTGTTTGATGATGTTTATAATCTTAATCGTTTATCATAAAACTCATGGTGTGTTTGAGTTGATATGCAGACAGATTCAACATTTGAGGGGGAGCTCATGTTGGATTGGAGAAACTTAAACGCTGTCAAATTTCAAAGTAAGAGAGTCTGTTGGTGATGAAGACAGAGAGAAGAAGTTAAAGAGAGAAAAGCCCAGTGGCTGATCAAGATAGAAGAATTGAAGACAGTGTGATATGACTCGATGACACTCCATTCGATGGCACTCCGTCAACATCTGAGGGGGAGTCTGTTGGTGCATTTCATCTGTTGACTTTGTTTTGGATCGAGTCATAGTATTAGAATGTTAGATCAGGGCACAAAATACAAGAAAATGTGAAATTGTATAGAATTGGGCTAGTTGGTTCGCTTATAGGTCCAATTGTATAGTAGGTTCGCTTGAACGGACTTTAGTGGTCAGGTCCGCTCGAATGTCAATGGTCAGGTTCGCTCGAACGGCGTTATTATGGTCCGCTCGGGTGACTAAAGTCTGGTCCGCTCGAGTGGTTCGCTTATTGGGCCTGTCCAATAAGCGAACCCAATCTTGTATAAATAGGCTGATGAGCGATCCAGTTTGTACGTGTGTGTCAAATCTCGTACCGAAGTGCTACCGGATCAAGAACTGATTGTAATCATTGTCAAATCAATACAGAAAGAGTTTAAAGTGAATTACGAGCTATTCTTACGTTGATTACTTGTTTTCCGCACCTGTAATTGACGAAAACGCCTCTGAACGACTCGTCTAGGTCGTCATCCGATCCTACAAACAGCTTCTAGTTCAAGAGGAAATTGAACACCTGCAGGAGGTAAGGGCTTGTGCATTGGAACTGAAGAAAGAGGAACTGGTTTTGGTTTTGTGACAAGAGCTAAAGATTTTGAAGATGTTTGGGATGGTGAAGTATCATCATCTTTAAGAATTAGCCTTCTCCTCTTTATTTGAGGAGGGCCTGATGATCTTTTGGATGGAACAGTGGTGGTAGATGTAGTGGTAGTGATTTGTGATAGACTAACAGTTGTTGAAACAACTGGTGTTCCAACCACTGTTGTCTTTACAGCAGATATTGTAACAACTGCTATCTTCTGCCTTTTGGCAGAAGGTGAATTTGTTTTTGGTGGTGATGGTGGTAAGGCAGTGGATGTAGTGTGTGTTGAGGTGGTGTGTGTTGAACTGGGAGCAGATGTTGAAACCACTGAAGTACCAACAGTAGTGGATACAACAGGAGTTACAACAGCTATTTTAGGAGGTGGTTTTGTAGCAGACTTTGAACGTCTGATTGGAATGTATTTGGGTAGCCTTACTCTTCTTGTAGGCTTCTTCTTTTCATCAACAAGATTTTCATCATCTTTTGACCCTGAAGTACCCTGATCCGGATAATCCACCCTGGCTTTCCTTTTGGCCTCTCTATCCCTTTTTACACTTGCAACTGCTTCTGCCAGTGCATTTGTGGTCACATTAATTTTCTTGCTTCCATCTGGCAGAGGGATCTGTTTGGTCATATTTGAATTTTCTGGTGCAATGTAGAGACCATCCTCTATTCCCTTCCTTCTCCATTCCTGAATTTTCTCCCCCTTTTTGGCATTATCTTCGGGAAGTTGATCAATGAAGAAAACTGGTGGAGGAGCAGTGCCAGTGGTATGCAGGATCTGAGTTTTGAGAGCCTTTAGATCAGCTTGAGTGTTCTTGAACCTTGACTCCATTGCATTTCTCAGTTGTTGAACATGTTTTTCATGTTGCTGATCTGCTAGTTGTGCTTGATGATGGAGAAAAGGTTGAAATAGATTCCAGAGCTCATTTGTAGCAGATGCCTGTGGTGGAGCAGGTGCTTGAGGTGGAACAACAGTGGATTGTATCTTTTGTACTTGTAACAACTGTTGTAGCATATCTTTGAGTTCTGCAACAGAGTTATCAAGTTTTTCAACACGAGCCATCAATATCTGGTACTTTAAACCATCACCCAAATGAATGGGATCATCTGATTTCCCACTAGCAGTGGTTTTATCAATGGTAGAGGTAGGGAGTTTACTCCAAACTTTAACCACTGATGCCCCTTTTTCTTGGTACTGGGGTCTTCTCCCTTCAACACTTGACAACCTTTTGATGTTGCCAGTAGGATAAGTAAATCCACTGGTGGTTGGCAGAGGTGCTATAAAAGGAATTGCCTCCAAGGAAGTCTTATTGATATAACCACTGCCCAACTGTAAACCAGTGGGTTCAACAGTTGTAGTGGCTGCTTCACTTGGATTACCACCAAGAGTTACTTGTAACTCAAGGGGTGTAACCTCCTCAGGTTGTGTTGGTGGGTTAGCAAGGAATGATACATCAGGCTCAGTCAGTTGTTGAGGTATATTCTCATTAACAGGTGATTGAGAAGGACTGAGTAATGCCTGGTTCAAATCGATTGCATCAGACAAAAGTTGTGTTTTTGGTGGAATTGTGGATGTGATGGTGGGTGTAGAAAGAGGATTTGCCCCGGGCATTGAGCTGTGGATGATGGAAACGAGTGTATCCAGAGCATCATAATGTGGTGGCCCTTTGTGTACAACCTGTTCTTTTTGTGAAGAAGCAGGAGGAGTTATGGTTATGGGTTGAGATATGTGTACCAACTGCTGTGAGGAAGTAGCAGCAGTGGTTTCTTGTGACATTTGTGTTGTCACAGGAGGTAGCTCTGGTATCTCATCCTCCAGAGTTGCCGTTTTGATTGGTTTGGGGGGTTTTTGATTTTTCTTTTTGTTTAGGTTTTTGGGATTTGTAGGTGTGGGTTTCAAAACAGTTGGTCTGCTGCTTTGATCACCTAGAGCAGTAGGCTCAGCAGCAGATACCTGAGGAGCAGTGGTGGCTGCTAAATTCTGCTCAGGCACCTCTGCTTGTGTTTTAGAAGGTGCTAACATTCTTGAAAAAGTTTCAGTTGTTAAGCTGTTTATTTGAGTACTCTCACCTTGGTTTATTATGGCTAAATCATCCTTACTGAATTTCTTTGCAAAATAGTAACTTAAAAACCTTGGAAACAGTAAGAATGATTTTGTTTCAACATTATTAACCAAATCTTTAAAGATTTCCCGAGAATAGTTAAAATTTTCTTCTTGAAGAATTGCATATCCCAGATTTTGAATCTTTAAAGGGATTTCATTGAAAGAAGTGGTTTTGTTTGAAACACATAGTAGGAGGGTATGAAATAAAAATCTGGTTGCTGAAGGAAAATAACCTTTTTGTAAGGTAAGTTTCTTCATCATTGTGGCTTCATACCCTCTTTCAATGAAGTCAGTTTGTAACTCGTTTTTAGTGAAAGAAGTTTTACCTTTCTGGTCACCGAGTTGAAAGACCTCTGAAATGGATTGTGGCGTGATTTGGACTTCTTTCCCCTTTATAGAAGAGTGTATGGTGGTTGTGTTGGTGCACTTATGTCTGTACTTTGTCTGTATTTTGTAATGTTATAAAACGATGTCTTTTGTTTGTCTTGTTTACGTCTTTTGTTAGTTTGTTTATGTGTTTGAACGTAAGTTTGACCAAGTCAACCATCCTCCTGGTTTGACTTGGCCAAACAGTCAACACTCAGTTTGTAAGTTTGTTTGCTTCGAAGGATGTCATCGAAGGATTGATTATATCCTTCGATGACCTCGAAAGATAACCTTCGATGGATTCAAATGGACCTCGAAGGATATATCATCCTTCGAGGTATATATGGATCCTTCGGAGGGTTTCAGGTCGATAGATGATCTTTCGACCAGTCTTTCTTATCCTTCGAACAAGCAATCTGTTATGGGTATATATACCCATGTATGGTTCATTTCACAAAAAGACATCCGAAAGTAGTTAGACAGTGTATGTGAGTGAACCAAGTCTTGTAGAGAGCATTTTCAGTTTGGTCAAGGGCTGTAACCGTGTCCACTGAAATACAAGGGAAAACTTTGATATCTTGCGTGTCTACTCTTTCTCTTTGTAGCTTTTGTTCTCATTTAAACTATCGGTTTGCATTCTAGCTTGGATTCCGCACTTGCTAGAGTGTTAAACATAACAAGGATAAGGTTTAACCTCAACCTCCGAGGGACCTACAGGTTGCAGTGTCTCCTTGTTTGTCAACGGTTGCATTCTTCCAGAACTCCCTTTGGGTCTCCAAATAGATTGGTGCATCGGCGGTGAACAAAGTTTTGTACTTTGATTTTGCCGTGATGTTGATGATGGAATCGAAAACATCGGTGGTTCCTGGTTTTGTTAGAAGACCCAGGAGATTGTGAGATGATTTGTATGGAATTTCAGTGGAAGTTGCCTTTTGAGAGGCTGTTTTCGATGATGATTTGGATGAGGGTTTTGCAGATGGCTTCGATTTTGTCATTTTTGAAACGAATGATCGAAGAAATTTGTGAGAAATGAGAAGAAAAACTGCTCTGAGAAGAGAATTTTTAAGAATTCAATTCGACAGTAAAACCCTGTTTTGGTGGTGAGTGGGGGATTTTATAGGGAAAAGAGTGAATGCTGACGTGGCAGCTGTTACAAAAGGTCTGACTACTATGTACTGCCCACGTGACAACCCCTGGTGAAAGTATAGGACAGTACTTTGATGAAAGCAACTGATGAAGGTAGTGGTAAGGAAGCAGTGGATGATTTTCACTATCAGTGGATAGCATATCAGTAGATAAGACACTGCTTTTGAACAACAGAGGTTATCAAGAAATGAGAGAGCAGAGGTTGCCTTTCAGCAGTGGACAGTCTTTAGAAGTAGAGCAGATTTTTGAACAATCAGTGGTTATGGCAGACTTTTAAGGATTTTAATGAAAAATTCATTTTTAGCTATTTTTAAGGATGAATTTTTGATTTTCTGAAAACATTTTATTGCTTTTATTCACAGAAAAACAAGATGTTGCTTGTTATTCCATGTTCAGCATCCCAATCCTAGAGACCAGACTTTCAAAAGTGGCTGTATCAAGTGCTTTTGTGAGCACATCTGCCAGCTGGTCTTTAGTTGGGACATGATGCAGAGAAATCAAACCTTTTTCATAGCAATCCCTCACAAAGTGATGTCTGATATCGATGTGTTTGGTGGTAGAATGGGAAACTGGATTTTTGATGATATTTTCTGCTGCCTAGCTGTCCAACATGAGTGGTGTTTTTAAGGCAGTGTTACCAAAATCCAGTAACTGATTTTGAAGCCACAAGAGTTGGGCTGTACAGCTTGCAGTAGCAATGTATTCAGCCTCAGTAGTGGATGTTGAAACTGCTGCTTGCTTTTTGCTTTGCCAAGAAACTAAGCAATCACCTAGAAACTGGCACCCTCCTGAAGTGGACTTCCTTGTGGTGTGACATCCAGCAAAGTCACTATCTGAAAAACCTGAAAGCTTGATATTCCCATTAGCTGGATACCATATACCAAGTGTGGGAGCACCTTTTATGTATCTGAAGATCCTTTTTACAGCAATGAGATTTGATTTTCTGGGAGCTGATTGACTTCTTGCACAGACACATGTTGCAAACATGATGTCTAGTCTAGATGCAGTTAGGTACAATAAAGACCCAATCATGCTTCTATAGAGTGTTTGGTCAATCAGCTCATTCTTTTCATCAGACATGACCAGCTTATTTGTTGCCATGGGTGTGCTGCATGGTTTAGAATCATTCATATCAAATTTGGTCAAAAGTTCTTTAGCATATTTGCTTTGATGAATGAAAGTTCCATTTTGCATTTGCTGTACTTGGAGACCAAGAAAGCATTGCAGCTCACCCATTGCACTCATTTCAAACTCAGCTGTCATGAGTTCTCTAAACTCTTCACACATTTTGTTACATGTGCTTCCAAAAATAATGTCATCCACATAAATTTGGACAATCATTAAATCCTTCCCTCTCAATTTAAGAAACAGTGTTTTATCAATGGTACCTCTTTTGAAACCATTTGAGAGTAAGAAGTTGGAAAGAGTTTCATACCAGGCCTTTGGTGCTTGTTTCAGGCCATACAAGGCTTTGTTTAGCCTGTAGACATGATCAGGATAAAATGGATCCTCAAAACCTGGAGGTTGACATACATACACCTCTTCTTGAATTGTACCATAGAGGAAAGCACTTTTGATAGCCATTTGAAACACCTTCATGTTGTGGTTGACAGCAAAGGCCAGGAACGGTCTAATGGCTTCCAATCTTGTAACAGGGGCGAATGTTTCATCATAATCAATCCCCTCTTCCTGTCTGTAACCTTGAACCACAAGCCTGGCTTTATTCTTGACAACAATGCCCCTTTCATCAGTTTTGTTTTTGAAGACCCACTTTGTGCCAATGGGACTAACCTCTTCTGGCAGTGGTACAAGCTCCCATACTTGTTGTCTTTTAAACTGTTGGAGCTCCTCTTGCATGGCTTCTACCCAGCTGTTGTCTTTCAGTGCCTCTTGGTACTTGACTGGCTGATGAAGTGATAGAAAACCAGCAAAAAAACAAATGTTTTGGGTTTGGCTTCTTGTGAGCACCCCTTCATTGATGTTGCCAACAGTGGCGGAGCCACACTTTGAACAACGGTGTCGTCCGACACCATTGAATTTTGTGTAGCAAACACAACGTATAATAGGAAAAATTCGAGCAACACCATTGTTTTTTACGAGCGACACCATTGTCTTTTTACAAACGACACCATTTTTTTGTTTTCTTCTAAAAGAATTACATAATAAACAAATTTATATTTCAAGAATCAAGCCCAGTTACTTGAATTTAATTAATATACTTTAAATCAATAAAGGTCCATGCTTAATTTTTATTTTTTTACTAATCTAGTAAGCATTATAGTCTCATGTCTAGTTGGTTTTGTTTCAATTGTTTAACCTAACATGATGTTTGATGATCATTTGAATGATGCGTGCACTTGTTTGTTATAATGAAAAAGAGGTTTTTTTTTGCAAGTTGCCATTGAAAACATAATGATTCGTTTTCAAAACATGAAAACGCGTACAGAGCAACTATTAAATGCATTTTTTTACATATTTAAAATGACTTTGTAATTTTATTATGTGTTTTTATTCAATGACATTGTACTTTTACTGTGATATTTGTTTTTATTATGTGATTTGACCCGACTAGATCCGAACCGATCCAAAAGTTCGACTACGGGTTACTCTAAACCGGTGTATCCATAAAAAAAAGACACCATAAGAAAAAATTTCTGGCTCTGCCACTGGTTGCCAATGATTTGATCCGGTGGATGAGATCTCAAGAAGATTAAATCTCCTTGGTATGGTATGATGGCATTTGTTGGTGAAGGCTGCAAATGTGTATCATCTGAGCTAACCACTGCTGGTGACTTTGATCACCCAGCAGTGGCTTCAAAAGGTGGTGGAATAGGAGGTAATGAAGTGGACAATTGCTGACTTTTATCCACTGTTTGAGGACTTTTGTCAGCAGTGTTTGAGGATGTGGAAGCAGTGGTGGATGGGCTACTTTGGTCAACAACTGTTGAGGTAGCAGTGGTTGAGCCTTGACAACTGTTTTGAACAGCTGGTGCTTTTCCCTTTGTGGCAGACCTTTGAGGGATGATGATTTCATACCCATAGTCTGGTGTTGTATCCTTTGATGGACCTGCACTGTTAGTCTTGACAGCAGTATTTTCAAAAGTAAAATTTTCAAGATCAAACAGATCTGCAGGATTTGCTGGGATTTTCATTGATGAAAGTTCATTGAACTTTACATTCAAAGTCTCCTCCACTGCCTTGGTCCGTGTATTGAACACTTTGTATGCCTTGGCAGTGGTTGAGTATCCCAGATGATAACCACAATCAATTTTTAAATTCTGTGCCATTGTCACTCCTGAAGCTTTTTACTGGAAGGTCAAATTGCTTTTCAACCTGTGTCACAAAGTCTTGCAAAATGCCTGCAGTTTCATATTTGGAGTGCAAAAAGAAAGTCCATGTAAACCTAGAAAAGTCATCAACAATAACCAAACAATATCTTTTCTTTTTGAGGCTCATGACTTGAACTGGGCCAAACAAATCCATGTGTAGCATTTGCAAACACTGGGTTGTTTTGGACTCTTCAATGGTCTTGAAAGAACTTTTATGCTGTTTTCATTTTAAACAGGAAATGCAATGTTCAGGACATGAAAACAATTTTTGTGGTAGGCCTCTCACCAAACCATTTTTTGAAATTTCACTGATTGTCTTAAGATTTGTGTGCCCCAGCCTTCTGTGCCAAAGTTCTGTCTCTTTGTTAGAGGCAGCTGAGAACAGACATGCGTTAGCTCTAGGACACTCTTTTGACATATCAACAACATAAACATTGCCACTTCTTTGAGCAACAAGTTTAGTTTGACCAGATTTGATTATTGCTTCAATCTTTTTGACCATTTCTGGTCCAATAATCCTACAACAATCTTTTGTGAAGAATGACCCAAACCCTTTGTCACTCATCTGTGATACACTCAGAAGGTTGAATTTTAGATTGTCTATTAGATTGACATTT
Source organism: Helianthus annuus (assembly GCF_002127325.2). NCBI lineage: Eukaryota > Viridiplantae > Streptophyta > Magnoliopsida > Asterales > Asteraceae > Helianthus > Helianthus annuus. Next base: position 88,824,011 of record NC_035442.2, read on the forward strand.
TCAAATTTTACATTACCAGATTGCACTGTACCAGACCCTAGAACTTTGCCTTTACTATTATTCCCAAAGGATATATCACCCCCTCCATGAATTTTAAAGTCTTTGAGGAGGGCTTTACATCCTGTCATGTGCCTGGAGCCTCCACTATCTACATACCAAAGACTATCAAAGCATGCAAAAGCTCCCTGCACATGAAGTAAAAGGATTAGTTCATTAAGGGCTCCAAAGCCAACAGGGCTTTGGATGGGGATTCAACAATGTCTGGTATGAATGCAGAGTGATGGACAGTGGTTAGGTCAGGGGTTTAGACAGTTTTAGTGCTGTTTCTTTCTAACCACTGTTGAGGGTCTTGACCAATCACCTGCTGATAACCAAAAGGATGCCTATTCACTTTAGGTTTAGAGGGCCTTTTGTAGGCCTCATAAACGTGTGGAATCCTTTGGTAACGCCTTTTCTGAACTGATTAGCAGGGGGTGCATCAGTAACCTGAACATCTCTTTTGACAGATGTTTGGTTCAGCTGTTTTGTGACAGCTGTTTGAACTGGTACAAACAGTGGTTGTTTCTTGGTGAATTTGACAGATGATGATGATGATGATGATGATGATGATGATGATGATGATGATGATGATGATGATGATGATGATGGACTCAAGGATGTTTTAGCAAGGTACTCATTCTTTTTCACATCAAAGTTTTTGAGATACACACATGCTTGAGTTTTGTGGTTTGTTTTACCACAGACGATGCAGCTTTCTGCTGGAACAATGATACTTGTTCTGTTTATATCATAAGCTTTTAAATGGAAACAGTCTTTTGTTAGATGATTCCTTTTCTCACAGAATTCACAAAACAGGTTATCAATTTTTTCTTTCTTCTTTCTCTTTTCAGACTCCTTTGCAGCAGAGGTTTTAACCACTGCTGGGATGTCTTTGAGAGGTATGACTTTAGCTTTTGGAGCTTTAACACCATCAGTTGATGTAAAGTCCATTGGCTTAAAATTTTCAAGAATATCACACTCATCAGACCATTTTGGTTTAAACTGATGATTTTCAAGCTCCTCAAAAGTAGAGGATCCCAATGGTCTGTCAAGTGTGATTTTGTTACCAAGTTTGTCAGTGATTTTCACTTCTTGGCCATTCTTGTTTGTGGGGATGAACTCAGTGGTTACATCAGTGGTTGAAACAGATTTTTCAAAAGCAGTGTTTTCATCATCATGTTTTCTATAGCCAACCCCAAATTTCACATTGCTTTTTATCTGTTTCTCAAGCATAACCTCATACCCTTTGCATGATTCCACCCATCTCTCACATGTGATCTGGGTGGATTCTAACTCCTTTTTGCAAACCTGGTATTTTTCTACCAAAGTTTGGAGTTGGGTTTTGGTTATGCTCTGCTCTTCTTTCATGCTGCTAATCTCTTTGTCTTTTTCAGCCAATTTGTTTTTAAGTTCTTTTAGAGATCTTTCAAATTTGACTTCATCAGATAAGATTTTATCCCGAAGGTTTTCATCACCTCTTTGATGTTAGCAAAAGCAATAATGCAATTGTCAGAACACAGTTTTTCAAGAACTTGAGATGATACCTTGGCAGCAGCCATCATTGCACAATCACATTGAGGATCTTCTTCATCTTCAGCTCCTTCTTCTTTCTCACCTGCTTTTTCTTCTTTCTTCTCTTCCTTGTTTTCTTCGGACCATGGGTCTGTCAGTGGTTCAATCAGGGTACCTGAACTTTCTTCCAACAGTAGTTCACCAGCCACAGCAGTAACCACTGCTTCAGTCACCTCATCCACTGTTTCAATTTCCAGCTGTTCCTCCATAGTTTCAACCCCCTCCTGTATTGACTCTAATGCCATCAAACAAAATTCATTATTAGAAGAAACATTGAAAGCATAGAGTGCAAAATTTTCATCACTTAGGTCTTCAGGCATACTGCTCCAGTCAACAAACCCTTGAGTGAAAAAACTTTGTTGATCTGGTTGTACTGCTGCTGGAGCAATGGTTTGAGGTGCAGGCTGCACTTGTGCCTGAGGGACAGGGGTTTGAACATATTGGATTTTTGGAACAGTGGTTTGGACATAGTGCACTGGCACAGGGGCAGATGCATAGTGAGCAGTGTTCACTTGAGCTGCTGGGGCATATTGGGCATAGTGCACAGTGCCTTGATTTTGAGGTCTAGGATTTGAGCTAGGATGAGTGATTATGGGACCAGTAGTTTTGACTCCTACATTCCCTAGCAAAGTGTCCCAACCTATTACACTTGTAGCACTTGATTTTCGATTTATCCAACCCAACCCTTAGATTCCCATGCAAACCTGGGAATTTTCGCCCTGTTCTTTTATAAAATTTGCTAGTTCTAACACTTAGCAATGCCAGTTGATGCAGGATGTCCATTTCCTCTAAATCAGTGGGGTCAAAATGCTGTAGATCATTGAGTTCAAAGCTTAGATTGTCTGACATCTGGTTTTCGTTTGAAGTGAATGCATAACTTGTAGAGTGAGGATCAGGGTTGTTAAAATTTGCACCAGCAGTTATGCCAATGAAGTGATCATAACCCTGATCCTTACTACTACTCCCAAATTCTTCTTGACCCAAAAGAGCAGTGTTACCGAATGTAATCATCAACGGTTTTTCCTGACTCTTGTAACTTCCTTTTCTGGTTCAACTCCCTTTCGTAGGTCAGGAGTCGACCGTGAAGTTGGGTCAAGGTCAGATCCTTGAACTCAGGTGAATTTCGGGTGACAAAAGCTATGGTGTCCCATTTTTCTGGCAGTGACCTGAGGAACCTGCTATTTTGAGTTGAGTTTGTAAAAGTGGTTTTAGCAAGCCTCAGTTCACTGATGAGACAACTGAAACGCTCAAATTATTGCGTCAGTGATTCACCTTTAACATGACAAAATGTTTCATACTGTTGGTTCAGGATTTCCCTATTGTTTTCTATGACTTCTTCGGTTCCCCCAAACTGTTCCTTAAGCGCGTCCCACAACTCTTTGGCACTGTTACAGTGTAACAGTCCAACATATATTTCATTGGGCAGCGCTGAAGCTATGATGCTAAACGCTTTAGCATCTAGTTCGATCTTTTGAAAGTCGGTTTCGGTATAGTTTTCAACTGGCTTTGGAACGAACTTTTTAGTATCTTCAGCGCTTGGCACTGTAGGAACATGGGGACCAAAGACGACAGACCTCCAACAACCTGTGCTTTGTTGAGCGAGGATGTGACCCATCCTCCTCTGCCAGATGTTGTACTCATTTCTTTTTAGCATAGGTGGTTTAAAAAGAGAGCCGATGTTGTTTTTATCATCCTGATATTGTGACGTCATTCTTGTTGTTTTACAGTCATTGAGAAATCAACTTTAATGGTGATTAATCCTTGCTCTGTTTTTCAACAAACGAACAAACGATCAGTATCAACTGTTATGAGGTGAACTATTTACGTCAAAATGATTGTTAAAACAAATTTGACTGTCCTAGCTCTGATACCAATTGTTGGATCTGAGTTTGATTTTGATTGTGTTTTGTGTTTGTAATTAAAGTGAAAGTGAATGAGTGTGCAGTGGAATTATGGTGAAAACAAACTTTGCATACAATCAAACTAGAGTAATACTTTGATCAAACATCTTTACACAATGAACCGAAAGATTGAATTTATTTCAACAACGATTACAATGATTGATGAATGAATGCAAACTCCCCCTCAGCCAGAGCTCAGTTGTTTGTTCGTGCAAGAAGACGATTGTGCAAAAGAGCTAATAGAAAAGTACAAAGTACTGAACTATTTATAGGCACTTGCAAACTACTGAGCATCTTAGCTGACGTCACCATGAAAGTGACATCTAACCTCCTAACAAACTCTAACATCTGATCTATACAAACACTGCTGTGTTAACTACTGCTACTACATTACATTACAAAACAGACTATTGATCAGCTGCTGCAACCTTCTACTGCTGTGAACCCAGCAGTACTTGTCCGATCAGTAGAGCTTGACTCAAGGCAGTAGATTGAATCAGCAGGGCTTTAGTCTTTCATCAGGTCTTTACTTGATCAGCATTTGTAGGCCAGCAGTTTAGCAAGATCAGCAGATAGGAGGTCATCAGATGTTGAAATCACTTTCAAGGGGAGAGACTTGTATGTAAACATCTGCTTATTCTAGATCCACTACTCTGATCCAGTTTTGGCTTTAATTATATGTTCCTCTGATAGGGTTCAATCCCAACAAAACATGTAGTAAGTTACCATTATTTTCAGTAGGCTTTGTTATCTTTAAAAATAAAATTAGTTTCTTAAAATTTTACTTTTAAAGAACTTGGAGTTTTACAACTTCTAGTTAAGATTTTCAAAAATATTTCTTTATGAAATTTTATTGTTACACAAGTGTTTACACACTTGTTTAGTTACTATAAATGTTTCTTGTTTATAAAATATCCGGGTTTTAACAAAACTAGCATTTTCCGCTTGGTTCTTCCGAAGAACCACTTGTAGATCTTTAGACCTACATGTTTAGAGTCTTATTTTACAAGAAAAATTTTATTTACTCAAGTTCATGTTTCATGGATGGAAGGTTTCATCATCTTTCATAACTCTAACACTAACATACTACTAGTTCATGTTCTTGAACATGATCTAGTATGTCTAGATGACGATCCATCCTACTTTTAATAACAAACAACATCAAGTAATCACAAATATACAAGATTTACACAACTAGTTACTCTTTATCCAACTTGTTCATCTTATGTTCAAGACTTTATGTTATGTTCTTTAGTGTTTCAAAATTTTATCCATTAAATCACCTATTAACCACCATAAACAAGATCAAGAGGATGATTAGAGACACTTACTACTAGCTCAAGGCTAGGGAAGAAACAAGGTATAAATGTGGTGGATAAAAGAAATCTAGAGCGGTTCTTGAACTTCCGAGAGCACCGGGCATGTTTGTATGTCACCTTGCACCTTTGAGTGTATGTGGATTGCTTAGAATGAAGCTTGATGGTGGATGTATGGTGGTTGTTGGTTTCGGCCGAACTCAAAGGAAGGAGGAAGAGAAGAGCTTGTTTGGTGGGTGTTTGTGAAATGAAGTGTTAATGACCAAGGTGCTTATTTATAATTCAATTTCCTTATTAACCACCATGTATTATGTCACTTAGATATCCAACACCTCTTAATAAAATATTCAAGAAAGTGCAAGGGTGGGTCACCCTTGTGGTGACCGTGAGTAGGGGGTAAGGGTTGGATTGTGATGATATAGTTAGAACTTGGTTGAACTCTAATGGTTTTAGTTAGGATATCTATGTGTGTTATTTAATATAACGGGTGTTAGGGTGTTCGGGGACCCTAACTAGCTCAGAAAAGTGTAAACTATGTTTTTGGCAATATTTTTATGTTCCGGGTATAGTCTGGTTGTTCGGTTGGATATTGATCCGTTAAAGTGTCAAGTAAAGTTTTAAAGCATCTTTTATAGTGTTTTTAGTGACACAATAATTTACCAACACTTTGAAAAGTGTCTAGAATTATTTTACCAAGTTTTTGCACTTCACTAGTTATGTTAAATGCTGAATTTTTGTATAAGTGCAGAATTTTGTAATTAAAATGTGTTTTAGGCACATCCGGTCACTATAACTATCACCTAGTGACACAGTTTTATAATCCTCACCTCCCTACACTCCCTACTAGTGTAGTAATCTATTCTCGGCTCATACTGGCCTTAGAGACAATGTCTGTCTAGTGCTGGCAATGTCAGCATGTTTACTGGGTTACCTGCTCACTGTGCTAACTATGCTTTGTGCATCAAGTTTTCACTAATGTTTTGTGTGTAATAAATGGAGTGACAGTAATAAAGTATGATGCATGAATATGTATGTATCAGAAAACAGAAAGCAGTTTATTCATAACTGAAATCAAGCACAGTAATTAAGCACTAATTAAATATTAATTAATTTGTACGGATACCTGGTTTGGTGAGGGTTGTTACAACATGTGTAAACATATAGGTGATAAATATTTGCCTATTAAAAAAATCATTATATGAGTTAAGAGTTTATCTATAATTAATTAGAAGAGATTAAATTAAAATTATAATTATCTATAAGAGATGACCTAATATGATGACAAGTGTCCCTAAAGTGATTTCTTTTATTATATAGTATAGATAAACCATTATAGGGACACATGACGCTCTATGAGACGGTCTTAATTATTTTTCTAAATATTTATTATGGAAAGTCAATTATTGATAATATTAAATTTAAAATTTAAATTTTGTAGAAGAAATTTTAATGATAAATACAAAGATAACTAATAATAATATATTAATTTTTATAATCATATATTAATTATTAAAATCCAAAAAAATATATTAGCATTTTAAATATTTATAAAGATAAAGATTTTATTTAATTGGTAATTTTAATTTTTTATATTTTAATGATAAGGACAATGATAACTGATAATCACATATTAAAATAAAAATATTTATTTTAATCAACTGTTTCGTTAAAAGGAATGTTTTTTACTAAAATATTTCTTTTTTTTTCTGCTGATTATCCAACATCAGGTAATACGTAAGTTTCTAACCTAATAATAAATAAAAAAAAACAAAGTAAAATGTTATAAACCATGTAATACACAACTCTTTAACATAATAAAAAATAGAGTGAGATGTTACAATAAGTAAATAGTATCTCAAAGTTCATTTTGTTAGAAAACACATCTTGACGACTAAATATGTTAACGAATTATATTATTCGTGTAAGACATGTGTTTATTCAAATCGTGCAATACACGAGTTTTTAAAAGATGTACCTATTTTATTACTTAGTATATAAAATTATATTTATTCAACCCGTGTAATACACGGGGTTCTAACCTAGTAATATATATAAGAAAACTAAAATCAATTAAATAACTTCTATATTTAGAGTAATACTAGCTTATGTCCCGTGTATTACACGGGTTTGTTTTAGACCGTACTTTAGGCAACATTTATTAAACTTGTTTATTAATAACATATAATAATAATAATAATAGTAACAACAATAATAATAATAATAATAATAATAATAATAATAATAATAATAATAATAATAATAATAATAATAATAATAATAATAATAATAATAATAATAATAACAACAACAATTGAAAACCTCCTCCGTATTTAGTTACTTTTTTAAGTCCCAATACACCCTTCTTTTTTACTTCTCCTTATCCAGGCTTCAACTCTTCAGTTTCTTCACCGGCGATCATTAGGTTGCATCTTTCTAAAGTGAGAATACCAATACTTTAAAAATAGACATTTGATGACCTATTCATATAAACATTCCAAAACATTAAACATAAAAGCATCCTTACTTTGACAACAAAAACGACTTGCTAAAATTAGGCACCGGCCTTGCATCAGGCACCAAAGTCATTAGTTGTGTCAAAGCTTTCTCATCCTCCATCTACATGATAAACATCACAGCCAATTTAGTTAATTTTCTTGAATTTAAAGCATTAAAAAAACGTTGAATTATAAATAGCATTTTGGCATATTCAGCTTCATCTTGGTATCTTTTATACATCATCTTTTTCTCTTTGAATTTTTTGTCAAATTCTGCTCTATCCGTAGCTTGGTGTTCGACATGCAAATCAAATTCCTGAACTTCCGTTAGAGGTATGCGAACTTTTTCAGTAACCGGAATGAGTTCCTTGCAAATTTGACAAAATGACCACATATTAACATAATCTAGGCTGATTTAACATCATAACAAAAGTTTTTATCGTTAAAAGTAGTTGTGTTTGTCTCACTCTTTCAATATCGGCTGTGCTTTAAACATTCTCATCCTTGCTTCTTCCTCCTCCAACCTCCTCCTTTTTTCCATTTCTCTTTGCATTTGTTAATAATAATAACAATTGAAAACCTCCTCCGTATTTAGTTACTTTTTTAAGAATCCCAATACACCCTTCTTTTTGATTTCTCCTTCTCCAGGCTTCAACCCTTCAGTTTCTTCACCGGCCCATTCTGATCAAATTAATAAATTCAGTTTTTTTTATACAAAAAGATACTAACACTAAGTTAAAAAAAAAGTAATTCATGTTATAAAAAAACAGTCTCACCAACAAGTCACTCGAAGGCTTAGACTCTTTCTCCTCAAACGAAGTAGGATCCCAATCAATGTTATGATCCTTCGCCACAACACTTAACACTTTAATTTTTGTCTGCAAGTCAGGAGCTATTGCAGATAACTTCTCAACCAACTGTAAACAAGATAACGTAAAAACACGGTATAAAATAATATTTCTAAAACGTAGTAACCTTACGACATTAACATCTAACTTACCATGCGACTCACACCGCAATCAGGATGCAGCTCTATCGCTGCAGAAACAAAATCCTTTCCATATTTTGCAGTAAACTGTTTTCAAACATCATAAAGTTCAGAAATATCAGAACATCTAGGAGATGCAAATATCACACTCGTGACGGCTTCCTTCAGATCAACGAGACAAGTTCTACAATATTACAATTTACAACCATATATCATTCAATAGTAATCAATATATATTAATCTAAGCAAATGAATTAACTTACTTTTGGGATTCGATAATGGGGAATCTAGCTACAATAAGTTCACAGTATATCTCAATCAAATCATATGCAACCACCATCTTCTCTTCCCTAGTTACATGTTCAACCTAATAAAATAATAAACATAATGATAAATTCAATTTATAAATATGGTAATTCTCAATAATCATATTTAGAGAATTAAACAACATACTCGAATTCGAGCGGTACGTTCCTGGCCAGTCTCAAGCAACTGAGCCAGCTCCATCTTCATCTGATTAATCTGTACTCCTTTCTTATTTTTCAGACTATAAAGAAACCTTTTCGGCGATGGATTTATACTCCACAGATTTCTGTCACTAATCACATTATAATCTTGATGTTAATAATGCGATTTAGCATCAAGATTATGTACAATACATAACAAAAACATATACAAACATAACAGATCATAACATTCATCTTAATATTCTGATTTACGAAACCCTAATCAGGAAAAGTAGAGGGCTTCATTCATTGTTTAAAAAAAAGAAGAATACTGAGAAGAATACTGAGACATACCTAAATCCTCGGAATCGTCTTCTGCATCTTCACAAACGAATCTGAAGATTAAACATGTGAAATTTATGTAAAACATACAAAAATCAAACAATAACACATACCGATTGATGAAGAAAGATTGAAAGGAAAGGGTTTTGCAACTCATTCTTCTTCAGATTATGCAATAGCAGAGAAAGAAGCATGGAAGCGTGATTTGAATTTCAAAACTCTAGGGTTTGAAGTTTCATCTGATTAAATGGCGTGAAGGAGAGGTTGGATGGCGTGCAAAGAAGCTGAGATAGACGGGCGTGCAAAGAAACTGCAAGGTTTAATTGGGGGAGAAGGTTTGGCCCAATTCAATAGCTGTAGGGATATTAATTAAGCACACATAATGTTAAAAAGAAACAATTACAATTTTTGTTTAAAATCTGTTTAATTGGGTAAAATCTTTTTATTGGTTAACTTATGTATGTATGTGTGCATGTATGTGGTCATGTATGTGTTTTAGAAAAAAGATGACATCATTTTTAAAGAATTGACATCACCCTTTTTAAAATAACTGTCTATGATTGGAGGAGGGCTGCCTTATGACATCAGCCTTAATCCCCATTTATTAGATAAAATGATTATATCTATATCTATACTTTTATACTACCTAATAAAACAATTACCTCTGGGACACATAACAACTTTTTAAAGCCTCTCTTTAGTGTTTTCCCGCTCAAAACTAAAAGGTTAAGCATATTCGGGTCATGTGGACCCGTTTAGTAATCCGGGTCAAAATTTTATTAGGTATTTAAAGGTTATAACCTGATTTAATACGCTTCATTCGCCTTTACACCCAGGGTTTCCCAAATTCATCACACATAACTCTCTTCTCCAACCTCAATCGCCTTGCTGAAATCTTCAACATCAAGGTTAGATTTCGATTTCTTTCTTTTAATCGCGGTACAAATCCATCTATGATATTCAATCTTGATTTACTTAGTTTCTCTGTTGATTCCTTTCATTTGATTTACTTTAATCGCTGATAGTCAATCCTAACCCTCTTCAGATTGTTCCACATTATGGTGTTCTTCGATTTACGTAACATCTCATTCATCTCACGGGTATGATTTCTATCTAAATCGTGTAATAAAGTGATTTTGTTTATTTCTTTTCCATGAAACCGTTTCGATCCACCGGTAATCTTAGGGCTAAGATAGAATCAATCTCAGGGTAGCACATCGTGTGTGCTTCGATGATACAAAGTTTCGTGATGTTTCTAAAATACTTATTTTATTTGCTCAAGAAATTTAAAAGAAAAACCATAAAACCCTTTAATTTCTTTTTGTTATGTTATCGTTTTGTTGTAGGCTTTTTTATGGCTTTTGTTATGATACAAAGTTTCATACACGATCAGTTTAATGAAGCAACACAAGCCTCCTTTGACTCGGGTAGCTTAATGTTAAGGTGAATTGTGGACAACACATGAAAATTCTTATCATTTACTTCCAAATCTTTTTCTGTTCCGACCTCAACCTCTTTGTATAAGAAAAATTCCTCTTTAGTTGGTTGAACAGATGGTTGAACAGTTTTAGGAACATACTTCTTGACCGGAGGGGTCAAAGAAGTCTGTTTCTTCTTATCACCAGCTGAACTTTTAGGAACAAACTTCTTTACCGAATCGGCTGAAGTAGTATGTTTCTTTTGAGTTTTAGTCTTAGAAACCTTTTGAGCAAACTTTTTGACTTGTGCAGTCGAAGTAGTTTGTTTCACTTTTGGCTCAGATGTTTTTGCCTTAGACTTAGGCTTCCAAGTTTGTTGTTGTGGAGTAAAACGTTTAGAAGGGTCACCAGTTTTCTTAACAGATTGTTTTACTGGTTTAACATTGATTTTAACATTTTCAGGTTTTTGAATCTTCTTTTCAACAAACATTGGTGCCTTGCCTTTTACATCATTCGGTTTCTTTGTGTTTTCAACAATCATAGACTTAGGTTTTGAGTTGGTGCACTTTTGTGCAATATGTCCAACCTCATTGCATTTAAAGCATGTCTGGTTATCAGTAACCTGACTTGGACCTTCAGTCTGTATTTGTGATGCTTTCTTCGCAAAGAATTCTTCATTCGATTTCGAAAAAATTTCTGATTCTTGATCATTCATAGAACTTGAACTTCTCACAAATGTTGTTTTCTTAACAAACTTCGACTTTTGAAAATTTCTTCTCTGATTTTTCTTACTATCCCTTTGCCCGTTGTACCCTCTGTTCTGATTGTTGTTCTGAAAACGTGGTGGATTTTTTGGGCTTGTTATAGTAAGACTTATCTTTTTGAAAATTTATAAATCTTTTAGAACTTAACAACTTCTCAATCTCTAACACGTTGATCTCCACAATTATAAACACCTTTTCAAGTTTATCCACATTGACATTTTCTATCGGAAACTGCTCATCCAAATACAACTTATCAGATCCACACACCTGGTACGTGACCAGGGTAGGTTCGTCCTTTAAGTTGTTTTTAGACTTGGATTTTGGAATATAATTGTTTAGAAAACAATCATCATCCTCATTTGAAACTGAGGAATCACTATCAGTTTTCAAAACATTTTCAACCACATTTTTCACAACCTCAGATTCAACACTATCCTCATCGCATGGTTCACTAAATGTGATGTCTATGTTTTCAGGCAGGTTGTCAACTTCACCCTTTACATTCAGGTTCAACTCTTTTTCCACCCTAAACTGTTTCTTTGTGAAGTTATTGTTCATGGGTGGTGGAACAGTATGATACCCGACCCCTGTTCCATTTTGATACACATCTTCACCATCTTTGTTCTTCCCGATGAGGTTCGGACAATGTGTTGAAGAACAAAGCTGGCGGAATGATAACTCTTCAACTTCAAGTTAATTCGTTCATTCTCAATCTTAACTTCTTCAATCTGAAGTTTTAAGTTTGCAATCTCATCCAGTTGATTATTAATTTGTTTCTCCTTTTCTTGAATAACAGTTTTTAATTGTATGTTCCCTTGCCAAGTTTGAAAATCTCTTGAATCAGAATCTTTAATTGTCCGTTTTAGTTTTTCAAAAGCCTCGGTTAATTGTCTGTCTTCAAGAACAAGTTTTAATTTTCTTTTCTAAGATTCTCAACATCTTTTTCGTCATTTTTTAACTTTACAGTCAAAGAATCAATCCTCTCTTTTGAACTTTTCACAATTCTATCTTTCAAAACCATATCATTTTTCAAGTTGTTGATTTTACCGGTTAGTTCCTGGATGTTAGATTTTAACACAAACTCATTTATATTACAGACTTTCCATGACTTCATGCAATTTCTGCAATCACTCTCAGTTTTTGTATCCATAGACTTACCTGCTTCGACATTATGACCGACCAAACTGACCTTGTTAGATGACTCAGACTCAGATGTAGATTTGGTATCTACCTCAAGCGCCTTTGCCATCAGTACTTGATCAGCCATTTTCTTCAAGTTCTCGACCGTCATCTCCACGTTTACATCAATGATTTCCTTTACAACCTTCTCAGAATTCTCTTTTCTCTCCTTCTCAGCCTTTTCTTCAGCTTCTCTCTACAATCTCTCCTCTTCTGCAGTTAGAATAGACTTTACTAATGCTTCGAAATTGATCATTTTTGGATCAGTACAAACATTTCCTTTCGGATCCATATAACATTCTCTATCAGCATCCCATCTTTTCGCCTTTACAGCTTCTTTCTATGCTCTGTGAATTCAGTTCATTCTCACGTGTGCAATCTCTCTTTCTCTGATGAACGTCACCGGTGTTATATCATCGACGAAAGCTGATCCTATCTATTCTTCATCTGGAATAAAATCATTCCAGTTAAAACCTTCATCATCTTGTATAACTGCTAACGCCCTGGATTTTTCTTTCACTGGATTTTCCTCAATTTGTCTCATCTTCGGGGGTTCCTCTCTGTTCCGATGATAGACTGCCTGTCGATAGTAATCGTCTTGAAAAGGATTAGTAGGTTCATCTGTAGTATAATTCTTGCATTCCCGTTTAAAATAACCTTTTTGCTTACACTTGAAGCACGTCACCTTATTCTTATCAAAACCCAACTTAGTAGATGGCCCACCGATAGTCTGCCTCCCGGTAATCTCCATGAAGCATTGAGCATGGCGAATGACACTGGCCATACACCACCTGATATCAATAAGCTCTATTTCCTCAGGATCAATTTGATCGTAATCCTCTTTGGTCATATTGGGGTTCCCAACTTTCCCCGCAACCAAGCTCTCATAAGACTCGAGGATTGAAGCCAAAAAGACCATTTGCTGTTTTGCGGTTTCAGCATTGAAGTTTTGAGCATTGTTGAGGTTCACCGCAATGTTACATTGGATAACATTCGGATTAGGGCCACTTTGATTCTAGTTTGAATTTGGTGTAGACTGAGCTGGTGTAACAACCCGCCTTTTTGAAGTCAAAGTACAAGGCAAAGTCAAAGGAAGAAAAGATTGCTAATTCGATCTGTCATTCCTTGCTTAATTATTAATTGTACTCTTTGACTTGTAAATCAATACTTTAATTTGTGTTACTTTAGTTGTATTATGTGGAGTAAATGCAATAATCGCAGTTAAATGCTAATCTACTTGACGCTAATCTCATCGCTATCGCATCGCAACTTGAATCGCACATTCTGAATATTGTTTTATGTATGTGTGCTATTATTTGTTACTTGTGCATGTTTATTATATGTTTGAGGTGTTAATCGCAAATGCAATCGTAACTCTATCGCAATGCAATCTCATCACGAACTGGAAACGCAAGTTTATTTATGTTGTTGTATGTTAGTTATGTTATTTGTGTAACTATTATTTAAAACTATCGCATCGGTTATTCGACACTTGCTTAAACCCATCGCAATGCTCAACGCACGAAACGAAAAGTCGGAAACTAACTCACTCGAGTCATCCGATCGAAGGACCATTCGATCGAATGGTCATCCATCCGAATGACCATCCGATCGAAGGGCCCTCCGACCCATTAACTTGCACCGCCTCTCCTCCTCTCACCTATAAATACCACCTGTCACATCACTGTTTACGTGATGTGACAGCTCTCCTCCGACCAGCATGCTCTTGGCTTATTTTCTCTCGATTTCTCGCGATTCTTGTAAGTTTTCATCTTAAATCTTGTACTTGATCTACACACACTTTCTCATCGATTTCACCAACAAATCTTAACTTTTCACCATGAAATCGGTGGATTTGGGCTGTTTTAGGATGATGTCATCATGGGTTCTCATGAACTTCAAAGTGTGACCTCATTCCACCAAGAACAACTTAGATTCAAGAGATTTCGACATGTTTAAACACTGATTTTGTCACAATCTAAACATTTTTCAACTGATTTCCACTTTTCTTCAATGTTCTTAACCGTTCATTCAAAAACCGATAGAATCTCACCTCGTTCAGGCCTTCTACTCATTCTCTAGTGAAGTGTCGGTCTTAGTAGGGCTTGCAATTTTACACGAATACACGGATACACGACACGAACCTACACGAAGTTAACAGGTATCGTGTATGGCCTTAACAGGTATCGTGTACCAAACAGGTAGACACGAGATTACCTGTTAATTTTCGTGTATTAATAGGTAAAATACCTGTTTACCTGTTAATACCCGTTAGTACACAATAAGAAATTAAATTAAATAAAACTCATCAGCCATGTGCATGTGGGTTCCTTAATTCCTTTCTATTTCAATCCTCATTCAATTAAAAAAATAAATAAAACCCTAAACTCCCTCTGTAACTCTCAGATAGCATGTCGTGTTCGTGTTTTTGTTCGTGTTAATAGGTATTAACATGTAATTTTCGTGTATAACAGTCGAATAGTCGTGTTAACAGGTATTAACAGGTAATTTCGTGTAATCGTGTCGTGTTCGTGTGTCACACCCTGGCTTTGCGGAAGCGTGGTTTATTTTGGTATGACTTCTTAATACCATAGCTTAATCATAACAAGCTGTATGAAATAAAACCATGCAAGATCATCCATAGGATTAAGTTTGAAAAGTAAAGAACCACAACATTGTCTTAACGGAAATTACATCCTAACAACATAAACAGTGTTCAAAAGACACAACATCAACAAGAAATAGACACAGTTTAAGAACTGTGACTCGTCCAGGAAAAAGTCACATCCCTTAAACTCGGATGACCTCGTAAGCCATATGCAGCGGGAAAACATGACATACCGCGCCAGATCTTTAATTCCCTGAAATACATGTAAGTTGAAAAATCAACAATAATGTTGAGCGAGTTCATGCATAAGTGAGTAATAAAACCTTTGTAAGTATAAAATCCTGGTATGTAGCAAATAAGGAAAAAGAGATCACCAATGGTTTGCAAGGCCATTGATATGTGTGAAGTGCAAGTAGGAAGACTCAAACCTAGCGGATTTATGCGTTGGGCACAAAGTCACCCCGAGGTCCGTACTGTTGGGCCT
Organism: Helianthus annuus; assembly: GCF_002127325.2. Lineage (NCBI taxonomy): Eukaryota > Viridiplantae > Streptophyta > Magnoliopsida > Asterales > Asteraceae > Helianthus > Helianthus annuus. The sequence continues at coordinate 88,839,563 of NC_035442.2, forward strand.
GGGGCTGGGCTCGCTACACCCAGATAGATCTACCGCTCCTGTCCCTCGGTCCTACCCTGAGGATTAATGGCCTCAAGTTTCCGCCTACCCACTCACATGGTCTAAGTAGTAAACCTCCTTACGCTAACCATACCATGTATAAAGTACTCATAAATATAGTAACATGTATTTCACCCCCGCAGTTTAGAAAACTGAAAACAGTTAAGAGAAAAGGGGGACATGAACTCACAGTGGTGCGTCTCTACCAAGTATATCTCCTGATCAAGCAGCTGTGTGACGACCTACACGTACTATCTCTATTAGACGGACGGCCGTGCCTTAGCTTCATGGTTTAAGTTTTTGGGAAATAGTTAGACAACTATTTCGTGTTTTCATTTTGTAAATACTTGGTAATTATTTTCCTTCCCAAGCATGGGGGATTAAATACATGTGCGTTCGTAAAATTCGAAATATATTATTAAGTCTCACTTAATAAATATATTTTATTTCTTACTCCAAAATATAAATATTCTTCCCAAAAATATTATATTTTAATACATATGATTTTTCCTCAAAATAATACCTTGACAAAATACGCGTTCATGCATATTTTCTTAAAAGGCGTAAGTTACGTTTTAAAGATCGAGTGGTAATAATAATTACCGGTGTAACTTAAATAATTATTGCGAAGGCGTTCGTATTATTTTGGAGCCGTTACAATTGGTAATATTATTTTTACCCTAAAAATAATATTTGTATATTTCACAAAATAATCATAAACATTTATACAAGTGACGCTATGAAAAATATATATATCAAATATATATTTACCCCGTTTTATTTTGTGAAAATCCCACCTCATATATTTTGTAAATAAAGTCGTGGCGAAATTTATATGTGAAAACAAGTCAAAAATACATGTGTAACACTTAGTGATGAAAATATTTCTAAGTGTTGGGTTTTTGGAAAAAATTCGCCAGAGTTTCCCCTGAAACTGGAGGTGGCCACGCTTTCAAGCGTATCATTTTCTTTTAAAATCCAATCCAACAATTTTCTCATTCAACCAAAAGAATGTCCAAAGCATCAAACTAGCCAATATATATGTAAATCGCAAAAATCACATGAACTTGTAGTTTTTCCAAAAATATGTAGTAATCTCATTACTTTTAGTGGATCTTTACATAAATCAATCCGGTTTCGTAAAAACCTCGCTTTTAAAGAAATTCCATCTTTACAACTTCTTGTAAAATTTGACAAAACTAGTTCTTTGTCGAAACTTAGTGTTACACAAGTGTTTATACACTTGTGTGTCTAAGAATCATTCTTGTTCATGTAAGATCCGGTTTTAGAAAATAAGATTTCTTTGACACTTGGTCCTTTGAAAATACCGCTTGTAGATCCGTAGATCTACTTGTTTTAAACACTATTTCATAAGTAAAATCGATTTTACACAGGTTCATGATTGGTGTGTGGTAGAGTTTCATCACTTAACCCTTTTAACACTTAAACAAACTCTATGCCATGATCCATGATCATGACCAATCCGGGTTAGATGATGATCCAAGCTACCACAACATAGATCGGCACTAAATAGTCACACAAAACAAATCTTACAAGATTTACACAACCCTTGTGCTATTAACCAACATATTCATCATTTTAGTAGACTTTTAACACTTTATCTTGTATGTTTACGAGTTTTAACCGTCATATTTCGTTTTAACCACTTTAAAATAGATCGAGAGGGTGTTTCAAGCAACTTACTACTAGCTCGAGGCTAGGGAAGATTCTAGTCGAAGAATGGGTGGATAAAAGCAATAGGGTGAGGTTCTTCACGTTCTGAATGCACCAAGCTTCCTCGTATGTGATCCTTGACACTTGTAGTCACTTGGAATTGCAAGACCAAAACCGAAAAATGGATGGGTGAAAGAGGGGTGTTAGGCCGTGAGCTTTGGAGAGGGAGAGAGAGTGTTTTGGTTAAGTGTTGGTGGTGAGAATGTTATGGTGAGTTTAGGTTAGATCTTATCGGTAAAATCAAATGATCATTAACCAATGGTTTGAGTGTCACATAGATATTAGACAAGAGTGAATAAAATAATCAAGTGAAGTACCATGGGGTTCACATTGTGACCGATTCGGTTGGGGGGGGGGGGTAACTTAGTTCAAATCCAGCCATTAGTTTAGCATTAGTTAAGTTAAGTTAGGGATTAACCCGGTTACTAGTGTGTCATGCGTTATAGCGGGTGTTAGGGTATTCAGGGACCCTAACTGGCTCAGAAAAATATAAACAATGTTATTGGCAATATTTTTATGTTCCGGGTATAGTCTGGTTGTTCGGTTGGATAGTAATCCGTTAAAGTGCTTAACAAAGCTTTAGAGTGTCGTCATTATTATTTTTAGTGACACAACTTATTCCCGACACTTTGGAAAGTGTCTAGTAATATTTTTCTCATGTTTTGGCACTTTATTAGTTAACCAAATGCTGAATTTTTAGTTAAAGTGCTGAATTTTGTACTTAAAGTACGTTTTAGGCACATCCGGTCACTGTAACTTATATCTAGTGACGCAGTTCTACAACCCTTGTCTCCCTACACTCACTACTAGTGTAGCAAAATATCTCTGGCTCCTACAGGCCTTAGAGGCAGTACCTGCCTGGTGCTAGTTATGACAGCACGTTCAATAGGTTATCCGTTCATAGTGCTACTGTGCTTTTGTGCATCAAGGTTGTCACTAGAGTTCAGCATGTAAATAATGTAGTGACAGTAAATAAGTATGATGCAAGTATGTACATGTATCAGTAATTCAAGTAGCAGTTTATCCACAATTTCAAGTAAGCACAGTAATTAAGCAGTAATTAATTATTAATTAAGTCGTACGAATACCTGATTTAGTGAGGGTTGTCACATTCTCCCCCGTTAGAAAAATTTCGTCCCGAAATTTTAAGTTCTGCTTCTAGTTGCAGGGTTCTTGGGAAATAAGTGGGGGTACTTCTCTTTCATCTGGTCCTCACGCTCCCAGGTGTATTCAGGACCATGTCTGGCATTCCAACGAACTTTGGCGAGCTTGACACTGCTCCGGCGGGTTTTGTTCACTTTCCAATCCGTAACCTCAACAGGTTCTTCGACAAAATGGAGCGTGTCATCAACATGAATCTCGTCGGTGGGAATGACAACGGTATCTTGAGTTGGACTTTTCTTCAAGTTGGATACAGGAAATGTATCGTGAACTCCATTCAGTTCAGCAGGTAAGTCCAACTTGTATGCTACTAGCCCAATTCTTTCCAAAATTCTGAACGGACCAATATACCGCGGATTCAACTTTCCACGCTTCCCGAAGCGTGCCACACCCTTCCAGGGTGATACCTTCAGCAAAACCATATCACCTACCTCAAACTCTAGAGGTTTCCTTCTTCGATCCGCATAACACTTTTGACGATCATGAGCCGCCTTGATGCGATCTTGGATCTGTGCGATCTTATCTGTGGTTTCCTGGACCATATCAGGACCAACCAACTGTCTATCACCTGCGTCAGACTAACAAAGCGGTGATCTGCACTTGCGTCCATATAAAGCCTCGAATGGCGTGACACCAATACTGGTGTGGTAGCTGTTGTTGTATGAAAATTCGACCAGTGGCAAATGCTTATCCCAGCTACCTCCCAAAACCATAACACATGCTCTCAGCATATCTTCCAAAGTCTGAATAGTTCGCTCGCTTTGTCCGTCGGTCTGTGGGTGAAATGCAGTGCTCATATTCAATTGTGAGCCAAAAGCTTCTTGGAAGGATTGCCAAATCCTTGATACGAACCTTCCGTCTCTATCAGAGATGATCGAGAGAGGTACTCCATGGCGCGTAACGATTTCTCTCATGTAAATTTCAGCCAACTTGCTCGTATTATCCTTCTCTATGATAGGTAAGAAGTGCGCTGACTTCGTTAGTCGGTCCACTATTACCCAAATAATGTCATGACCTCTTGGCGTTCTTGGCAACTTTGTAATAAAATCCATGGAAATTTGTTCCCATTTCCACTTGGGAATTTCTGGTTGTTGCAGAAGTCCTGAGGGCTTCTGGTATTCAGCTTTAACTTTAGCACATGTTAAACACTTGCTCACATAGACAGCAACATCGCCTTTCATCCTAGGCCACCAATAATAATCCTTAAGATCTTGGTACATCTTATCCGCTCTTGGATGGATAGAGTACCGCGATTTGTAAGCTTCATCGAAAATAACCTTCCTTAAACTACCAAACAGAGGAACCCAAATCCTTTTCTCAAAACACAACGTTCCTTCCTCGTTTGGCACCAATTGCTTCTCCATCCCACGGAGATATTCTTCTTCAAGGTTTCTTTCCTTAAGAGCCTCTTTCTGCGCGGCACGAATGCGCAAGGAAAGATCGGTTTGAATAATCATTTCTAAAGCCCTAACCCTTATGGGCTTGATCCTTTCTTTTCAACTTAGGGCGTCGGCGACCACATTCGCCTTCCCTGGATGATACTTTATCTCGTAGTCGTAGTCATTCAACAATTCAACCCATCGTCTCTGTCTCATATTCAACTCCTTCTGGTTGAATATGTGTTGCAGGCTCTTATGATCTGTGAAGATTGTACATTTCGTACCATAAAGGTAGTGTCTCCAGATCTTTAAAGCAAATATCACTGCGCCGAGTTCCAAATCATGTGTGGTATAGTTCTTTTCATGTACCTTCAGTTGATGCGATGCGTAAGCTATAACTTTTTGGCGTTGCATCAACACGCAACCCAATCCTTGACGTGAGGCGTCACAATATACCACGAAATCGCCAGTACCTTCCGGTAGTGCTAAGATTGGCGCATTGCAGAGCTTATCTTTCAATATCTGGAACGCTTCTTCCTGTTTGATTCCCCAATCAAACTTCTTATCTTTCTGCGTGAGGAGCGTCAATGGTTGAGCGATTTTTGAAAAATCCGCAATGAACCTTCGATAGTAGCCAGCCAAACCCAAGAATTGCCGAATCTCGGTTGGCGTCTTTGGCGTTTCCCAATTCTTGATCGCTTCGATCTTGTTGGGTCCACGTGGATTCCATCTCCATTTACCACGTGTCCAAGAAACTAGACTTCACGTAGCCAAAACTCGCACTTCGAGAATTTGGCATACAGCTACTCCTTCTTCAGCAGCTCCAAAATAGCTCTTAGATGCTGTTCGTGCTCAGCCTTCGTCTTTGAGTAAATCAAAATGTCGTCGATAAACACAATCACAAACTTATCCAGATACGGCTTGCAAACTCTATTCATTAGATCCATGAAAACTGCAGGTGCGTTTGTCAACCCAAACGGCATAACTAGGAACTCGTAGTGTCCATAGCGAGTTCTGAAGGCTGTCTTTGGGATACTTTCCCCTTGTATCCTTAGCTGATGGTATCCAGATCGCAAATCGATCTTTGAATAAACGCTTGAACCTTGGAGCTGACCGAATAGATCATCGATTCTTGGCAGAGGATATCTATTCTTGATCGTCAGCTTATTCAACTCCCGGTAGTCAATGCACATACGGAAACTACCGTCCTTCTTCTTGACAAACAGGACCGGAGCTCCCCAAGGCGAGAAGCTTGGTCGGATAAATCCTTTATCTAACAACTCTTGAAGTTGTGTCGACAGTTCCTGCATCTCAGACGGGGCAAGTCTATAAGGTGCCTTAGCCACAGGCGCGGCGCCTGGGACTAAATCGATGCGAAACTCTACTTGCCTCTGAGGTGGCAATCCAGGCAAGTCCTCTGGGAAGACTTCTGGATATTCCCTCACGACAGGGATGTCTTCGATCTTTGGTTCTGCAACTTCCTTCTCCACAATGTGTGCCAGAAAGGCAGCACATCCCTTCTGCAAACACTTTCGCGCTTTCAGGCAGCTGATAATCCTTAACGGCGTATCACGCTTCTCTCCATGAACCACAATTGTTTCACCATCTTCGGTTGGGATACGAACAACCTTTTTGTGACAAACTATCTCAGCCTTGTTGCCTGATAACCAGTCCATTCCTACTACCACGTCGAAGCTTCCCAACTGGACTGGTAGTAGATCCAAAGCAAACTCACGCTCTCCCAATTCGATCACACAACCTCTGACCACTTCATTGGCTTCTACCAACTTTCCATTAGCCAATTCGATTGAGTACGGAATATCTAATTTACTAGCGGCTAACCCAAGCATATTCTTAAACTCTAATGATACGAAGCTATAGTCGGCACCAGTATCAAATAAAACGGATGCATAGCGTTGGTTTACAGGGAACGTACCAGTAACGACATTGGGATCCTGGCGCGCTTCCCTCGCTTCGATATTGAACACTCTTCCACGGGCTTGGTTCAATTCTGGGCAGTTTCTCTTGTAGTGCCCAACATCACCACAGTTAAAGCAACCAGGTCTTTGCCCGTTTCCACCACCATTTCCAGCTTGATTGTTCATTTGGTTACGATTCACAGCGCCCGCTTGATTCGTATTGTTACATCGATTCCCATTACCTCCATTGTTTCCTTGTGGGCGATTTCCATTTCCACCCCGGTTATTGTTTCTGTTTCCAAATCCTCCTTGGCCTCCCTGGCCAACAGTGGCCCAACAAGAATCCTTCAAGTGGCCAGGTTTCCCACATGCTTCACATACTTTTAAACCACACCGGCCAGAATGGTGTCGCTGGAAGGTGTTACACTTGGGCTGGGTGCCCATATATCCCTTTCCCTTCTTTCCACTACCAGCTGTAACCTAAGCTGGAGCGCTTGACTCTCCTTTCTTAACAACATCACTGGTTCCTTACTTGAAGTTCGAGAACTTCCATTTGTTACCTTCGGATGACTCGACGTGAGTCTCTTTCTTCTTTGCCTCTACCTCATCGAACTTGTTCAGGCGGATAGCCTCCTCAGTGAGAGCCACGCTCAGATCAATTGCCTGAGTGATTGTTGCAGGCTTGGAGGAGGTCACCATGCTTATGATTTGACGAGCTAATCCCCAAATGAAGCGTTCAATCCGCTTGAATTCTGGAGTGACCATATAAGTACCACATGCGATAGGTCGTGAAACCTCTGAACATATTCCGCGATCTTCGGACCTTCCATCTTCAAATGCCAGAACTCAGTTTCCAATCTTTGGATTTCAGCGCGAGAGCAATACTTTTTGCGCATAAGTTCTTTCAGTTCGGTCCAGGTTAGTGCGTAGGCAGCAGCTTCACCAAGTGTCTGCACTTGCAAATTCCACCAAGACAGGGCTCCATCCAAGAATAGCCTAGAAATGTAGGTGACTTGCTGGTCTGGTGCACATTTGCTCATGCGGAGAACAGATTCAGTCTTCTCGGCCCAACGAACAAAGGCGACAGCACCTCCGGTGCCATCAAAGTTGACAGGCTTGCAGTCTAGAAACTGCTTATAGGTGCACCCTGCACATACATTACAACATATGAATGGCATTAGCATCTTTGCTATAGATATCCAATTAGGTCATGGTATGTCTTAATGACTTGGTATTACCATAAGGTGGATTGTTGTTGCCAGTATTGCCAGAATTACTGCCACTAGTCCCTCCTTGAGATGCGGCGTATTGCGCGATGGCAGCAGCAATGACTTGCTGGAGTTCTGCCTCATTGGTAGGCATCGGCGTTTGACGTCTCGACATCATCTAAAAGATGTGTTCACGTTGGTCAAGCCATAATAGAGCGTACGTATATAACGATAGTATTAGTACATAACATCTCATGTTACAATCATATCAATCACACAACATCCCATGTCATAAATATCAATCACACAACATCCCATGTCATAAATCATAAATAATCAATCAAACATCATATATGATGAGAATACTGCGATTGCCATATATCGAGACCACATAGTAAAGTGTACAAGTACATAATAGTGTCATACATCATCAATGACTAAGGGCTACATCACCCCAGCCCAAAAGAATATCAAATCAGTGTCAATACATCCATATACATGTCAACAAAAGTCAGAATCAGAATGTAGTCTCCAAAAATGCTGTGCGGTCAAAGCAATCGCCGTCTTCTCACCAACGTCCACCCGTACGATACTGAAGAGCTCTACACTGATGGCGGTGGAGGAGGGGGAAAATGGGTGTAGAACAAGCGACGCAAATGGAGCCAGTCCTCCTCCATGGCTCTCTGGGTACGCAACCAAGAAGCAACCTGCTGCTCTAGTGCCAAAAGGCGTGCATCATAGTCCGGTAACAACGGTCGAGGGTGCTGCGACGAAGCAGGGTGGGTCTGACCCTGACACTGGCACGACGGTGGCTGAGCTCTCTCAAGCTCCTGAATGCGCCGTGTGTGTGCCTCGTGCGGGACAACAAATGACATCAAAACGTCCTCAATGGAATACCCCATATGGAAGGGATGGTAGGGGTTGGTCGGTGGCATAACAGGCGGTGACGTCCAGAGAAATGGCTCACTGGCTGGATCGAAAGGTGGCATGGAGAATGGTGGAACAGGGGGAATAGCAGTAGAAAACTGTGGTACCACTGGGATAGATACCGGCACGTGTCCAAAGGGATGAGCCGAAGAACCCTCTCCAGGTCGAGCTGGAGGTGTAAACTGAGGGAACGAAAAAGAGGTATCAATGTGACGTGCATCGGTGGTATGTGGGGGAATAGGTGGGAGCTCGTCATCAGCGTCAATCCACCCATTCTGGGTGTGCGCATAGCTTGGATCAATGTGGGTCGCGAATAGTGCATGCTCAGGCTCTAGGGGAACAGGATCAGGTATAGGAGCAACAATAGGGTCAATGGGTGCATCAATGATGAAAGGGGCATCAACAGGGTCAGCAGCAACAACATGGTCACCCTCTAATAGTGGAGCATCAACCGGGTGATCATCAAAGGGTGGGTCAGCAATCACGGGATCAACAACGGGTATACCAGCATGAACAGGGTCATGCTCAAACACTGGGTCTAAAGCGGCCACCGGCTCGGGGGCCATGGCAGGCTCGGGGTCAACGAACTCCATATTAAAATCAAACTTAGGGTCAATGGGGTCAACTGGGCCAACTGGGTCAACCGGGTCCTCCATAGGCTGATCCAGTGGTATAAACTCTATCTCCTGATCTGGGTCGAATCCAGGGGGAAAGACAGGATCGGAATCCTCCTCAACATCGTGATCGAAAGCAAAGCTCGGGGCAGGGGCAACAGAGGATGCCCTATCAGGATCTGAACCGTGAGAAAAGTGTTGCGCACTCTGAGTGTGTGATGGTGCGGAGGCCACAGACTCGAAAGAATCTGGGACCGGTGAGTGTGCAGTTGACTCCCCAGCTGGAGCATCTGCGAGTAACAAAAGATCACCAGCAGCTAGAAGGGCCTCGCCCTGAACATCATCCTCTAGGGGCTCATCGTCAAACAGATCGACGTCGCCATCAGCGTCGGCGTCGAGAAGCATATCGTAAGCGGGATAAACGGCCAAAGGTATGGGAGCAGGGATCTCTACGAGCGGTAGGTACCCAGCAACAGGGCCATCAGCGAGCTCAACAGCATCATCAGGTAACGTAAAGGGTTGGAAGTCATCCTCGTCTGTGCTGGTAACGTCTGATGTGTGGACCTCGTGCTCTGAAGACTCTAGGTCGTCTGATACTATGGGCCTAGGGCCCGTGGTGTCCGAATCACCAGTGCCGGACGAGTCCATTGTGTCTGTAACATAAACACAAATATGCACAAATAATCAGTCATACAATCAGGTAAACACATTAGTCACCAATTAAGCAATCAAATAATTTTCCTAGTCCCACTAGCCTCCCAACCTCCCAGACTGCTCTTCCTAGTCCCACTAACCAATTCTCCCAGTCTCTCAGACTGCTCTTCCTAGTCCCACTAGCCAATTCTCCCAGCCTCTCAGACTGCTCTTCCTAGTCCCACTAGCCAAATTTTTCCCAGCCTCCCAGACTGCTCTTCCTAGTCCCACTAGCCAATTCTCCCAGTCTCTCAGACTGCTCTTCCTAGTCCCACTAGCCAATTCTCCCAGCCTCTCAGACTGCTCTTCCTAGTCCCACTAGCCAAATTTTTCCCAGCCTCTCAGACTGCTCTTCCTAGTCCCACTAGACAACTACCTCGGTCTCTTAGACCGAGCCTCGGCCTCCCAGACCGAGCCTCGGCCTCCCAGACCGAGCCTCAGCCTCCCAGACTGAGCCTATAAATAATAAAGAAAATGTGCTCAACATTTGTTTATAAAAACGTTTTGGATCTGGACTTAAGTGGTATGCAGTAAAAATGTTTTCGTGAGAGCCCTAGTGATCATAGTCTAGACTCGAGAAGGAATCCTAGTTCGCTATGATCAGAGCTCTGATACCAAGCTGTCACACCCTGGCTTTGCGGAAGCGTGGTTTATTTTGGTATGACTTCTTAATACCATAGCTTAATCATAACAAGCTGTATGAAATAAAACCATGCAAGATCATCCATAGGATTAAGTTCGAAAAGTAAAGAACCACAACATTGTCTTAACGGAAATTACATCCTAACAACATAAACAGCGTTCAAAAGACACAACATCAACAAGAAATAGACACAGTTTAAGAACTGTGACTCGTCCAGGAAAAAGTCACATCCCTTAAACTCGGATGACCTCGTAACCCATATGCAGCGGGAAAACATGACATACCACGTCAGATCTTTAATTCCCTGAAATACATGTAAGTTGAAAAATCAACAATAATGTTGAGTGAGTTCATGCATAAGTGAGTAATAAAACCTTTGTAAGTATAAAATCCTGGTATGTAGCAAATAAGGAAAAAGAGATCACCAATGGTTTGCAAGGCCATTGATATGTGTGAAGTGCAAGTAGGAAGACTCAAACCTAGCGGATTTATGCGTTGGCCACAAAGTCACCCCGAGGGCCGTACTGTTGGGCCTGGGGCTGGGCTCGCTACACCCAGATAGATCTACCGCTCCTGTCCCTCGGTCCTACCCTGAGGATTAATGGCCTCAAGTTTCCGCCTACCCACTCACATGATCTAAGTAGTAAACCTCCTTACGCTAACCATACCATGTATAAAGTACTCATAAATATAGTAACATGTATTTCGCCCCCGCAGTTTAGAAAACTGAAAACAGTTAAGAGAAAAGGGGGACATGAACTCACAGTGGTGCGTCTCTACCAAGTATATCTCCTGATCAAGCAGCTGTGCGACGACCTACACGTACTATCTCTATTAGACGGACGGCCGTGCCTTAGCTTCATGGTTTAAGTTTTTGGGAAATAGTTAGACAACTATTTCGTGTTTTCATTTTGTAAATACTTGGTAATTATTTTCCTTCCCAAGCATGGGGATTAAATACAAGTGCGTTCGTAAAATTCGAAATATATTATTAAGTCTCACTTTATAAATATATTTTATTTCTTACTCCAAAATATAAATATTCTTCCCAAAAATGTTATATTTTAATACATATGATTTTTCCTCAAAATAATACCTTGACAAAATACGCGTTCATGCATATTTTCTTAAAAGGCGTAAGTTACGTTTTAAAGATCGAGTGGTAATAATAATTACCGGTGTAACTTAAATAATTATTGCGAAGGCGTTCGTATTATTTTGGAGCCGTTACAATTGGTAATATTATTTTTACCCTAAAAATAATATTTGTATATTTCACAAAATAATCATAAACATTTATACAAGTGACGCTATGAAAAATATATATATCAAATATATATTTACCCCGTTTTATTTTGTGAAAATCCCACCTCCGATATTTTGTAAATAAAGTCGTCGCGAAATTTATATGTGAAAACAAGTCAAAAATACATGTGTAACACTTAGTGATGAAAATATTTCTAAGTGTTGGGTTTTTGGAAAAATTTCGCCAGAGTTTCCCCTGAAACTGAGGTGGCCACGCTTTCAAGCGTATCATTTTCTTTTAAAATCCAATCCAACAATTTTCTCATTCAACCAAAACAATGTCCAAAGCATCAAACTAGCCAATATATATGTAAATCGCAAAAATCACATGAACTTGTAGTTTTTCCAAAAATATGTAGTAATCTCATTACTTTTAGTGGATCTTTACATAAATCAATCCGGTTTCGTAAAAACCTCGCTTTTAAAGAAATTCCATCTTTACAACTTCTTGTAAAATTTGACAAAACTAGTTCTTTGTCGAAACTTAGTGTTACACAAGTGTTTACACACTTGTGTGTTTAAGAATCATTCTTGTTCATGTAAGATCCGGTTTTAGAAAATAAGTTTCCTTTGACACTTGGTCCTTTGAAAATACCGCTTGTAGATCCGTAGATCTACTAGTTTTAAACACTATTTCATAAGTAAAATCGATTTTACACAAGTTCATGTTTGGTGTGTGGTAGAGTTTCATCACTTAACCCTTTTTACACTTAAACAAACTCTATGTCATGATCCATGATCATGACCAATCCGGGTTAGACGATGATCCGAGCTACCACAACATAGATCGGCACTAAATAGTCACACAAAACAAATCTTACAAGATTTACACAACCCTTGTGCTATTAACCAACATATTCATCATTTTAGTAGACTTTTAACACTTCATCTTGTATGTTTACGAGTTTTAACCGTCATATTTTGTTTTAACCACTTTAAAATAGATCGAGAGGGTGTTTCAAGCAACTTACTACTAGCTCGAGGCTAGGGAAGATTCTAGTCGAAGAATGGGTGGATAAAAGCAATAGGGTGAGGTTCTTCACGTTCCGAATGCACCAAGCTTCCTCGTATGTGATCCTTGACACTTGTAGTCACTTGGAATTGCAAGACCAAAACCGAAAAATGGATGGGTGAAAGAGGAGTGTTCGGCCGTGAGCTTTGGAGAGGGAGAGAGAGTGTTTTGGTTAAGTGTTGGTGCTGAGAATGTTATGGTGAGTTTAGGTTAGATCTTATAGGCAAAATCAAATGATCATTAACCAATGGTTTGAGTGTCACATAGATATTAGACAAGAGTGAATAAAATAATCAAGTGAAGTACCATGGGGGTCACATTGTGACCGATTCGGTTGGGGGGGGGGGTAACTTAGTTCAAATCCAACCATTAGTTAAGCATTAGTTAAGTTAAGTTAGGGATTAACCCGGTTACTAGTGTGTCATGCGTTATAGCGGGTGTTAGTGTATTCAGGGACCCTAACTGGCTCAGAAAAAGATAAACAATGTTATTGGCAATATTTTTATGTTCCGGCTATAGTCCGATTGTTCGGTTGGATAGTAATCCGTTAAAGTGCTTAACAAAGCTTTAGAGTGTCGTCATTATTATTTTTAGTGACACAACTTATTCCCGACACTTTGGAAAGTGTCTAGTAATATTTTTCTCATGTTTTGGCACTTTATTAGTTAACCAAATGCTGAATTTTTAGTTAAAGTGCTGAATTTTGTACTTAAAGTACGTTTTAGGCACATCCGGTCACTGTAACTTATATCTAGTGACGCAGTTCTACAACCCTTGTCTCCCTACATTCACTACTAGTGTAGCAAAATATCTCTGGCTCATACAGGCCTTAGAGGCAGTACCTACCTAGTGCTAGTTATGACAACACGTTCAATAGGTTATCCGTTCATAGTGCTACTGTGCTTTTGTGCATCAAGGTTGTCACTAGAGTTCAGCATGTAAATAATGTAGTGACAGTAAATAAGTATGATGCAAGTATGTACATGTATCAGTAATTCAAGTAGCAGTTTATCCACAATTTCAAGTAAGCACAGTAATTAAGCAGTAATTAATTATTAATTAAGTCGTACGGATACCTGATTTAGTGAGGGTTGTCACATCGTGTTCGTGTTCGTGTTTGAAAAAAAGGACACGATAAGTTATTGTGTCGTGTTCGTGTATGTGATTTCGTGTATCGTGTCTTATCGTGTCGTGTCTTATCGTGTACGAGTATACACGATATGCCAGCCCTAGGTCTGAGAACGAGTTTCTATCAAAGAGACAACCGATTCACGGGTTGAACATGAACAACCGTCAAGAACAACTAACTGATCAGACGGGGTGATTCCCATCCGATCGGATGAGTTGGACTTGGTGGAGTTTCCGTTGTTTAACACGTTGTCATACCGTCTCGGTCAAACCACAACATTTTAAACTTAACAAATTCTACAAGTTTCAAAACGAACAGGTTACTGAACGGATCGCCGTCCAATCAGATTGCCATCCGATCGAACGACAATCCGAACGGATGACTTATGGCTTCAACACTTGTGACATTTTCCAACACTTAAACAAAAATTACAAAACTTCAAAAGATAACAGTTTCCCACGAATAGTCATCCGATCGGATGACCATCCGGTCGAATGACTATTCTATCAGGAGACCTGGATCTTTAAAACATCTCCCTTGGAACGGATCGCCATCCGAGCAAACGACCATCCGACTGGATGACCATTCGACCAGACGACCTGAAAGGTAGAGATACTTCTCATTTTATAAAATGCTACAACAAAAACTTCAAAGTCACATCATACACAAACACATCCATCCCAAACGAATGACTATCCGACCGAATGGTCATTCGTCCGGATGACCATCCGTCCGGATTGTCATTCGATCGGATCACTATCCGTCACTTGTTGCACCGACACGTTGTTTCACGCACTGTTCATCGCTTATGCTATCATTCTGTAATCAGGCTAACTTTCAAGCGCTCCCTTCAATCCAATCCAAGACTGTGTTTATTAATTAAACACGATCTGTGAGTATACTCGAACCCTTTTTGCTTTACACACTTTTAGGTGTTACATACGTTACCTATTTCAAATCACAATCGACACACAACGCAAACACTTTTATACGCCGACTGTCTCTGCATGTTATACGTGTTATTCGATGAATGCTTGTATGTTATGTTTACACAGTGATTGTTGCCTGACACCTTAGCAATGATAGTACTATAGTTTGGACTCAGCACCTGTCATGGACAGGGCTTGTTAAGGGTTTTACTTCACGTGTCACAGTGGTGATATGTGTTGTGCATTCTACAACTCGCAGTCATGTCTGTGCATATTTCATTGTCGATAACCTGCTAGCTTCACTTTTCAAACATGTTTCATGCTGCTTATGCGTAAACCGATTTCGCTATCTATTATACTATTAAACTTGTATGCTCACCTTTACACAATGTGTATTAACCTATTTTAACGTATGTGACAGGTGTTTAAGATGCTAGGATTGCTGGATGTTTTGGAATCAAGCTTAGGTGGTCTAGAAACAAATTAAACAATGTTTGAGTTGTCGAAACAATGTTTTGCCTTTGAGAACAACTATATCTGTAATAACTGCATTTATTTGATATGTTATGGTATGGGACGTAACGTTAAATATCTGGTAGTTTTAGTTGTTATGGATTCTGTTGGACAATCTGTTTCGCTCAGTGCCTCACCCCGATGTTTCCGCCATAAATTGGGGTGTGACAGAATGGTATCAGAGCCATAACTATAGGGAATTAGGCAAGACTCGATCTAGTCCGGGACGATGTCTTAGAAACGACCTAGTCTATAGTCTAAGTACCAACAGACCGCCTTGTGCGAGCCCAGTAGGGGTTCCACACGAGCCTATTTCTGTTAGTCGATCGACTCGCGCACGTACTACACTCCATTGACTTTTCCTAAGGTCGAACACTATCACGTAGCCTTTCCTAAGACTTGTAACACCCCGACCACGTAATACAACAAACCGCGATGGAAATTTTGGGGAGTCGTGTCACAGAATCATTGTTTCACAACACATGGAATTTAGAATATTGTTTTATTACATAATAAGTTACATTGTCTTCGAATCAGATCAACAAACAGTACAATTGCCGTTTATGTTTTATAATTACTAAGGCCCATGTCCATCCTATGTGAAGCAATCAACATTCGTCACGTAATAGAACCTGAAACATTTGTGAAAGTAAATACGTCAGCATAAAAATGCCTATGAGTAACATAGGATTTTGTGTTGAAGATTCACGACTTCGAATGTTTAAAGAAATGTTTAACGTAAAGTAGTCATGAACCTTTGAAAATGTTTGCTTTTATAAAATCATAAGAAAATCAATTTGAAAATCAGATGATGTAAAAGAATAATGTACGGTTAAATAATTAACCAATTGAAAATAATATGAACAAAATATGTCATGTCTTGTCCTTGTTGAAATGGTTTAGAAAATGCCATGATATGTAACATAATAAAAGCACTTATCAATAACCATCAAATAATGTCTTGTTTGAATGTCAAATGTCATGTGTAAACAATGTCTAATGTCAAGTATAAACAAATGTCTTATGAAATCCAATGTCATGTACAAAACAAGGTCTTTGAATAACCAAAAGTTTAAATCAAAAGTTATGTTTTGAAAACCATTGCTTTTATTGATACAACATTTATATGGTTTGTCTATCGCATACACTCAAGCCTTGAGACTGTCGGATAAACCCTTATCAGGATCAAGGTTTATCAAAAATGAATTCGGATTCTGTCATTCCCCTTCCGAAATTCCTAGAAAGCGGGAACGGGATTTGTCAAGTTCTATAGCGCTATTACATACTACCGAGCGGCGTGATCAATGTTAATGAATGTACTACTAACCCGTTAAACATACCAAATGTCCTTTTCAATGTAAGCATGTCATGTAAAAAAATGTCTTTGTAAAACCATGTAATAGGCATACTAAGTCAATATGCCAAGTAAAATGTCTTTGAAACCAATGTTAGGTATACTAAGTCAATATACCTTAAAAATGTTTTTGAAATAATGCATTATATGTTCTATGTAACAAAAATGTATAATGTCATGAAAACGAAAGGTAAAATTATGCACATATGCTTCACCCCAAAACATTTGAAAAAGTAAAATAGGGGAACTATATACTCACCTTTGGGTGCGTTTTTATGTGTTAACACAATCCCTAAAATTGTTTATTCATCCTAAATTAAATAAGAATGATTTAATAATAAAAAACTCACAAAATACCTAAGTTTCTCCGATACTTAGAATTTTCACATAACTTTGAGATTTTCTCGAAAAGTTATTATTTTTGATTATGTTGGTGTATTTATATATATATATATATGAGTTCATATATATATTTTAAGAACTTTGCGACTTGAACGATTTTATTGGTGACCCTCATCATGTTATAAGCAATATATCTACGATTTGCGCGTCGTAATATATATACTCAAACGTGACATACAAATAATAGCGTAATACACATAATCTTGTCAAGTATTAACATGTCCTCATACACATATTATAAAACACATAACAAATTGTAACACATAAAGTTTACCCATGTACAACCCATTCTAGTATATATTGAAAAACACGTATTTTAATGATTCGGTAACGTTTTTGGGCGTCGGAAGTCACGTATGACTAACCAAAGACCAAGTAAACTTAATATAAGTTAAAATAATTATTTTTATAGAAAAAATATCAGTTTAGTTACTGATCTAAAATAGTTTTATAAAAATCCTCCGAAAAGCCGATTTTAACCGTTTTACCGCATAGTTTTTTATCAAACATTACCATAATCATCCCAAATCATATCGACTTGATTTTTTAACATAACCCATGTTATTTACTGAATAAAATAGTGATTATACTCATGATAGTGCAGGTCTCACATAAACCACATAAATCATGCAAATTTCACATATTTTACCACTTTCTAAGCTACATGTACAACATGCAAAGCTACCAAACTATGACAAAGTTTCATGCCATTATAATATACCAAATAATGTCATTTTTAATGTTTATAATCTGTTTTAAAACATTTTTGTCATATAATCATTTTTCACCATTTCTTGAGCATTTAAACAACATGCATGCTTATGTACAAGTATATAAAGCACACTTATCATATCATTATCATTTCATATGAACTTAAATGCATCAAACATGTACTTTATTCATGTAATCCAAGACATGTTCATTAAAATACCCATCTAATCATTTAGACAACATTGGATGCAACATCCTTTCATTTATTCACTAAGTAACAAAACTCACAAGTGTATATATACATATATTCATACACGGCACATGCATACATACATATGAAATTCCAAAAATTTCCTTTTTCTCATAACTAATTCAAATCATAAGAACCTTTTTATAGAACCTTTTTGATCATGCATGCGTTTACTTTACAAGAATCATTCAAATAAGAATCCATCAAAAATCAAACTCAATCTCAAATGCATACACATACATATATACGGTTATATATACACACATACATACTTCCATTTTTATTTTGTGTAAAAAACCATTTCTTTTTAGTTCAAGTTAATGAAAAATCCAAGAACCTTGAGAAACTTCTATCATCATCAATACCACTAAAATCAAGAACAAGGATTTTAAAATAAACTTTATACATTCAAGATTTTGGTGGGTTTTTTGACAAAGTATGATGATATGGAGCTCGGTTCTTGCTTGAAACACCTTCAAATCACCTTAGGATCTTCAAAAGTGCTTGAAACCAACTTGGAAAGAGTTTGGATCTTCAAGAAGGGGTTTAAATTTCGAAAATGGATGGTAGAAAGGGGGTGTTCGGCCGAAAGTTTAAGAGAGAGAGAGAGAGAGAGAGAGAGAGAGAGAGAGAGGAGTAATCTTGTCTTGGTTTGAAGAAATTATGTCTTGAAAAGTGAAGATATGGAATATATTGTGGATTTCCAAGATTTGCATGCAACATGCATGGATAACATGTGGCAAGAGGGTGTGAGAGGTGGCCCTCTCTCTCCTCATATACACGACACCACATATATATAGGTATAAAATACATATATTTAATATGTATGGGTTAAAAATAGGTATTTAAATGGATACCGGGTATTTTATCTAGCGTTTAAATCCCGGTTTATGGCGTTTTAAATTATTTTTATTATTCTATAAAAATAAGCTCACCAAATTATTACTGAAATAAATATCAGTTGCCGAGACTGGCTGCGTTGTCCGCGTTTTGCAGCATAAGCACTGTGTTGCGAAGTAACACGCGGTACGCGCTTAAACTTTGAAAAATAACGTTTTTAAACGTTTTAATTTATTTTTCAACACGAACATGATTAAAAATAAAATTTTAATCATCACATTATATTTTTAGGATTTAAATATTATCCGGTCGGTCACCAACGTTCATTACGCTGTTTTGTCGCAAATAGCTCTTAAGT
Organism: Helianthus annuus; assembly: GCF_002127325.2. Taxonomy (NCBI): domain Eukaryota; kingdom Viridiplantae; phylum Streptophyta; class Magnoliopsida; order Asterales; family Asteraceae; genus Helianthus; species Helianthus annuus. The sequence continues at coordinate 88,858,683 of NC_035442.2, forward strand.
TCAAACAAACATGTTTTTGCCATACAAAATCCTTCGAAACTTATTTCTAAGTTATGTAAAGGGTATTTAGGGTATGTTTGACTCAGGTCATTGTTTCGGAGTGTACGTCGCGTTAAACCGACTACGTTTACGTAACAGTTTACGTATACTTTCGGAAAAGCTCTTGAGAGGTCGAAAACGTACGTGGATTGAAATGTGTAATTGTCATATGTAATTATACAAATTCCAGGAATGAAATTCAAGATTTCATTGGGCCCGAAATTGTTAGGTATTGTACAGAGATTAAAATACACAGGTGTCACAAGGCTAACCGCACAATTTTTGAAAATGAACGAGTGATTGGATCAAGATTAGGTGTGAAAACCGCAAACTCTCGATTAGATTGCTTGTTCGACGCGAATTTTTGCTATAAACACGAGAATTTGTGTCACACCCCCAAAATCCACCTGCGGAGTATCACCGCTTGGGAGCGTGACTGACTAGGATCAAGCCACCAATCATATCGAACATGTAATTAATATTAAGTAAAATAAATGTAAACCAATCACTCAATACGATAGGTGTTCAAAACATAATCATAGTTTCAAAGTGTAGCGGAAGCATAAGTATGAAAACCCAAAGTGTAACATAAGTTCAAATGTTTAAATATGTTAACATGGCATCCACGATCCATGCTCCACAACGACCTGCTCCTCCCTGTGCAAGCTCCATGTATCTAACGGCCTGCAAGGCATGTAACAGAGGATCAACAACTAGTTGAGCGAGTTCATAGTTTATAGTTCGGTATTTGTAATAGTATAGTAAGCTTTGTATTCGTTCATTAAGTCATGTATCGTAATAGTTCGTATCGCGGCCCTTCAGGCATGTATGCGAAGATTAGGGAAAGTTCTCAAGTATTCTAGACTATGTATATTTGTATCGCGGCCACCCTGGCATGTGTGCGAAGTTTTAGTATATAGTTCGCGGCCTTTCCAAGGCATGTGTGCGAAGATCAGTCATAATATCGCGGCCAACCCCTGGCGTGTGTGCGAAGATCAGTTCAATTGGTATACTAGTCTAGGTCGTATCTCATTATTACCCTTCCTCACCCTGAGGACCATATCATTAAATTCTATCATCTGAGTAAGTACGAATAAATAATCCAAAACTCATTCCCACCCTGGGAACCCCATGCCTTGGCTGTGTGAACTCACCTTGGTTTGCTCGGTATGCTATGTTATGCACTCACAAGTAATCAGTCAAGTCCTAATGATTGCATGTATAATAAATCAGTTCAAATTTGTAAAGTTTCACATGCAATTAATACCATAGAGCATGTTTGACAATCGATATCATGCATCACTCGTTAGTTAATCACATTCGTACAGAATCCACGTTTCGCATAAGGGCTTTCTCAATTTAATCTAACCATTTCATCCGCACTTAACTGGGTTAATGCACTTTGCATAGTTCACATGCATAACCGAGTTAAATTAGGGCCATATAACGGTTAACTCACATAACGACATTATCATCACAGTGTTAACACATACTTAACATTTTAACATTGTTCAGCAGAGCTAGTGGTTAGCAAGATAACATACGTATGTAACAGACTCAACAATACATAGCATACAACTCATGGCCTCAAATAAATCACCACCAAAGTCGGACAGGCTCTTACCCTTATTAAAAGCTCGGACAAGAGTTCCTAAGCACAAACTCGGACCAAATCAAGGGGGAAGAGGGGTTCAAAACTCGGACATGAGGTGTGGGAGGGTTAAAAGTCGGACAAGGGAAATCCCTATCAAAATTCGGACCAAGTGAGGAGGGGTTAAAACTCGGACCACCTCCTTGAGTCCAAACAAAGTCGAACCACCTCCCTTTAAGCAAAACTCGGAGATTCATGTGGTATGAAACTCGGACATAGTGTTTGCCTTATAAAAGTTCGGACATAGGTGGTCATTAAACTCGGACCCTTAAGACTTTGAATAAAGCTCGGACATAATGCTTCTTATAAAACTCGGACTATCATGTTCTTTATAAAGTTCGGGCAAAAGTGTTCTCAATAAAAATCGGACTATATCCCTTGTTCAAAAGTTGGACTTATGTGTTTCACGTTTAGCTCGGACTTAATGTTTTCACTATAAAACTCAGACAAACATTTAAATAATCTTCGGACCTTGCATATCATTCTAAAACTCAGACATCAATCATGCGTTCAATGTGATTGCAACAGTTACGCTTCATACAATTCAACAGTTACGTTCTTGGTTCATGCGATCTCAAAACCCTAATTCATATCTGTTTAGCAGTAATCAACATACAATCAACATCTCTTCCTATCATACATCAAAATCATCAAGCAATCGATTAAGCACTAGACAAATATCATAACCACACTAATCAGAATCACATTAACAATTACAGAACTTAGCATGTGAAGAACTAGGGTTTACATGATCAATCAATCAACAATTAATCACAAACAATGATTAAATCATTACCTTGATTCGAATCTAGATGGATTGGTAATCAAACTTGATGCAAAAGAACTTGTGAATCCAAGAATGATGAGAAGATGGTTGTAGAGAGGATTAGAGAGTACAGTGCTTTGGTTTTTGTGAAAGTGATTAGTGAAAAGGGATTAGGGTTATCAATTATTAGAGTTTCACTAATTATTCTATGCATCCCTAAGTATCAAAATTTACAATAGCACACCATCTCAAAATAGTTCACAGTTTCACCACCACATTCATACATTTGACAAAACTTTCATAATCAACACATATACTTAACTGAATCAAAAACGTTACAGTTTCACAGCAACTAATTGTGCAAGCAAACAAATAAACAATCAATAAACGTGCAATAAATGCGTAATAGAAATCTTGGAAATTCGAGTTGTCACATTATCCCCAACTTAAAAGAAATTTCGTCCCGAAATTTAGCATGCGGTTACTGAGGAAGCTAGGTAAGTTGTATCGTTTACTGGTTTTCCTGGGGTGTCACATCATCCCCCCGTTGATTTGGAATTTCGTCCCGAAATTCCGCAGTAGTAGCTTCAGTCTCAGTAGTGGTTGCATTGGTTCCGAATAACTGGGGGTACCTTTCTTTCATTTGGTCTTCGCGTTCCCAGGTGTACTCTGGGCCACGTCGGGAGTTCCAACGAACTCGAACAAGATGGATTCTCTTGCTTTTGAGGACCTTAACATCCCGGTCCGTGATTTCAACTGGCTCCTCGACGAACTGCAACCGCTCGTCGATAGTGAGTTCCTTAAAAGGAACTATGAGGGTCTCATCTGACAGGCACTTCTTCAGATTCGACACGTGGACTACATTGTGAACTGCACCGAGTTCAGCTGGTAGGTTTAGCTTGTAGGCCACTTTGCCTATTTTCTCAATGATCTCGAACGGTCCAACATACCGTGGATTGAGCTTGCCTCGTTTACCAAATCGAACCACACCCTTCCAGGGTGAGACTTTTAGTAAAACCCGGTCCCCGACCTGAAATTCCAAAGGCTTCCTACGCTTGTCCGCGTATGCTTTTTGACGGTCGCGTGCTGCCGCCATGCATTGTCGTATCTGTGCAATCTTTTCCGTGGCGTCCACTACAATCTCTGGACCCGTGATCTGACTATCCCCCACCTCTGCCCAACAGAGAGGTGACCGACATTTACGTCCGTACAATGCCTCGAATGGAGCGGCTTGTACGCTGGTGTGGTAACTGTTATTGTACGAAAACTCCACTAACGGGAGGTGCTTTTCCCAGCTGTTGCCGAAATCAATAACACATGCCCGAAGCATGTCTTCAAGAGTCTGGATCGTTCGCTCAGACTGCCCATCCGTCTGAGGATGATACGCTGTGCTCATGTCTAACCGTGAGCCGAAAGATTTGTGCATCGCTTGCCATAACTCTGACGTGAATCGTGCATCCCGATCTGAAATGATGGAGGTGGGCACCCCGTGCCTCGAGACAACTTCTTTAAGATAAACGTCTGCGAGGGTGGAGAACTTATCCGTTTCCTTAATAGCCAGCAAGTGTGCAGACTTGGTGAGTCGATCTACGATCACCCATATAGTATCATTCCCACGCTGGGATCTGGGTAGGCCTGTAACAAAATCCATGGAAATTTCTTCCCATTTCCATTGCGGTATCTTGGGCTGCTGAAGTAGGCCCGCTGGTTTCTGATACTCCACTTTGACTCTTGCACATGTCAAACATTTGCCGACGTAGGTTGCAATGTGGGCCTTCATGCTAGGCCACCAGTATGTAGTTCTGATGTCGTAGTACATTTTATCCGACCCTGGATGTACCGAGTAGCGAGACTTGTGAGCTTCGTCCATTACAAGCTCCCGTAAGCCGCCATAAATGGGGACCCAAATACGCCCCGTTACATAGTATGTGCCGTCTTCCTTTTGTTCCATTCGTTGCCTTGAGCCGCGTAAAGCTTCAGCTTGGACGTTTTCAGGCTTTAATGCTTCCATCTGAGCCGTTCGTATCTGTGCGGGAAGACTGAACTGAATAGTGAGCTGCAAGGCTCGTACGTGTCTAGGTAAAGTGTCTTTCCGACTGAGAGCGTCAGCCACAACATTGGCCTTGCCTGGATGGTACTTGATGGCGCATTCGTAATCATTAAGTAGCTCGACCCATCGTCGTTGACGCATGTTCAATTCCTTCTGCTTGAAGATATGCTCGAGACTCCTGTGATCGGTGTAAATTGTGCACTTGGTACCATACAGGTAGTGTCGCCATATCTTAAGTGCAAAAACAACAGCTCCCAGCTCTAAATCGTGCGTCGTGTAGTTCCGTTCATGAACCTTGAGTTGACGAGAAGCGTAGGCAATAACTTTATCCCGCTGCATCAGTACACAACCAAGCCCCTGTATCGACGCGTCACAATAGACTACAAAATCATCCGTGCCCTCTGGCAATGAGAGAATAGGTGCACTGCAAAGCCTATCCTTTAAGTACTGAAAAGCCGTTTCTTGTGAACTACCCCAACGATAGGTAACACCTTTCTGTGTCAACATAGTGAGCGGCTGCGCGATCTTGGAGAAGTCTTTAATAAATCGTCTGTAATACCCCGCCAAACCCAAGAATTGGCGTATTTCCATCGGTGTACGCGGTGCAGGCCAGTTCCTGATCGAATCTACCTTGGATGGATCGACATGAATCCCATCCCTGTTCACCACATGGCCTAGGAAGTGGACTTCACGAAGCCAGAAGTCGCATTTTGAAAACTTGGCGTACAGTTGTTCCTTTCGAAGAAGTTCCAGGATAAGTCGTAAGTGCTGCTCGTGTTCCTTCTGACTCTTGGAGTAGATCAGGATGTCTTCGATGAAAACAATGACGAACTTGTCAAGATAGGGTTTGCACACCCTGTTCATAAGATCCATGAAAACTGCAGGCGTGTTCGTAAGCCCAAATGGCATGACTAGGAACTCGTAATGACCATAGTGAGTTCTGAATGCTGTTTTGGAGACGTCCTCATCCCGGACTCTCAGCTGGTGATACCCTGACCTTAGGTTGATCTTGGAGTAGTAACTCGACCCTTGCAACTGGTCGAATAAATCGTCAATGCGTGGAAGAGGATAACGGTTCTTCACTGTGACCTTATTCAGTTCGCGGTAGTCTATGCACATTCTGAAAGTGCCATCCTTCTTTTTCACAAATAATACTGGAGCTCCCCAAGGCGAAGAGCTTGGACGAATAAAGCCCTTATCCAAGAGCTCTTGTAGTTGCTTAGACAGTTCTTCCAGTTCAGTTGGAGCCAAACGATACGGTGCGCGAGCTATAGGTGCTGCTCCTGGAGCTAGTTCGACTTGAAACTCGACTTGACGATGAGGCGGTAGACCAGGTAAATCTTCAGGAAACACTTGAGGAAATTCGCGTACAACTGGAATATCCTCTATCCTTTTCTCTTTGGTCGATGCATCTGTAACAAGTGCCAAGATAGCTGTATGACCCTTTCGTAAGCATTTCTGAGCCTTCAAGAAAGAGATGATGCCAACCACAGCACCACTCTTGTCGCCTTGAACTTCGAGAGGTTCCTTTCCCGCACGAGGAATACGAATGATTTTCTCCTTGCATAGGATCTCTGCCTGCTGTTTGGATAACCAATCCATGCCGATGACTATGTCGAAACTACCCAGAACTATAGGAATAAGATCAATCGAGAAGGTCTGACCCGCTAGAACGATGTTATAACCCTTGACTACATGCGTGTCTTCTACACTTTTACCATTTGCTAGTTCTACGACATGTTTGGTGTTTAGGGGTGTTGGTGTACGTTTTAACAATTTACTCATTTTCAAAGACATATAACTCGTATCCGCACCCGAATCAAACAAAACAGTAACATAAATATCGTCGAGAAGAAACTTACCCATAACGACGTTGGGATCATTTCTGGCATCACCCTGCCCCAACATAAACGCACGACCCCTTGCTTCGTTGTCGTTGTTGTTCCCACCATTGTTGTTGTTGTTGCCATTTCCTTGATTGTTGTTATTGTTGTTGTTGTGGTTCTGGTTCAACTGGGGACAATCACGCTTAAAATGACCTTCAGCCCCACACTAAAAACATCCCCTATTGCCCCGCTGCTGTTGCTGATGCTGATACTGGTTCTGTGGAGCTGGTGGTGGGTGTTGCTGATTCTGATTTGCAGGTCGCGAACTCCTGCAGTCTTTAGCTTCATGCCCTAACTTAAGACATCTCTGACAACGCTCCTTACGACACCGCCCGCTGTGGTGTCTGTTGCACTTATTACACAGTTGGTGAATTCCCCGATATCCACCCTGCCCCTGACTGCCAGATGATTGCTGACTCGGATTCTGGTAGTCATTTGTCTTGCGCTGCTGAGACTGAACAGAAACGGATCCCTTGCTGGACTCCCCATCCCATTTTCTCTTGTGGTCACTGGGAGTAGCAAGTGTAGTAGCAGTGGTAGCGGTAGCAGTAGCGCTGACACGTTTAGGCAGTCTGTTCTGATCCACTGCCTGATCTGTGATACGATGAGCGAGGCGTTGAATAGCCTGAATGTTGTCAAGATTAGCCGATGTCACATGGCTCTGAATTTCTGGCGCCAAACCCTTGAGATACAACTCAATACGCTTGTATGGAGGGTCCACCATAGTTGGACACAGCACCGCCAACTCGTTCGACCTCTTGGTATAAGCCTCGATTTCTGACCCAACCATTTTCTAATGATACAGCTCGTCTTCCAACTTATGAATATCCTCCCGAGTGCAGTATTCCCTTTTGATCAGTTCCTTGAAATCATTCCAAGGGGTGGTGTTAGCAGCTGCCAACCCTAGGATCTGTACTTGCGCGTTCCACCAAGTCAACGCGATTCCTTCCAAAGTGCCAGTGGCGTACTTGACCCTGCGAGCCTCAGGGCATTCACACATTTCGAACACAGATTCTAGCTTCTCAAACCAATGGAGGAGTCCCACTGCCCCCTCGGTGCCACTGAATGAGCTTGGACGACAGTCCATGAAGTTCTTGAAAGTGCAGACGGGCTGCTGAGCGTGTTGACCTATTGTGTACGAATAGGACAAGGTTAATCACAAGAGTTAATGTAGGATCTAAAGATCCTAGCGTGAGTCTAAACTGTAGGGTATACTACCTGCTTGAGCAGCTGCAAGTGCCGCAGCAACTTGTTCATTAACGAAAGCCGTCAACTGGGCTTGTGTCATGTTGATTCGTCCGGCCATTGATCTTCACATCAAAGGCAACATAAGTGAGAAAGGTTCGCGAATAGTGCGATGACAGAAGAGTGTAAGCACATAGGTGTTCCCAAGCAATAACAAGTAGTGAGCAAAGTAATGTAAGCATACTACGAGCAAAGTTCTACGCAATTCTAGCATGTAGGCAATAAACATAAACCTTATTACCTAGGATCGTTGAGAGCACTGTTCTGTTTATAGTCTGGTTTTAATAAAAACGTTTTCCCATATTAAAACCAAGTTCTCTATAACCAATGGCTCTGATACCAATCTGTCACACCCCCAAAATCCACCTGCGGAGTATCACCGCTTGGGAGCGTGACTGACCAGGATCAAGCCACCAATCATATCGAACATGTAATTAATATTAAGTAAAATAAATGTAAACCAATCACTCAATACGATAGGTGTTCAAAACATAATCATAGTTTCAAAGTGTAGCGGAAGCATAAGTATGAAAACCCAAAGTGTAACATAAGTTCAAATGTTTAAATATGTTAACATGGCATCCACGATCCATGCTCCACAACGACCTGCTCCTCCCTGTGCAAGCTCCATGTATCTAACGACCTGCAAGGCATGTAACAGAGGATCAACAACTAGTTGAGCGAGTTCACAGTTTATAGTTCGGTATTTGTAATAGTATAGTAAGCTTTGTATTCGTTCATTAAGTCATGTATCGTAATAGTTCGTATCGCGGCCCTTCAGGCATGTATGCGAAGATTAGGGAAAGTTCTCAAGTATTCTAGACTATGTATATTTGTATCGCGGCCACCCTGGCATGTGTGCGAAGTTTTAGTATATAGTTCGCGGCCTTTCCAAGGCATGTGTGCGAAGATCAGTCATAATATCGCGGCCAACCCCTGGCGTGTGTGCGAAGATCAGTTCAATTGGTATACTAGTCTAGGTCGTATCTCATTATTACCCTTCCTCACCCTGAGGACCATATCATTAAATTCTATCATCTGAGTAAGTACGAATAAATAATCCAAAACTCATTCCCACCCTGGGAACCCCATGCCTTGGCTGTGTGAACTCACCTTGGTTTGCTCGGTATGCTATGTTATGCACTCACAAGTAATCAGTCAAGTCCTAATGATTGCATGTATAATAAATCAGTTCAAATTTGTAAAGTTTCACACGCAATTAATACCATAAAGCATGTTTGACAATCGATATCATGCATCATTCGTCAGTTAATCACATTCGTACAGAATCCACGTTTCGCATAAGGGCTTTCTCAATTTAATCTAACCATTTCATCCGCACTTAACTGGGTTAATGCACTTTGCATAGTTCACATGCATAACCGAGTTAAATTAGGGCCATATAACAGTTAACTCACATAACGACATTATCATCACAGTGTTAACACATACTTAACATTTTAACATTGTTCAGCAGAGCTAGTGGTTAGCAAGATAACATACGTATGTAACAGACTCAACAATACATAGCATACAACTCATGGCCTCAAATAAATCACCACCAAAGTCGGACAGGGTCTTACCCTTATTAAAAGCTCGGACAAGAGTTCCTAAGCACAAACTCGGACCAAATCAAGGGGGAAGAGGGGTTCAAAACTCGGACATGAGGTGTGGGAGGGTTAAAAGTCGGACAAGGGAAATCCCTATCAAAATTCGGACCAAGTGAGGAGGGGTTAAAACTCGGACCACCTCCTTGAGTCCAAACAAAGTCGGACCACCTCCCTTTAAGGAAAACTCGGACATTCATGTGGTATGAAACTCGGACATAGTGTTTGCCTTATAAAAGTTCGGACATAGGTGGTCATTAAACTCGGACCCTTAAGACTTTGAATAAAGCTCGGACATAATGCTTCATATAAAACTCGGACCATCATGTTCTTTATTAAGTTCGGGCAAAAGTGTTCTCAATAAAAATCGGACTATATCCCTTGTTTAAAAGTCGGACTTATGTGTTTCACGTTTAGCTCGGACTTAATGTTTTCACTATAAAACTCAGACAAACATTTAAACAATCTTCGGACCTTGCATATCATTCTAAAACTCAGACATCAATCATGCGTTCAATGTGATTGCAACAGTTACGCTTCATACAATTCAACAGTTACGTTCTTGGTTCATGCGATCTCAAAACCCTAATTCATATATGTTTAGCAGTAATCAACATACAATCAACATCTCTTCCTATCATACATCAAAATCATCAAGCAATCGATTAAGCACTAGACAAATATCATAACCACAATAATCAGAATCACATTAACAATTACAGAACTTAGCATGTGAAGAAATAGGGTTTACATGATTAATCAATCAACAATTAATCACAAACAATGATTAAATCATTACCTTGATTCGAATCTAGATGGATTGGTAATCAAACTTGACGCAAAAGAACTTGTGAATCCAAGAATGATGAGAAGATAGTTGTAGAGAGGATTAGAGAGTACAGTGCTTTGGTTTTTGTGAAAGTGATTAGTGAAAAGGGATTAGGGTTATCAATGATTAGAGTTTCACTAATTATTCTATGCATCCCTAAGTATCAAAATTTACAATAGCACACCATCTCAAAATAGTTCACAGTTTCACCACCACATTCATACATTTGACAAAACTTTCATAATCAACACATATACTTAACTGAATCAAAAACGTTACAGTTTCACAGCAACTAATTGTGCAAGCAAACAAATAAACAATCAATAAACGTGCAATAAATGCGTAATAGAAATCTTGGAAATTCGAGTTGTCACATTATCCCCAACTTGAAAGAAATTTCGTCCCGAAATTTAGCATGCGGTTACTGAGGAAGCTAGGTAAGTTGTATCGTTTACTGGTTTTCCTGGGTGTCACAATTTGCGTTGAATCAGGAGTGAAATCCGTACTTCGATGCAATTCTCCCCTCTATCTCGTGATCCTATCATACAAACAGGAAGACAATCGTTAAGTTAGGGGTGAAACCCGAACCTTGATGACTAGTTCCGCTCTCTATTTTTACGAAACTCTCACCAAAGTCTCGATGGATTCCAATGACTCGAGTTACGTGAGTAACTGAAAGGATGCGTGTCGTTCATCATGTGACGGTGATAGAGCACAGTCTATTAGGCCAAGGCGTGTACTCGAAGTCCTTGAGAATAGTCGAATCACTTTGGGTAGTCGACGTCTATCAGCCGAGACAATCTATTTTCGATTTCAAGCCTGCAATCGCTTATTTTTATGTGTTTAAATTCTGAGTCCGCAACCGCTGACTCTCTGATTTATCGCTTTTATGTAGAATTTTATGTGTTTTATGTGGTTTTGCATGTTTATGTGTTCGATTTTTGGAGATTTATACGCTCTTTCGCTTTTCGCTTTGATCAACAAGCACAACTCGCACTGCACATCTATCTCAAAACGTTAACAAATCGTATGCTATGTTACTCGCTTACGCTATACTATACACTGTGTTACTTGCTTACGCCCTGCTACTCGCTGTGTTACTCGCTTACTGTCACACCCCCAAAATCCACCATGCGGAGTATCACCGCTTGGAGGCGTGACATGACCAGGATCGAGCCACCAATCATATTGAACAATGTAGTTAAGTTAGATAAAATCCAACCACACAATATAATTGGTGATCAAAAGCTAGTTAACCAAGTTCAACTTATAAGTTCATAAAGTTCAAATATTAAGCACGAGACATAACAGTCCATATCCCACAACGACCTCTTCCTCGTGCAAGCTCCATAAGCATCTAACGACCTGTAAGGCATGTAACAACGAGTCAACAACAAAGTTGAGTGAGTTCACAGTTGGTTGTTTAGTTTTAAGTTGTTTCCGAAAACATGGTTTATCTTTTGCTGGCTTACTTGCCGTGGGGTTTACCCTATAGTTGAAAATATGATTAACCAGTTCCATCTTTATTACCTAAACCATATCCATAATCAGTAGGGGCTTCCCCATGTGAACCACTAGACCGTTACCATATCGACTAATAACGAAAGTAAGTTGTGCCCTACGTCAATGTCTATCATCATTGACAGTTTGCCATAGTCCATTAGTACACGCCCGTCCGACTGGCACGGTGTGAGGTTTGTTAAACCTAATAGCGCCATAAACTAATGACCCGCTCGCCATTGGCCTCGACGATTAAGTCGATATAAAATGAGGGACTTCATGATAAAGTTTTTGTCTAGTAAGTTTTAAGGTTGTTGTCCTACCCAAGGAGGACGAACGTACGTATTCTACCCAAGGAGAATACGCAGGATTAATATTGGCATCCTACCCATGGAGGATGGCGATACATATCCTACCCAAGGAGGATATGTAGGTTCCGTTTTAATTCTTTAACCCATTCCCAACCACCAGGAATCCCATGCCTTAGAAAGTGTGTGAACTCACCTTGGTTTGCTCGGTTAGATTAGTTACTCTAATAATCAGAAATCAAGCACGTCCTAATAAGGTACAGATAACAATCAGTTTCTCGTGCATGCATAACACGTATCCTACGTACGGTTTATCTACTCATTACTTCTATCACGTACCACACAATTCTAATGTCAATGTATTTTGTTATATTATTTTACCCTAAAATAATATAACTTTCTCACAAAATAAACAAGTATCCACACAAGTGTTCTAATATAAAGTATATATTCTAAATATATATTTATCCATTTTACTTGTAAAAATCAACCTCCGATACTTTGTAATTTTTGTAACAAAACTCATGGCGAAGTTTATTTTTGAAAAACAAAGTTAAAACGTATTTGTGAACACTTGTTAGAAAAATAATTTCTAAGGGTTGGAATTTTTAGAAAATTTCGCCAGAGTTTCCTTTGTAAATGGAGGTGTCCATGCTAATAAGCATATCATTTTCTTTTCCAAACATTATTCAACAATCAACAATCATTCACTAAACAATATTACATTCACCAAGTGTAAAAAAAACAATGCACTCTACGTAGTAACATGAACTTGAGTTTTCGTAAAAACGCGTAGTAACTTGGTAAGGTATTTAGTGGTCTTAGTTACCTCCCGAAGTGTATTTACTTTTGTGAAAATCTCTTTCTCGGGATTTCTAGATGTTTACAACTTGTAGGTACTTTTTACATAAATACTTACTTACCACATCTTCTTGTTCCAAAAATATTTCTACACTTATTTTGTTACTAAAAATAGTGTAGGTTTACTAAAAATCATGATCTTTCAAGAATCATCTTTTCAAAGTTGGTTCCTTTAGAAAAATCATTCACAAGTCTTGGATCTACAAGATTACTAGTTCACTTTGTTTGTTATTTTATAAGAAATCATTTTATGTTCAAGTTCATGTCTAAATATGGAGGTGATTCTTTTATGTAAACACCTAATCACCTCCTATTTGTTAAATCGTGTTTTTATTCATAAGTTAACAAGTTTCATATGATGATCAAACATCATATTACTAGTAATCATCAAGTAAACAACAACATAATCAAAACAACATCATCTTATCATTATTTCAACATGTTTCATCTTTATGTAAAGCTTTATGTTCATGATTTATATTTATGATCTTTAGTGTTCTTGTGATATTCATCATACTACATCTTTTAACTACTCAAAATAGAAGTGAACAAAGGTTAAACAGTGACTTACAACTAGCTCAAAGGCTAGGGAAGAACTCTAGTGAAAAAGATGAAGAGAATGGTGTGTAAAAGTAAGTAATGGAAGCTCCTTGATGATCTACAAGCTCCAAGCTCCAAGAATCACCTTTTAGCACTTGAATGAAGCTTAAAAATGGAAAGATGAGGGTTGTAAGGTGGTGGTGGCGGTTCTTGATGGAACCGAGAGGGGAGAGGGAGAGATGAGGGAGTTGGGGTGATTTTTGTGAAGATATGATGAGATAGGAATGATCTTATACACCATACTTGTAAAGATTATCTTTCAAATATTATGTCTAAAATATCAAGCAAAAATCTTCTCAAATCTTATAGAATCTTAGCAAGATCACATAAGATCATGGATGATCTATGGTGGGGTCCTCATAACCTATTACTAGTATGGGGGGGGGGGGGGCTAAGTGTAAAATTTCATGGTAAGTGGTAAATACTAGTTCAAGTCCAAGTATATGATTACTTATGTTAGTTATTGGATATTCTAGTGGTTGTTATGGTGTTCGGGGATCATAACTAGCCAAGAAATAATTAAACAATGTTTCTAACAATATTTTGGTGTCCCGGGTAATGTCCGGTTGTTTGATTAGATACCGTTTCGTTAAAGTGCTAAGTTATTCCGTATAGTGTCTTTTACGTGTCTTTTTTGTAACACTTTTAATTCCTAACACTTGGGAAAGCATACAGGACTATTTAGTAAATTTTCTGCACAAGACTAGTATATTAACAAGCACATGTAAGTATGACGTAGTAATCAGAAAGCAATTTGGTAATTCAACACAGTCGTCAAGCACTTTAATTAATATAAATAAATCGTACGGATACATGTAATTATGAGGGTTGTCACATTCTCCCCCTGTTAAGAAAATTTCGTCCCAAAATTTAGCACGTGGTTACTGAGGGAGCTACTTAAGTTGCATGGTTTCCTGATTTTCCTGGGGTGACACATCATCCCCCCGTTGGTTTGGAATTTCGTCTCGAAATTCTGCAGTAGCTTCAGCCTCAGTAGTGGTTGCACTTTTCTTAAACAACTGGGGATACTTGAGTTTCATTTGGTCTTCTCGTTCCCAGGTATACTCTGGGCCACGACGGGAATTCCGACGAACTCGAACAAGGGGTATTCGGGTACGCTTGAGAACCTTAACATCTCGATCAGTAATCTCTACTGGTTCCTCGACGAATCGCAGCTGATCATCGATAGTGAGCTCTTTGAGAGGTACTATGAGGGTTTCATCTGACAGATACTTCTTCAGATTCGACACATGGAACACATTGTGAACCCCGCTGAGTTCTGCCGGTAGGTTCAGCTTGTAGGCCACCTTGCCAATTTTCTCAATGATTTCGAAGGGTCCAACATATCGTGGGTTGAGTTTTCCTCGTTTGCCCAAACGAACTATACCTTTCCAAGGTGAGACTTTAAGTAGCACTCGATCCCCAACCTGGAACTCGAGTGGTTTCCTTCGCTTATCCGCATAGCTTTTCTGACGGTCACGAGCTGCTGCCATTCGTTGTCATATCTGAGCAATCCTTTCGGTTGTATCCACTACAAGTTCTGGGCCAGTGATTTGACTGTCGCCAACCTCTGCCCAACAAAGAGGTGATCGGCACTTCCGTCCGTACAATGCCTCGAATGGAGCGACCTGGATACTGGTGTGGTAACTTTTGTTATACGAAAACTCCACTAACGGGAGGTGCTTTTCCCAGCCATTACCAAAATCGATTACACATGCCCTAAGCATGTCTTCAAGGGTTTGGATGGTGCGTTCAGATTGCCCATCCGTCTGTGGATGATATGCCGTGCTCATGTCTAATCGAGAACCAAAGGACTTGTGCATAGCTTGCCACAATTCGTATGTAAAATGTGGTTCATGATCAGAAATGATGGAGGTTGGCACTCCGTGCCTTGATACTACTTCCTTTAGGTAGACATTTGCTAGAGTGGAAAACTTATCCGTTTCCTTGATAGCCAGAAAATGTGCAGACTTGGTCAGTCGATCCAGATCACCCAAATGGTATCATTTCTGCGTTGAGATCTAGGCAGGCCAGTAACGAAATCCATGGAAATTTGCTCCCATTTCCATTTCGGGATCTCTGGTTGTTGAAGTAGGCCTGATGGTTTCTGATATTCGGTCTTGACTATCACACAAGTCAAACATTTGCCAACGTAGGTTGCTATGTTGGCTTTCATACCAGGCCACCAGTATGTAGACTTGAGATCATGGTACATCTTATCCGAACTAGGATGTACTGAATAACGAGACCTGTGTGCTTCATCCATCACAAGTTCGCGTAAGTTTCCGTAAAGTGGAACCCAGATGCGCCCTGTCACATAGTAGGTGTCGTCTTCCTTTTGTTCTAGCTGCTGCCTCGATCCTTGTAAGGACTCAGCCCTGATGTAGGCGTCACATAGTAGGCGTCGTCTTCCTTTTGTTCTAGCTGCTGCCTCGACCTGAGCATCTCGTATCTGAGCGGGAAGGCTAGAGTGAGTGGTAAGCTGTTGCGCACTTACACGCTTAGGTATAGTATCCTTTTGACTGAGGGCGTCGGCCACGACATTGGCTTCACCCGGATGGTACTTGATCGCACATTCGTAATCATTCAAGAGCTCGACCCATCGGCGTTGCCGCATGTTTAACTCCTTTTGCTTGAAGATATGCTCGAGACTCCTGTGATCGGTGTAAATGGTGCACTTGGTACCGTACAGGTAATGTCTCCATATCTTAAGTGCGAAAACAACTGCTCCCAATTCCAAGTCGTGCGTAGTGTAGTTCCTTTCGTGAACTTTAAGTTGGCACGATGCGTAGGCAATGACCTTGTCACATTGCATCAACACGCAACCAAGTCCTTGGATGGAAGCGTCGCAATAAACCACAAAATCATCTATGCCTTCGGGCAATGAGAGGATAGGCGCGCTACAAAGTCTGTCTTTTAAGTGCTGAAAAGCAGATTCTTGTGCACACCCCAACGGTAGGTGACACCCTTCTGAGTCAGTGAAGTGAGAGGTTGCGCAATCTTTGAGAAATCCTTGATAAACCTTCTGTAGTATCCTGCCAAACCCAAGAATTGGCGGATTTCTGTTGGTGTACGGGATGCAGACCAGTTCTTGATCGAGTCAACCTTGGATGGATCCACATGAATTCCATCCTTGTTTACCACATGGCCTAGAAAGTGGACTTTGCGAAGCCAGAAGTCACATTTCGAAAATTTGGCATACAACTGCTCTTTTCGAAGAAGTTCCAGAATAAGCCCCAGGTGTTGCTCGTGTTACTCCTGACTCTTAGAATAGATCAGGATGTCGTCGATGAAAACTATGACAAATTTATCCAGGTAAGGTTTTCACACTCGGTTCATGAGATCCATGAAGACCGCAGGTGCATTCGTCAATCCGAAAGGCATAACCAGAAACTCGTAATGCCCATAACGAGTCCTGAATGCTGTTTAAGGGACGTCCTCATCTCGGACTCTCAGTTGATGGTAACCTGACCTCAGGTCAATCTTGGAATAGAAACTCGACCCTTGCAACTGGTCGAATAAGTCATCAATGCGTGGAAGAGGATAACGATTCTTCACGGTCACTTTGTTGAGTTCACGATAGTCAATACACATTCTGAAGGTACCGTCTTTCTTCTTCACAAATAATACTGGAGCTCCCCAAGGCGAAGAGCTAGGACGTATGAAACCCTTTTCCAAGAGTTCTTGTAGTTGCGTAGACAGTTCTTCGAGTTCTGATGGAGCTAGACGATAAGGTGCTCGAGCTATGGGCGCTGCTCTAGGAGCTAGCTCGATTTGAAACTCGACTTGACGATGAGGCGGAAGACCAGGTAATTCCTCAGGAAATACCTCAGGAAAATCATGTACAATAGGTATGTCTTCTATCTTCCTTTCTTCCGAGGATGTTTCAGAAACGAGGGCTAGAATAGTAGTGTGGCCCTTTCGCAAACACTTCTGGGCCTTAAGGAAAGAGATGATGCCCACCATAGCACCACTCTTGTCACCATGGATCACGAGGGGTTCTTTACCAGAACGAGGGATGCGGACAATTTTCTCGTTGCAACGAATTTCCGCTTGCTGATGATATAACCAATCCATCCCAATAACAACGTCGAAACTACCCAGAACGATAGGAATAAGATCGATAGAGAAGGTCTGACCGACTAGGACGATGTTACAGCCCTTAACTATGTGCGTGGCTTCAAGAATTTTACCGTTTGCTAGTTCTACTATGTGTTTGGTGGTCAAAAGTGTTGGAGTGCGCTCAAGCATTTGGCTAACTTTTAAGGACACATAACTAGTATCGGCACCCGAATCGAATAAAACAGTAACAAAGAAATCATCCAGAAGAAACTTACCCATCACCACGTTGGGATTGTTCCTTGCATCACCCTGACCAATCACGAAGGTACGACCTCGGGCGCCATTGCCATTATTGTTACCCCCGTTGTTGCCTCCATTGTTGCCTCCATTGTTGTTCCCGTTTCCTTGGTGGTTGTTGTTCTAATTCTGGTTCATTTGGGGACAGTTCCTCTTAAAGTGGCCTTCAGCGCCACACTGAAAGCATCCTTAATTGCCCTGCTGTTGCTGCTGCTGGTGGTTCTATGGAGCTTGTTGTTGCTGTTGACGATTCTGATTCGCAGGACGTGGGCTCCTGCAATCCTTGGCTTCATGACCCAGCTTGTTACATCTCAGACAGCGACCCTTGTGGCACTGCCCGCTATGATGCTTGTTGCACCGGTTGCACTTGGGGTGGTTCCCTCGGTATCCACCCTGTCCTTGACTACCAGAAGATTGCTGACCAGGACTCTGGTGGTCATCAATCTTTCGCTGCTGGGACTGAGATTGTACTGAAGTAGAACCCTTGCCCGAATTTCCATCCCACTTGCGCTTATTATCACTGAGAGCATCAGTATACGCTTGGGCAGCATGTTCTGCTCAACTGCCTGATCAGTGAGACGATGAGCCAACCGGATAATTTGCTGAATGGTGCCAAGATTAGCTGAGGTCACGTGGCTCTGAATTTCTGGCACCAAACCCTTAAGGTACAGCTCGATACGCTTGATAGGAGGATCCACCATAGTGGGGTACAAGATAGCTAATTCGTTCGACCTCTTTGTGTATGCCTCGATTTCAAACCCCGTCATCTTCAAATTGAAAAATTCCACCTCTAGCTTGTGGATGTCATCACGGCTACAGTATTCCTCTTTGATCAAATCTTTGAAATCGTTCCATGGGGTGGCATTAGCAACCGCCAGCCCTAGCAGTTGAACCTGTGCTTTCCACCAGGTTAACGCAGCACCTTCAAGTGTTTCAGTAGCAAATTTCACCCTACGATCTTCAGGGCATTCATACATCTCAAAAACAGACTCAAGCTTCTCGAACCAGTGAAGAAGACCTACAGCTCCTTCTGTGCCGCTGAAAGTACTAGGTCGGCAGTCCATGAATGTTTTGAATGTGCACAGAGGAGGTTGGTTGGTTTATGAGAGTAGGATCTAAACATCCTAGGATAGGTCGAAATAGCAGGTTATACCTCCTACTGGAGCTGCTGCGAGTGCCTCAACAACTCGTTCATTGATCAAAGCCGTCAACTGGGCTTGAGTTAGGTTGATACCACCACGTCCTCCGCGTCCGCTCATGATCTTCACAACGAAGCAACGTAAGTGAGAAAAGTGTCGCGAAAGTGCGTAAGCGTGGGACGACAAAAGAGAGTAAGCACACAAGGTTCAAATAGCAGTTATTTCGTTAACTAATGCACAGTGTGAACTATCTCACCGACAATATAACATAAATCATACCACCTATTGTGTCGAGTCTTGCACGTGGAGCGAAGCGTCGTTGTGGATCGTTGAGCACTGTACAGGTTATAGTCTGGTTTTTTGTCAAAAAGCTTTTCCCTTTTTAAAACCAAGTTCACTATAACCAATGGCTCTGATACCAATCTGTCACACCCCCAAAATCCACCATGCGGAGTATCACCGCTTGGAGGCGTGACATGACTAGGATCGAGCCACCAATCATATTGAACAACATAATTAAGTAAATAAAACCAACCACAATACAATTGGTGACCGAAAGAAAGTTAACCAAGTTCAAATTAAACAGCGGAAGCATAAAACGTGAGACCAAAACATAAATTCCATAGTTCATAAGTTTAAAGTCCAAGACGTAGATTTAATAAGTTCATAAGGATTAAATGTTTAGCACGGGACATAACAATCCATATTCCACAACAACCTCATCGTGCAAGCTCCATAAGCATCTAACGACCTGTAAGGCATGTAACAACGAGTCAACAACAAAGTTGAGTGAGTTCACAGTTGGTTGTTTAGTTTTAAGTTGTTTCCGAAAACATGGTTTGTCTTTTGCTGGCTTACTTGCCGTGGGGGTTACTCCATAGTTGAAAATATGATTAACCAGTTCCATCTTTATTACCCAAACCATGTCCATAATCAGTGGGGGCTTCCCCATGTGAACCACTAGACCGTTACCATATCGACTACTAACGAAAGTAAGTTGTGCCCTACGTCGATGTCTATCATCATTGACAGTTTGCCATAGTCCATTAGTACACGCCCGTCCGACTGGCACGGTGTGAGGTTTGTTAAAACTAATAGCGCTATTAACTAATGACCCGCTCGCCATTGGCCTCGGCGATTAAGTCGATAAAAAATGAGGGACTTCATGATAGAGTTTTTGTCTAGTAAGTTTTAAGGTTGTTGTCCTACCCAAGGAGGACGAACGTACGTATTCTACCCAAGGAGAATACGCAAGATTAATATTGGCATCCTACCCATGGAGGATGGCGGTACATATCCTACCCAAGGAGGATATGTAGGTTCCGTTTTAATTCTTTAACCCATTCCCAACCACCGGGAATCCCATGCCTTAGAAAGTGTGTGAACTCACCTTGGTTTGCTCGGTTAGATTAGTTACTCTAATAATCAGAAATCAAGCACGTCCTAATAAGGTACAGATAACAATCGTTCTCGTGCATGCATAACACGTATCCTACGTACGGTTTATCTACTCATTACTTCTATCACGTACCACACAATTCTAATGTCAATGTATTTTGTTATATTATTTTACCCTAAAATAATATAACTATCTCACAAAATAAAAAAGTATCCACACAAGTGTTCTAATATAAAGTATATATTCTAAATATATATTTATCCATTTTACTTGTAAAAATCAACCTCCGATACTTTGTAATTTTTGTAAAAAAACTCATGGCGAAGTTTATTTTTGAAAAACAAAGTTAAAACGTATTTGTGAACACTTGTTAGAAAAATAATTTCTAAGTGTTGGAATTTTTAGAAAATTTCGCCAGAGTTTCCTTTGTAAATAGAGGTGTCCATGCTAATAAGCATATCATTTTCTTTTCCAAACATTATTCAACAATCAACAATCATTCACTAAACAATATTACATTCACCAAGTGTAAAAAAACAATGCACTCTACGTAGTAACATGAACTTGAGTTTTCGTAAAAACGCGTAGTAACTTGGTAAGGTATTTAGTGGTCTTAGTTACCTCCCGAAGTGTATTTACTTTTTTGAAAATCTCTTTCTCGGGATTTCTAGATGTTTACAACTTGTAGGTACTTTTTACAAAAATACTTATTTACCACATCTTCTTGTTCCAAAAATATTTCTACACTTATTTTGTTACTAAAAATAGTGTAGGTTTACTAAAAATCATGATCTTTCAAAAATCATCTTTCCAAACTTGGTTCCTTTAGAAAAATCATTCACAAGTCTTGGATCTACAAGATTAGTAGTTCACTTTGTTATTTTACAAGAAATCATTTTATGTTCAAGTTCATGTCTAAATATGGAGGTGATTCTTTTATGTAAACCCTAATCACCTCCTACTTGTTAAATCTTGTTTTTAATCATAAGTTAACAAGTTTCATATGATGATTAAACATCATATTACTAGTAATCATCAAGTAAACAACAACATAATCAAAACAACATCATCTTATCATTATTTCAACATCTTTCATCTTTATGTAAAGCTTTGTGTTCATGATTTATATTTATGATCTTCAGTGTTCTTGTGATATTCATCCTACTACATCTTTTATCTACTCAAAATAGAAGTGAACAAAGGTTAAACAGGGACTTACAACTAGCTCAAAGGCTAGGGAAGAACTCTAGTGAAAAAGATGAAGAGAATGGTGTGTAAAAGCAAGTAATGGAAGCTCCTTGATGATCTACTAGATCCAAGCTCCAAGAATCACCTTTTAGCACTTGAATGAAGCTTAAAAATGGAAAGATGAGGGTTGTAAGTGGTGGTGGCGGTTCTTGATGGAGCCGAGAGGGGAGAGGGAGAGATGAGGGAGTTGGGGTGATTTTTGTGAAGATATGATGAGATAGGAATGATCTTATACACCATACTTGTAAAGATTATCTTTCAAATATTATGTCTAAATATCAAGCAACAATCTTCTCAAATTTCATGGTAAGTGGTAAATACTAGTTCAAGTCCAAGTATATGATTACTTATGTTAGTTAGTGGATATTCTAGTGCGTGTTATGGTGTTCGGGGATCATAACTAGCCAAGAAATAATTAAACAATGTTTCTAACAATATTTTGGTGTCCTGGCTAATGTCCGGTTGTTCGGTTAGATACCGTTTCGTTAATGTGCTAAGTTATTCCGTATAGTGTCTTTTACGTGTCTTTTTGTAACACTTTTAGTTTCCAACACTCGGGAAAGCATACAGGACTATTTAGTAAATTTTCTGCAGAAGACTAGTATGTTAACAAGTACATGTAAGTATGACGCAGTAATCAGAAAGCAGTTAGGTAATTCAACACAGTCATCAAGCACTTTAATTAACATAAATAAATCGTACGGATACATGTAATTATAAGGGTTGTCACACTTACGCCCTGCTATTACTCGCTAATCGCACTCGCTACTCTCGAACGCGATTCGTGAACCTGAATGATAGGTGAATACGTGCAATATATGTAGGGGAATACGTACAAAATATAGTGGATTACGTGCCTCTGTGCTCTACATGCTTATGTGCTTATGTGGTTATGTGCCTATTTGATTATGTCTTATATGCTGATGGGTTCCTGAGCTTATCTAGTAGTAGTGTGTTGTGAGGTGAGATTCGATTATATCGCGCCTAAATCCTATGGCGATGTCTGTTGCAGACAATGTCATCATTTGGATCGCATACTTCTCGAGCTGCTCGCCAAAACAACGCTGACAAGCGAATCACTTCTCTAGTCGTAAAGTAGATGGCTAAGGTCATTCCGAAAATTGTCAGTGAGCTTAATGAGAATACCAGCAAGTCCTCTGAGTAATCAAGGACCGACTCTCCAAAGGGTACTTTCAGCTTCAAGCAGTTTAAGGCCTGTGGCCCAAAAGACTTCAGAGGCGAAGACAGACCAAACACTATGTTTCAATGGTTCGATTCAATTGGAGTCATGCTACGCCAGAGCGGATGTCCTGATCACCTACGTACTGTCAACGCAACTACGTTTTCCAGTCCAGGGCTCTAGATTGGTGGACCGCCGAAAGGAACAGGCGTGGGAATGACGCAACATATAGGCTTATGTGGGATGAGTTGAAAGAACTCTTGATGAAGGAATTATGCCCACCCCATGAGCTCCAGAAGCTGGAGAACGAGTTCTGGAATATCAGGGTGCGATAACGCCGGTCTAACTGCCCGCTTCAAACAACTGAGTATCATTTTTCCCAGCCAGGTGGCAACACCTGATATGACGATTAAGAAATACATCTGTGCTTTACCGGACTGTGTTGCTGACTTCGTGCAAGCCGTGAAGACAACAACCATCGAAGAGAAATACCTACTCGTTGCCGAGATTAATGACAAGCGAGTATTGGCTGGTTATTTCAAGAATACCACCAAGAGTCTCCATCAAGTTACCGCTGCTCCCACCGCTGAAACCGCCGCCCCACAAGCTTCTAAGTCTTCTCACCGCAAACGTAAGAACAACAACAACAAGAATTGTGCAGTAACCGCCGCTCCACTTCAAGCTATCCCTGCTCAACCGCAACCCCAGAACCGCCAAGTAGCGGCACCAGCAACCAATGCACCGCCGGCTAAGCGTGCATATACTGGTCCACACCCGCCATGCCCTACTTGCACCTATCATCATCCTGTTGGGATCGCGTGTCGATTTTGTGTTCATTGCAACCTGTACGGTCACTTTACTGCCAACTACCGTACTGGTCCCCGCCAAGCTCAAGCTCAATTTCAAGCTCCCGCGCTGCCAGCTCCTCTTCCTACTCCACAGGGTTAACAAGCAGCTCCTGCACCTGCTGCTCACGCAGGAGCCTGCTTTGCATGTGGTGATCCCAACCACTTTGTAAATGTCTGCCCAAACAGAGTGTGAAACAAGAGCCACAACAGCAGCAGCAACAACATCAACAGCAGCAGCCTCAGCAGCAACAACAACAACAGCCAGCAGCCCGCGGACGTGCATTCAACATCAATGCCCGGGAGGCTCAAGCAGACAACAATGTGGTTAATGGTACGTTCCTTGTCAATGGTATATATGCTTCGTGTTTATTTGATACTAGAGCAGATAACTGTTTTGTGTCGTTAGAATTCGAAAAGCTCCTAAACTGAAAACACGCTAAACTCCGAAAATGTTCGACGTTGAATTTGCCACTGGAAGAACCGTCATTGTTAACTCTGTTCTCCGTGATTGTATGCTTGAACTCAACAATCACGTCTTCCCTATCGATCTTATTCCGATGCAGCTTGGTAGTTTTGATATCATAGTAGGCATGGATTTTCTTCGTGAAAATCGTGCTGAAGTCGTTTGCTTTGATAAAATGATTTGTTTCTCGCTCGCTAACGGTGATCAACTCTGTGTCTATGGCGAAGTCGCCTCGAAGAATCTCAAACTCATGTCGTGTATCCAAGCGAGCAAGTATCTCGAAAGGAATATAAAGCTTTCTTGGCACACATCGTAGTAGCGGAGGAAAAGCAAAAGCAGGCAATGGATAAGGTACCTGTGGTTTGTGATTTTCCTGTTGTGTTTCCTGATGGTTTACCTGGTTTAACCCCGAGTCATGATATTGATTTCCGTATTGATCTCATCCCTGGAGCTAATCCTGTTGCTAAATCCCCTTATCGTCTCGCTCCGTCTGAAATGCGCGAACTCTCGAGTCAACTCTAGGAATTGCTTGACAAAGGCTTTATTCGCCCTAGCACCTCTCCTTGGGGCGCACACCTGTCCTTTTCGTCAAAAAGAAGGACGGATCATTCCGGATGTGCATCGATTATAGGGAATTGAATAAGCTGACTATCTAGAATCGCTATCCCCTGCCCCGAATCAATGATTTGTTTGATCAATTACAAGGTGCTACGTGTTTCTCGAAGATTGATTTACCCTTAGGCTATCACCAGTTACGAATCCAGGAGGAAGATATACCGAAAACCGCCTTTCGAACCCGATACGACCATTATGAATTCGTCGTAATGCCCTTTGGTTTAACCAACGTACCCACGGTTTTCATGGATTTGATGAATCACGTGTATAAACCATTTCTTGACCATTTCGTCATCGTGTTTATCGATGATATCCTGATCTGTTCGAAATTGAAAGCCGAACACGCGCAGTATCTACGTTTGGTTCTCGAGTTACTCCAAGGGAATCGACTCTATGCCAAGTTCTCCAAGTATGAATTCTGGCTAGAAGAGGTTCAATTCCTCGGTCACATCGACAATAGTCAAGGTATACACGTCGACCCCACGAAGATCGAAGATGTTAAGAGTTGGGTTACACCAAAATCACCATCCGATGTTCGTTCGTTCCTCGGATTAGCGGGCTATTACCGTCGATTCATCGCTGACTTTTATAAAATCGCCATTTCGCTTACTTCTCTGATGCATAAAGACAAGTCTTTTGTTTGGGGAACCGAACAAGAGCAAGCCTTTCAAACTCTCAGGCATGTACTTTGCAATGCTCCTATCCTCACGTTACCCGACAAAAACGATGAATTCGTAGTCTACTGCGATGCCTCTAACTCGGTCTCGGTTGTGTTCTCATGCAACGGGACAAGGTTATCGCGTATGCCTCTCATCAGCTTAAGATCCACAAGAAGAACTATACAACCCATGATCTCAAGCTTGGTGCAGTTGTTTTTGTGTTAAAGATCTGGCGACACTACCTTTACGGTACTAAGTGTACGGTCTTCACAGACCATAAGAGCCTGCAACATATCTTAAACCAAAAGGAAATGAATATGCACCAACGCTGATGGGTTGAACTTCTTAACGATTACGACTGTGAGATTCGTTACCACCCTTGCAAAGCTAATATCGTTGCCGATGCTCTAAGCAGACGAAGCTATTTGCATAGCGTTCGTAATACTCATGCCCAGCATGACCTCGAAGCCTTAATTCGTGACGCTCAGCACGCCTGATTCATTGAGAACACCTTACGAGAGGAAATGAAGAAGTGTGGTGCTGAAACTCAATTTGTCACCAAATCGAACGGTATCTACTAATATCTCGATTGCATCTGGATTCCAAGTCGCAATAACCTTCGTGATATATTGTTGAATTAAGTGCACAAGTCACGATATTCCATTCATCTTAGTGCCGACAAGATGTACCATGACCTTCGTCTACGGTATTGGTGTCCTCGAATGAAGAAGGATATCGCAATCTATGTTTCGAAGTGCCTGACTTGTTCGAAAGTCAAGGCCGAGCAACAAAGACCCTTTGGCTTACTCGTGCAACCCGAGATCCCTATGTGGAAATGGGAGAATATAGCTATGGACTTTATAACGAAACTTCCCCGTATGCCGTCAGGTCACGATAACATCTGGGTTATCATGGACTGTCTTACTAAATCTGCTCATTTTTTGCCGATACGAGAAGACTTTAAGGTAGAACGATTAGCACGGATCTACACCGACGAAATCATCTGTCGACACGGGACGCCTCGTGATATCATCTCTGACCGTGATGGTCGGTTTACCTCGCATCTTTGGGAAATTTTTCAATCTGCTCTCGGTACTACTCTTAATCTAAGTACCACTTTCCATCCCCAAACCGACGGTCAGACTGAACGAACGATACGTACCCTTGAAGACATGCTTCGCTCGTGTGTCATAGATTTCGGTGGTAATTGGGACACTCACTTACCTTTGGTCGAATTCTCGTACAATAACAGTTATCATTCTAGCATTCAAATGGCACCATTTGAGGCACTATATGGAAGAAAATGTCGATCGCCTATTTTATGGCACGAGATCGGAGATATGCAAATTCCCGGCCTTGAGCTGCTGCAAGAAACGACTGACAAGATCCTCCAAATTTGAGACAATCTGCTGAAAGCTCGGATTCGTCAGAAAAGTTAAACCGATAGACGCTGCAAGCCCCTTGGATTTGACATTGGCGATCACGTACTCCTAAATGTTTCACCTTGGAAGGGGGTGATCAGATTCGACAAGAAAGGAAAGCTCGCGCCTCGATATGTTGGACCCTTCAAAATTCTGGAAAGGATTAGCAAGGTGGCCTACAGACTTGAACTACTGGAGGATCTTAGCAACGTCTACCCGACTTTCCATGTTTCGAACCTCAAAAAGTGTCTTGCCGAGCAGAATTTACATGTACCACTTGAGGATCAACAAGTAGACGAAACATTACAGTTCATGGAAAATCCTATCGAGATCATGGATCGAGAAACCAAGAAGCTCCGATGCTCACGTATTCCCATAGTGAAGGTTCGTTGGGAAGGTAAACGCGGTGCAGAGTTCACCTGGGAACTCAAAAGTGACATTTCAGGACGAAATTCCCTAAAGTAGGGGAGGCTGCAACAACCCACCTTTTTGAAGTCAAAGTCAAAGTCAAAGGAAGAAAAGATTGCTAATTTGATCTGTCATTCCTTGCTTAATTATTAATTGTACTCTTTGACTTGTAAATCGATACTTTAATTTATGTTACTTTAGTTGTATTATGTGGAGTAAATGCAATAATCGCAGTTAAATGCAAATCTAATTGACGCTAATCTCATCGCTATCGCATCACAACTTGAATCGCATGTTCTGAATATTGTTTTACGTCTGTGTGATATTATGTGATACTTGTGCATGTTTATTATATGTTTGAGGTGTTAATCGCAAATGCAATCGCAACTCTATCGCAACGCAATCTCATCGTGAACTGGAAACGCAAGTTTATTTATGTTGTTGTATGTTAGTTATGTTATTTGTGTAACTATCATTTAAAACTATCGTATCGCTTATTCAACACTCGCTTAAACGCATCGCAACGCTCAACGCACGAAACGAAAAGTCGGAAACTAACTCACTCGAGCCATCCGATCGAAGGACCATTCGATCGAATAGTTATCCGTCCGGATGACCATCCGATCAGATGGCCATCTGATCGGATGGCCATCTGATCGGATGGCCATCTGATCGAAGGGCCCTCCGACCCATTAACTTGCACCGCTCTCCTCCTCTCAACTATAAATACCACCTGTCACATCATTGTTCATGTGATGTGACAGCTCTCCTCCGACCAGCACGCTCTTGGCTGATTTTCTCTCGATTCCTCGCGATTCTTGTAAGTTTTCATCTCACATCTTGTACTTCCTTGATCTATACACACTTTCTCATCGATTTCACCAACAAATCTTAACTTTTCACCATGAAATCGGTGGATTTGGGTTGTTTTAGGATGATGTCATCATGGGTTCTCATGAACTTCAAAGTGTGACCTCGTTCCACCAAGAACAACTCAGATCCAAGAGATTTCGACATGTTTAAACACTGATTTTGTCACAATCTAATCATTTTTCAACTGATTTCCACTTTTCTTCAATGTTCTTAACTGTTCATTCAAAAACCGTTAGAATCTGACCTCGTTCAAGCCTTTTACTCAATCTCTAGTGAAGTGCCGGTCCGAGAACGGGTTTCTATCACAGAGATAACCGATTCACGGGTTGAACATGAACAACCGTCAAGAAAAGCTTACTAATCGGACGGGGTGATTCCCATCCGATCGCATGACTTGGAATTGGCGGAGTTTCCGTTGTTTAACACCTTGTCATACCGTCTCGGTCAAACCGCAACATTTTAAACTTAACAAATTCTCCAAGTTTCAAAACGAACATGTTACTGACCGGATCGCCGTCCGATCGGATTGCCATCCGATCGAACGGCAATCCGAACGGATGACTTATGGCTTCAACACTTGTGACATTTTCCAACACTTAAACAAAAATTATAAAACTTCAAAAGATAATAGTTTCAAATGAATAGTCATCCAATCGGATGACCATCCGGTCGAATGGCTATTCTATCAGGAGACCTGGATCTTTAAAACATCTCCCTTGGAACGGATCGCCATCCGAGCGAACGACCATCCAACTGGATGACCGTTCGACCGGACGACCTGAAAGGTAGAGATACTTCTCATTTTATAAAATGCTACAACAAAAACTTCAAAGTCACATCATACACAAACACATCCATCCCAAACGAATGACTATCCGACCGAATGGTCATCCGTCTGGATGACCTTCCGTCCGGATTGTCATCCGATCGGATCACTATCCGTCACTTGTTGCACCGACACGCTGTTTCACGCACTATTCATCGCTTATGCTATCGTTCTGTAATCAGGCTAACTTTCCAGCGCTCCCTTCAATCCAATCCAAGACTGTGTTTATTCATTAAACACGATCTGTGAGTATACTCGAACCATTTTTGCTTTACGCACTTTTGGGTGTTACAAACGTTACCTATTTCAAATCACAATCGACACATAACGCAAACAATTTTATACGCCGATCGTCTCTGCATGTTATACATGTTATTCGATGAATGCTTGTATGTTATGTTTACACAGTGATTGTTGCCTGACACCTTAGCAACGATAGTACTATAGTTTGGACTCAGCACCTATCGTGGACAGGGGTTATTAAGGGTTTTACTTCACATGTTACAGTGGTGATATGTGTTGCGCATTCTACAACTCGCAGTCATGTCTGTGCATATTTCATTGTCGATAACCTGCTAGCTTCACTTTTCAACATGTTACATGCTAGTTATGCGTAAACCAATTTCGCTATCTATTATACTATTAAACTTGTATGCTCACCTTTACACAATGTGTATTGACCTATTTAAACGTATGTGACAGTTTTTTAAGATGCTAGGATTGCTGGATGTTTTGGAATCAAGCTTAGGTGGTCTAGAAATAAATTAAACAATGTTTGAGTTGTCAAAACTATGTTTTGTCTTTGAGAACAACTATGTCTGTAATAACTGCTTTTATATGATATGTTATGGTATGGGACGTAACGTTAAATATCTGGTAATTTTAGTTGTTATGGATTCTCTTGGACAATCTGTTTCGCTCAGTGCCTCGCCCTGATGTTTCCACCATCGGTTGGGGTGTGACAACTGGCGTGCTTGAACTCGAACTCGGATAACCAAAACCACTGCTACCCGCTGATCCCCCACCTGAGTTGCTTTTAGAAGTATCATTGGAATTCTCGGCACTGAATGCTGTTTTGGGTGATGAAGAGTTTGAAAGCATACTGCCACGGTAATATAGGTTTACATTTTGTTGATAAGTGGCCTTGTTCATTTTATTTTGCTTTCTAATTTCTAACTCGTGACCTTCTAATTTATCAATTAGCCAATTTAGCATTATATCTTTCAATGGTTTGGTATTTTTTAGAAAAATCGCATAATATTGCCAATCTTGCTCATTTGGCAATGCTTCAAATAGCTTCTCCACGATTTCTTCCTGATCTCTTGTAATCCCGAACCTATCAAGCTCAACCTTCAGATGACAAAATCTCTCGATCATCTGTCGGACACTTTCACCCTTCATACAAACAAACAGATCGAATTCTTTCTTGAGTAGAGATTTTTTGTTCTTCACGATTTCTTCACCTCCTGTACACTTCTTCTTTAGAGCTTCCCACAACTGTTTCGATGTTTCGTATTCAAGTAGTGAAATGATGTCATCCTGAATCGACTGATGAAGCAGTGCAATTGCTTTATGTTCAACGATAAACAGATCTTGGTCATCCGATCCCAAATTTGTAAACACTGTATTTGTAGTCGTGTACCCCACTTGAACTAACTTCCAACTATCATACGCAAACGCCCTCAACCATTTGTCGAACCGTTTTGCCAATCTGCTGTAATCTTCTATATTCATCAACTTTGGCGGTTTGTTGTATGTTCCGTATGCGTTGTCTACATTTAGCGATTCGAAAATCGCCTTTGTTGCAGTTTTCGGGTTTCCGTTGGAAGAAGTTGATTCAGTACTGTTGAAAGTGTTAGTGCATGCATCTGTTGACTTCGTCTTCTATCGAGTCTTAGTCTTAGAATGTTAGATCAGGGCACATTATACGAGATTTCTCAAGAAAGCTGATTTCACATATATGGACATGTCACTATGTGGGAAATCAGAAAGTTGATTTCACATATATGGACATGTCACTATGTGGGAAATCAGAATTATGTCACTATGTGGGAAATCAGAAATTTGTCCGTATGTGGGAAATCAGGAGGATGATTTCGCTTTTATGGACATCATGTACATATGAGCGAAATCTATATACTATGAATACCCCAAGAACGAAATCATTTGTACTTCTTCTTGTTTTCCATACCGAGGTGCGGCCGGTGTGAGATTTGGTTGTACAAGCTATTATATCAATCAAAAGCGTGATTTAAGTGAATATCTAGCGGTTTCTACGTTGGTTACTTGTTTTCCGCACCTGTAACTGATCAAGACTCCTCTGATAGACTCGTTCGGGTCAGAATACGATCCTACAAGTGGTATCAGAGCTTCAGGAGAAGGAGTTCTACAGAGAATAGCTAAGATTCATCATAATTTCTTACTTCTACACCTTCTTTCTTCATCAGAACGAGATTTTACGGTCAAAAATTGCTCAATTTTTCACAGACTGTATGAAATTGATCATAGATAAACCCCTGAAAGTTTCACACTGAAATTCAGACTAAAAATGGACCAAATTACCTTCCGATTTGATTTCGCTCATATGGACAACTCTTGATTTCGCTCCAAGATACACCATATTTCGCTCCAAGGTGCCCTAAAATTCCTGATTTCGCCCCTAAGGTTACCTGATTTCGCTCAAAAGGCCATCAAAACCCTAATTTCGCTTATCTGATTTCGCTCTTGAGGCCATTCAAACCCTAATTTCACTCATAAGGTCCTTCTGATTTCGCTCATAGGGTGTACAAAACCCTGATTTCGCTCATAATGTCCATACAAACCCCGATTTCGCTCCTAAGGTACCTGATTTTGCCCCAAGGTGTCACAAAACCCAGATTTCGCTCCAAAGTGCCTGTGTTTGAATAACGTGCATTGAAAAATGGATACTGAATTCTACAACGCGTTTGCTACAACCCCGACTACTCCATCCGCCATTACAAAGACCATGACCATGGAAAATGAAACTGGAACAATGCAAAAACCCCCGAAACTTATGGAAATTGAAGATTATCATGGATGGAAGAAAAGGTTCAAGAATTGGGTTCAGGCGAATCATTTAAAGGCTTGGGAAAGTATTGAAACTCAGTATGAGAGGCCACAAAATTCAGTGGGAGTTGGTAAAATCATTTCAGAGTTCACTGAGCAAGAGAGAGAGAGTTATAAAGCAGAAAAGATGATGATCAATTTGTTACAACAAGCTGTTAAAGAGGATATATTTGTGTTGCTTCAACATGATGAAAGTGCTTATTCTATCTGGTAAGCTCTTCAAAAGAAATTTGAAGGAAGTACTGAAATGCCACAAAGTAAAGCAGATTTGTTGAAAAAGGAGTTTGAACAGTTTACGTGCATGCCTGGGGAAATAACAAAGACTCTTATTGAAAGATATTGTCATCTTGTACTGTAACATTTGTGCTTGAAATCATTGTGAACAGTTCAATTATCAATAAAACAATGTTATTTGATCCCAATGTTTGTTTGGTTATGTTTTACATTTTTTCATGTTTTGACTTTTGTTCAATTTTAAACTCTACATCGCTTTCTGGAGAATTATACGCAAACTGGTGCGTAAACGTACTCAGTTTAATGCGATAAATACTCCAGAACATCAACATATACTTAACATACCTTAAATAACCTTTACATAACTTAGAAATAAGTTTTGAAGGCTTTGGTATGGCAACAACAAGTTAATTCGCTTACAGGGACTAAACCTGACAAACTACGAAAGGATGACGATTCGTACTAAAACAGACATTCCGGAACATGTCCATAAGTTAAACATACCATAAATATCCTTTACAAAGCTTAGAAATAGGCTTTGAGGTGTTCGGTGTGCTAAAATAAACTTTTGGATCATTCAGGGACTAAAAGTGTCAAAAAGTGCTTAAGTTTGCACTTTCGCGCATAACTTACGTTCTGAATACATCCGGACATCCAAAAATTTATGTAAGCATCCTTATATTATGCCTTAGTGTTTGGCATGAGAAAAATCCATTCGTCGCGCAATTTGGATCATTTTTCGCGCTTACGCGCATTCTGTCGTAATTAAGCGAACATCGCAACCGTACGGCCAAACGAACCGACATCCGGGATATTTCCAAGCATATTTCATGTTCCCTATGTCTTAACATCATTGTGGAGCTTGAAATTGGGTTTGACGGGTGTTAGAAGTGCCGTTACGCAACGAAACATGTGCAGGGACCATTTCTTCAAATTCTGCAGAAATAAGGGCTAGGCGTGACGCGACGGGTCTAGGCGTCACGCGAGGCCCCTTCTGGACCAGATTCAATGTTTAAACAGCTTGTAACAGCCCTTCAACTCTCCAAAGGCCAATGCCACTTGTCAAAACCCTATGGTGAGGCAAAATAAGCCACCACAACTTTGCGACAAGTGTACGGATTAGATCGTGGCATGATATTCAAGAAACGATCCTAACGGTCTTGCTTTTCCTATAAATACCCCCCCCCCCATTTTGGTAAAAACCCACAAAAATCTGATCTAAAGCTCTAAGTTGAGGCCTTTGCTTCATACCTGAGCTCCTGGATCGAGATTAGCTTTCGGGGACCCTTCGTAAGTGTTCTTTCGTTCTTTTATTCGTTTTTCGAGTCCGAAAGTCAAGCTTTGTTTGACTTTCTGCATTGACCAGCCTATGGTCAACATGAAGTTCGTTGAAACTTCATAACGTGAGCGTGATCACGATGGTTATAGTCCGTAGTGACTGTACCTACTGATTACCACATTATCTAGGCTTAGTGACGAGTCGTAGTTTCGGCCAAAATGCGCATTCTTGCATATTTTGTAACCAAACTACTCGTGGGTATCAAAACCGTTTGTTTTGATACCAAACATGTTTTCTAAACTTGGTTAAGCATGTTTTAACATGCTTAGCTCGTCACTTTCAGTATAGTGCTTGTATAGGGTCGTAAGGTAAGCAATCTAAACCATCGCTTATACTTTCGAACCCGACCCATTTGGTCGATCTTTAGGATCCGACCAAACACTTTAGGTGACCATAGTTGTATAGGGAATAACCTTCCAAGGTTATACCTTATGGTCACAATGTTAGGCGTTCCAAACGCGTTCTACGCGAACGACGCGTTAAGGTAGCATAAACTACCTAAACGGGTCGTAATGGGTCGTAAGCACTTAGGTCAGGTTTCATTTTAGTATAAAGGCTTTGTTAAACCATATTACACGAGTCTCCATACTCGTTTGGTTTACGAACCCTCATTCTATCCAATCTTCCGATTTTGGTCCGGTATATTAATATAGCTACCTATTAGGTGCCGTTTGATATCCGTGATCTCTAGCAGTATTTGGTTGTTATACAAGAACTTCAAAGCAATCTCAGGTGAGTACATAGAACCCCATCTTTCAAATGCTTTCAAGGTGTCTATGTGAGTACATAGACCCCTCTTTTACTGTTTTCCAAACATTTTGGGGTGAAACACATGTGCCTACTTGTTACTTTCATGCTTTCCATGTTTTCACATCATATACCTGCTATGTTCGTTAGTACATTATAGTACATGATTTCATTACATTTCATGCTATGTATGCCCATTGTGTGCGTACTTAGTACATTGTTTTTCATTACATTTCATGCTATGTATGCCCATTGTGTGCGTACTTAGTACATTGTTTTACATTACATTTCATGCTATGTATGCCCATTGTGTGCGTACTTAGTACATTGTTTCACATTACATTTCATACTATTTATGCCCATTGTGTGCGTACTTAGTACATTGTTTCACATTACATTTCATACTACTTATGCCCATTGTGTGCATACTTAGTACAATTGTTTACATCACATGCCTTCATTTTGGTATGACTTTTGGTTTGTTTAACATGGAACAATACATTCATTAACATTAGCTACGCCGTTCGTTAGTAGGTAGTGGTACCATAGGAATTGACAACTCCCGTTCCGGACATCCTAGGTTGGTTTGGATGAAAGGAATGACCGGATTCGATGCACATAACTTAGATAAACCTTTAATTTGTTTAAGGGTTTATCGCCACAGTCTCAAGGCTTGGATGTATGCATTTTCACAATACCGCATAAATGTTTGTATCAGTATAGCATGCATTTGTTCCACAAAACAAAACTTTGATTTAAACCATGTTTTACTTCAATACCTTGTTTTTGTGCATTTTACATATGGTTTAGTTGATATATTTCACTTACCATACATGATATATTTTGGGTACACATTACATGATCTACATTAAACATAAACACTTTGACATTGATATACACATTTGGTGGTTTACATTGAACATAGGCATTTCGATATGGTTTACACAATAACACTTGACAATTGATTTATACATGAAAAATTTACATGGTGGTTGGTTTGGGTAAATGGTTTGAGTAACGTGGCGTATGTAATATGATACAAACATGGTGGATACGCCGCTGGTACTTCCTATATATAAATGTTTGTATAATATTACCTATCGTAGCATTATTTAAATCATTTCAGTATAGACATATTACCTTTTTCACAAATAACATATTCTTCACAAGACATTGTTTTACAAACAAACTTATCTTATACAAACTCATTTTTACTCTCATTTAACCTTACGTTTTACTTATACATATCATATGATCTTATCGTTTCTCATATGATTTACAAGACTAAACAATTTACAAGGTTCATGACTGACTGTTATTAAACGTTTTCTTTAAACTCAAGTCATGCATCCCATTTTCACAAAACCTATGTATCTCACAGGCATTTTTATGCTGACGTACCTACTTTCACATGTGTTTTCAGGAGCTGTTGCTTAGAATGATGATTGTGATACTAGGGCGGACCTGTGCCTTAGAGACATAAAACGAAGATAGACTAGTTTAATTTTGTTATAAACTCTTTATTTCCTGTTTAAGGACAATGTAATACGCTTGTTTGATAAATAAAATATAACTTTAATTTCCATGGTTATGAAACAATTAATTCTGTACCAACACTCCCCGGCGTTTCCGCCGCGGTTGCATGTTATACGCTGCCGGGGTG
The DNA here is from genome assembly GCF_002127325.2 of Helianthus annuus. Classification (NCBI taxonomy): domain Eukaryota; kingdom Viridiplantae; phylum Streptophyta; class Magnoliopsida; order Asterales; family Asteraceae; genus Helianthus; species Helianthus annuus. Next base: position 88,894,533 of record NC_035442.2, read on the forward strand.
TGACAGAAGAGTTGGTATCAGAGCCAATGGTTATAGGGAATTAGGTTATTAGTAATGCTTTGACCTAGACTATAACTTTCTAGGACCCTAACACAAGTTATCTTGTGTTTAGATTTTTAAAACATGCACTTCACCTATCCTTAGGTGATAAACACAACGGGAACTTCGATTCCGAATCCGCTTTGAAAATTAATCGTCTGTTCGAAGATGATTGATTACTAGGTTTTGAACCCTCTGTTATAAGGTTTTGAACCCCTTTGGATTTTCAAAAATCTCGTCAAGGTTTTCGGGTTTTAATAGTGTGAACACGTGCGAACTGGAAGAATGAATGCCTGTACCCTGAGTTTTCTGTCTAAGGCTAGAGTGTTCATACAAATCCACATAATCGGACTAGTCACTCTTACCTGGGAACTCTTGGGGTGAGTGTTCACTTATAGGCGAACATGTCTTCGCGATACATTATTTTTGACCCATTTACTTTGACTAGACATTGCGTGTCGCTTGTTTGCTTTGCGATGCGTAACCACCGTCTTTGCTTTTATTGATTTTGTTTCATTTCATCCTCTTCACCCAATCATCTCACTCGTTTCCTTTCATGTTTTCCTCTTTTAGAATGCCTCCTCGACGCGAAAACCAGATAGCTACTGCCGAGCTGGCAGAAATTATTGCACAGCAGATGGCTGCTCAATTCCCAAATCTCTTTGCTCAATGGAACCAAGCCAACAACAACAATGCTCCATGCAACTTCAATAATTTTAACTCGACTAAACCACTCAAGTTTAGTGGTTCTGAGGGAGCAACTGGGCTTCTTCAATGGTTCGAGAGCATTGAGAATACATTCCGTCACGTGTAGTATCCTGACAATCGCAAGGTCGAGTTTTCTTCAAGTGTGTTTCAGAAGAGGGCTCTTACGTGGTGGAATGGGGTTATGAGGGATCGCGGTGCAGAAGTTGCTCTAGCTCAGACATGGGCTGAACTTAGAGCTCTTATGATGAGGGAGTTTTGTCCTCGTCATGAACAACGAGCGTTGGAGAAGGAGTTTGATGACTTGAAACAAGATAGTGGCAAGCACAGGGCATATACTGATAGGTTTGAGGAGTTGAGTCTGCTTTGCCCGACAATGGTTGCCCCACTCGACAAGGCTATCGAAAGGTACATCGACGGCCTGCCTGACTCGGTACAAGACATCATTACTGGTAGTAACCCTACCACACTCTGTCAGGCGATCGAGTTATCAGCGACATTGACTGAGTCGCAGATTCGGAAGAATAAATTACACAGGAAGGGCGACAAGGGCAAGAAACAGTCGTCTGACAAGGAAGATAGCAAGAAAGGTCAAAACAAAAATGGAAAGGATTCTGGTTCATCGAAAAGAGCAAGGAAGCGTAAGGCTTCCCAAAACTATGCTGTCACTGCCCAAGCTAACCAGGCAGCTCCCAACCAACCCGCACAGCCTCCAGCGAAGAAGCCCTATTCAGGGTATGCACCTTTGTGCAATAGATGCAACAGTCACCATCAGCCGCAACATCAGTGCCGTTTCTGTACTAACTGTGGGAAGTCAGGTCATCTTGCCGATGTTTGTCGGTTTGCTCAAAATCGCGCAGTTCAGAACCCGGCTCAACAAGTTGCTCAGCCTCCTGCTCAGCAACAGGTCAAGCTGCACGACCACACTACCCACCAGGTGCTTGTTATAACTGTGGGGATCTGACCCATTACAGAAATCGGTGCCCAAGGCTAGCCAACCAGAATCAGAATGCCAATCAGAATCAGGCTCAGGCTCGAGGTCGAGTCTTCAACATGAACGCACAAGAGGCACAAGCAGATGATAATGTGGTGAACGGTACGTTCTTTATTAATAATCAGCCAGCATCTGTTCTTTTTTATTCAGGTGCCGATAAGAGTTTTGTGTCGTTATCTTTTGAACCATTGCTTCGAGTGTCTAGAACGAAACTAGGTAAACCATTGACAGTAGAGTTGGCGAGCGGTGAACCCATTGTTCTTGATTTTGTTCTCCGCAACTGCCAGTTGAACCTTAATAACCATCTTTTTCCTATTGACCTCACGCCTATGCAACTTGGAAGCTTTGACGTTATTGTGGGTATGGATTGGTTAGCCAAGCATCACGCAGAGATAGTTTGTTTCGAGAAGATCATCTGCATGCCGCTTTCGTCAGGTGAGATCCTACAAGTTCGTGGTGAGAAACCTGCTGGTGGTCTCAAACTCATGTCTTGTTTTAAAGCTCAGAAGTATCTGCGAAAGAACTTTGTGGCATTTTTGGCACATGTGGTAGCAGATAAGGGCAAAGGTAAGCCTATTCAAGATATTCCTGTTGTACGGGATTATCCTGAAGTATTTCCTGAAGAGTTACCTGGTCTACCCCCAGCACACCAAGTCGAGTTCCGTATTGATCTCGTACCTGGTGCAAATCCCATTGCTAGAGCTCCATATCGTCTTGCACCGTCCGAGATGCAAGAGTTGTCTAAGCAGCTGCATGAACTTTCTGACAAAGGTTTTATCCATCCTAGCTTTTCACCTTGGGGTGCTCCCGTTCTTTTTGTCAAAAAGAAGGATGGATCTTTTAGGATGTGTATCGATTATCGTGAGCTTAACAAGCTTACCATCAAGAATCGATATCCCCTACCTCGCATTGATGATCTCTTTGATCAATTGCAAGGCGCTTCTTATTTTTCAAAGATTGATCTGCGATCTGGATATCATCAACTCCGTGTGCATGAAGAAGATATTCCCAAGACAGCGTTCTGCACTCGCTATGGACATTATGAGTTCACAGTCATGCCATTCGGTTTGACTAATGCTCCTGCTGTTTTCATGGACTTGATGAATAGGGTCTGCAAGCCTTATTTGGATAAGTTCATCATCGTTTTCATTGATGACATTTTGATATATTCTAAGACGCAAGCTTATCATGAGCAACATCTTCGTCTTACTTTGGAACTCCTAAAGAAAGAGCAACTTTTCGCCAAATTCTCCAAGTGTGAATTCTGGCTTAAAGAGGTTCAATTCTTAGGACATATTGTCAACGAACAAGGTATTCATGTAGATCCCTCCAAGATCAGTGCGATTAAGGATTGGGATACGCCTACTACTCCTACCAAAGTCCGTTCTTTTCTTGGTCTTGCGGGTTATTACCGCCGCTTCATAGAAAATTTCTCGAAGATTGCAATTCCTCTAACTGCCCTAACTCAGAAGAACAAGCCCTTTGATTGGGGATTCAAGCAAGAGGAAGCGTTTCTGACTTTGAAACAAAAACTTTGCGACGCGCCTGTTCTAACTTTGCCTGAGGGCAATGATGATTTTGTCGTTTACTGCGATGCATCTAAATTAGGTCTTGGCTGCGTCCTGATGCAAAGAAACAAAAGTCATAGCATACGCATCAAGACAGTTGAAGATACATGAGAAGAACTACACCACTCATGATCTTGAGTTGGGTGCAGTTGTCTTCGCTCTTAAGATTTGGAGACACTACTTGTACGGTACAAAATGTGTGGTTTTCACAGACCACAAAAGTCTTCAACATATCTTCAATCAGAAAGAACTCAACATGAGGCAACGACGTTGGGTAGATCTTCTAAACGACTATGACTGCGAAATTCGCTACCATCCTGGTAAGGCGAATGTCGTAGCCGATGCTTTGAGTCGCAAGGAACGTACTAAGCTTCATTGTGTTCGTGTCCAATCTGTTATTCAAACTTAATCCGATATCCAAGCCCGTATCTCTCAGGCTCAACAATCTTGTGTTTCACAAGGTCTGATGGATCAGGAATTTCCCTATCACATAACACCTGCTCTGGAACTGAAGGACAATGGATCGTATTACTTCATGGACCGTTTGTGGGTCCCAAGCCAAGATAATCTGCGTACCTTGCTTATGGATGAAGCCCATAAGTCTCGTTATTCTATTCATCCTGGCTCAGATAAGATGTATAAGGATCTTCGTATTCAGTATTGGTGGCCTGGTATGAAGAAAGACATCGCCTTATATGTATCAAAATGCCTTACTTGTCTTAAAGTTAAGGCTGAACATCAGCGTCCTTCTGGATTATTGGAGCAACCAGAGATCCCAGTTTGGAAATGGGAAAACATTACTATGGATCTCATTACTAAACTCCCGCGCACAAAGAAAGGTCGTGATGCCATCTGGGTAGTTGTTGATCGTCTTACTAAATCAGCGCATTTCTTGCCAATCCGTGAGGATTTTTCAGCTGACAAACTTGCTCAAATCTACGTGGATGAAATTGTAGCTCGACATGGTGTTCCTTTGAACATCATTTCTGACAGAGGATGCTCGTTTCACTTCTCATTTTTGGAGAACCATGCAATCTGCTATGGGGTCCCAACTTAATCTGAGCATAGCTTATCATCCGCAAACGGATGGTCAGTCTGAAAGAACAATCCAGACACTGGAGGATATGCTTAGAGCTTGTGTGATCGATTTTGGTGGTAGTTGGGATTCACATCTTCCGTTGATTGAATTCTCCTACAACAACAGTTATCACTCCAGCATCAACATGGCTCCTTTCGAGGCTCTCTATGGTCAAAAATGTCATTCACCAGTCTGCTGGAATGAGATCGGCGAGGCTCAGCTTACTGGACTTGCCCTCATTTTAGAGACAACAGATAAGGTTAAGAAAGTTTGTGATAACCTTCAGACGGCTAGAATCCGTCAAAAGAGTTACGCGGACCTAAAACGCAAGCCCTTGGATTTTCAAGTCGGTGATCGTGTATTACTTAAGGTCTCACCTTGGAAAGGTGTGATCAGATTTGGAAAGAAAGGAAAACTTGCACCTAGATACGTTGGACCATTCAAGATCATCGAAAGAATCGGTAAGGTAGCCTACAGAGTTGAGTTACCTCCTGAACTTGGAAATGTTCATCCAACCTTTCACGTGTCCAATCTCAAGAGGTGTTTAGCTGATGAGAACCTCCACATACCGCTTGACGAAATTCGTGTTGATAAAACACTGAAATTTGTTGAGAAACCGGTGGAAATCATGGAACGTGAAGTCAAGTGGCTTAAACGCAAGCGCATTCCTTTGGTCAAGGTTCACTGGGAATCTAAACGTGGACCCGAGTTTACTTGGGAACGCGAAGATCAAATGAAGGCAAAATATCCGCTTCTTTTTCCACGAGTTTCCTCTAAATAAATTTCAGGACGAAATTTCCACAAGTAGGGGAGACTGTAACATTTGTGCTTGAAATCATTGTGAACAGTTCAATTATCAATAAAACAATGTTATTTGATCCCAATGTTTGTTTGGTTATGTTTTACATTTTTTCATGTTTTGACTTTTGTTCAATTTTAAACTCTACATCGCTTTCTGGAGAATTATACGCAAACTGGTGCGTAAACGTACTCAGTTTAATGCGATAAATACTCCAGAACATCAACATATACTTAACATACCTTAAATAACCTTTACATAACTTAGAAATAAGTTTTGAAGGCTTTGGTATGGCAACAACAAGTTAATTCGCTTACAGGGACTAAACCTGACAAACTACGAAAGGATGACGATTCGTACTAAAACAGACATTCCGGAACATGTCCATAAGTTAAACATACCATAAATATCCTTTACAAAGCTTAGAAATAGGCTTTGAGGTGTTCGGTGTGCTAAAATAAACTTTTGGATCATTCAGGGACTAAAAGTGTCAAAAAGTGCTTAAGTTTGCACTTTCGCGCATAACTTACGTTCTGAATACATCCGGACATCCAAAAATTTATGTAAGCATCCTTATATTATGCCTTAGTGTTTGGCATGAGAAAAATCCATTCGTCGCGCAATTTGGATCATTTTTCGCGCTTACGCGCATTCTGTCGTAATTAAGCGAACATCGCAACCGTACGGCCAAACGAACCGACATCCGGGATATTTCCAAGCATATTTCATGTTCCCTATGTCTTAACATCATTGTGGAGCTTGAAATTGGGTTTGACGGGTGTTAGAAGTGCCGTTACGCAACGAAACATGTGCAGGGACCATTTCTTCAAATTCTGCAGAAATAAGGGCTAGGCGTGACGCGACGGGTCTAGGCGTCACGCGAGGCCCCTTCTGGACCAGATTCAATGTTTAAACAGCTTGTAACAGCCCTTCAACTCTCCAAAGGCCAATGCCACTTGTCAAAACCCTATGGTGAGGCAAAATAAGCCACCACAACTTTGCGACAAGTGTACGGATTAGATCGTGGCATGATATTCAAGAAACGATCCTAACGGTCTTGCTTTTCCTATAAATACCCCCCCCCATTTTGGTAAAAACCCACAAAAATCTGATCTAAAGCTCTAAGTTGAGGCCTTTGCTTCATACCTGAGCTCCTGGATCGAGATTAGCTTTCGGGGACCCTTCGTAAGTGTTCTTTCGTTCTTTTATTCGCTTTTCGAGTCCGAAAGTCATGCTTTGTTTGACTTTCTGTGTTGACCAGCCTATGGTCAACACGAAGTTCGTTGAAACTTCATAACGTGAGCGTGATCACGATGGTTATAGTCCGTAGTGACTATACCTGCTGATTACCACGTTATCTAGGCTCAGTGACGAGTCGTAGTTTCGGCCAAAATGCGCATTCTTGCATATTTTGTAACCAAACTACTCGTGGGTATCAAAACCGTTTGTTTTGATACCAAACCTGTTTTCTAAACTTGGTTAAGCATGTTTTAACATGCTTGGCTCGTCACTTTCAGTATAGTGCTTGTATAGGGTCGTAAGGTAAGCGATCTAAACCATCGCTTATACTTTCGAACCCGACCCATTTGGTCGATCTTTAGGATTCGACCAAACACTTTAGGTGACCATAGTTGTATAGGGAATAACCTTCCGAGGTTATACCTTATGGTCACAATGTTAGGCGTTCCAAACGCGTTCTACGCGAACGACGCGTTAAGGTAGCATAAACTACCTAAACGGGTCGTAATGGGTCATAAGCACTTAGGTCAGGTTTCATTTTAGTATAAAGGCTTTGTTAAACCATATTACACGAGTCTCCATACTCGTTTGGTTTACGAACCCTCATTCTATCCAATCTTCCGATTTTGGTCCGGTATATTAATATAGCTACCTATTAGGTGCCGTTTGATATCCGTGATCTCTAGCAGTATTTGGTTGTTATACAAGAACTTCAAAGCAATCTCAGGTGAGTACATAGAACCCCATCTTTCAAATGCTTTCAAGGTGTCTATGTGAGTACACAGACCCCTCTTTTACTGTTTTCCAAACATTTTGGGGTGAAACACATGTGCCTACTTGTTACTTTCATGCTTTCCATGTTTTCACATCATATACCTGCTATGTTCGTTAGTACATTATAGTACGTGATTTCATTACATTTCATGCTATGTATGCCCATTGTGTGCGTACTTAGTACATTGTTTTTCATTACATTTCATGCTATGTATGCCCATTGTGTGCATACTTAGTATATTGTTTTACATTACATTTCATGCTATGTATGCCCATTGTGTGCGTACTTAGTACATTGTTTCACATTACATTTCATACTATTTATGCCCATTGTGTGCGTACTTAGTACATTGTTTCACATTACATATCATACTACTTATGCCCATTGTGTGCATACTTAGTACAATTGTTTACATCACATGCCTTCATTTTGGTATGACATTTGGTTTGTTTAACATGGAACAATACATTCATTAACATTAGCTACGCCGTTCGTTAGTAGGTAGTGGTACCATAGGAATTGACGACTCCCGTTCCGGACATCCTAGGTTGGATTGGATGAAAGGAATGACCGAATTCGATGCACATAACTTAGATAAACCTTTAATTTGTTTAAGGGTTTATCGCCACAGTCTCAAGGATTGGATGTATGCATTTTGACAATACCACATAAATGTTTGTATCAGTATAGCATGCATTTGTTCCACAAAACATAACTTTGATTTAAACCATGTTTTACTTCAATACCTTGTTTTTGTGCATTTTACATATGGTTTAGTTGATATATTTCACTTACCATACATGATATATTTTGGGTACACATTACATGATCTACATTAAACATAAACACTTTGACATTGATATACACATTTGGTGGTTTACATTGAACATAGACATTTCGATATGGTTTACACAATAACACTTGACAATTGATTTATACATGAACAATTTACATGGTGGTTGGTTTGGGTAAATGGTTTGAGTAACGTGGCGTATGTAATATGATACAAACATGGTGGATACGCCGCTGGTACTTCCTATATATAAATGTTTGTATAATATTACCTATCGTAGCATTATTTAAATCATTTCAGTATAGATATATTACCTTTTTCACAAATAACATATTCTTCACAAGACATTGTTTTACAAACAAACTTATCTTATACAAACTCATTTTTACTCTCATTTAACCTTACGTTCTACTTATACATATCATATGATCTTATCGTTTCTCATACGATTTACAAGACTAAACAATTTACAAGGTTCATGACTGACTGTTATTAAACGTTTTCTTTAAACTCAAGTCATGAATCCCATTTTCACAAAACCTATGTATCTCACAAGCATTTTTATGCTGACGTACCTACTTTCACATGTGTTTTCAGGAGCTGTTGCTTAGAATGATGATTGTGATACTAGGGCGGACCTGTGCCTTAGAGACATAAAACGAAGATAGACTAGTTTAATTTTGTTATAAACTCTTTATTTCTTGTTTAAGGACAATGTAATACGCTTGTTTGATAAATAAAATGTAACTTTAATTTCCATGGTTATGAAACAATTAATTCTGTCCCAACACTCCCCGGCGTTTCCGCCGCGGTTGCATGTTATACGCGGCCGGGTGTGACATGTACGCACCATGTCACAGTTGAAGATTACAAAAACTCCAGCAGAATGGGTTGAAAAGCTTGCTGACGCGTTACCACAAAAGGAATGGGGTACATATCTGATGATATTGAAGAATTCCGGACAGTTTAGCATTTATTAAGAAGCTGGAGGCACATGATCTTAAACAATAGAAAATCGCCAGAATGAACAGTTCAAGTCATCAGCAAGATATCAAACTGTACTATAAAGGAAATGTTCAAACAGTTGAAGCGAGTCCAAAAATTCAAACAGCTTTTAGTGCAGGAAACTCATCCGGAACATCTAGTCCAAGCTCAGTCAACACTAGTGGATTTTCAACTGTGAATCCTCCAAGTGTTCAAAGTGTATCTGCTCGAAATGGGCATTCGATTCAGTGTAATGTAGCTCTACATCTTCAAAATGGACAAAATTATTCTGAAGAAGTTGTAAGGCATCATATTGGATTATTGGTCACTACATTAGAGTCTTATGAAGGGTTGATCGCCGGAAGAATTGGCAATCCAATGCTCACAAAAGAAGACTAAGACCAGATTGATGCAGAGGAGCTGGAACTAATGGATATTAAATGGGCATTGGCGAATGTTTTAAGGAGAGCAGAAAAGTTTAGATTGATTACAGGAAGAAATGACTTCTTGGATGCAAACCTTTCTAATCTAGGATTTGATAAATCTAAAGTTGTCTGTTTTCGTTGCAGGGAGAAAGGTCACTTTAAAAGAGAGTGCAAGAATCAGGAGCCGAGAGGAGCAAAGGAGTCGTCTGGGAAAGATGATTATTATAGGAAATCCATTTATCAGCAAATCACTCAACAACCGCATCAACAAAAAGAAGCTCAAACGGCACATGGAAGAATGACCGAGGATGCAAACAGGAAAGCTTATTTTGGCATCGTTGATCAAGATGATGAGAAAATGGCTGAAGGTTTTAGCTGGGACAAGTTTATTCCAGCTGATTCAAATGTTCAAGCGTTTATTGCACATATTGTTCGAAAGCCAGAAATGTTGAAGGAATGGATAGATGTGTTATCTGATGAAGAGAAAAGTGAAGATGAAGGATCTGTTTCATCTGAAAACAGTTCATCAGAAACAAGTGATGACGAAGAGATGGAACAGATAAATCTTGGAAAAACGCATTTATCTTCTGACACTTTTTAATTTTATTTTGCAGAAAAATTGAAGAAACTGAAAGAGAGGAAAGCTGCAAAAGAGTTGAAAGAAGTCAAAGTGATTGAGAAAATTGTGGAAGTTGAAAAGATAGTTAAAGTCGAGAAAAGATTATTGAAGTCACAAAACCCTGTCTTAAATGTTTAGAGTCTTGTAAACAATATATAGAAAAAGATGAGAGGTTTAGTGAGTAAGAAAAGTTGAAAGAACAGTTGTTGTTTGATGTAAAGAATTTGAAAAAGTCATATGATGTATTGAACAGAAATGTGAATAGTCTGCAGAAGACTAACTCTGAAAGAGAGAAAGCTTTGAGGATGATGAATGCTACCATGATGTCAAAGCAGAAAGAGATCAAGTTGTACATAGAAGAATGTGCAAAGTGGAAGAAAGAGTTGGATAGTGAAGCAGTTGAGAATGAAAGAACCAGAAGATTGCTGCGAAGCTACACAAGTTGTGACTACATAATCGATAGAATTTATCCAACAGTTGAAGGTTTTGAGGCATTTAAAGATGAAAAGTCAAAGAAGAAAAAGGATACTGGTAAGAAACAGGGTGTCTGTTATAATAAGTGTCCGCCTCCGATTTGGGAAGGGTACTCGCCTAGAAAACCTAACGAGGAAGAACTAAATCAGGCGGTCAATATTAAGTTAGAATCCGAGATAACCGATGTTTTACCGGACAATATTGACGTCACATTTACAGCGTCCGACACAGATCATGAGTCCGAATTGATAAAAAGAGTGGTCGATCAGGTGTTGGATAAGGATGAGAAGTCAGAGTCAAAGTCTGAGTCCGAAAGTTCGTATCAGTCAGTCGGGAGTTCAAATTCGTCCGAAAAGAGTTCAAAATTATCTGGAAAACGGGTTTACAGTAAAGAGTTTTTGTTGTCAAAATCTAATTTGAATGATGAAACATTTGAAGTTGTGTATACTTTGAATGATTCTGACAAATTATATTTTGATAAAGAGTTTCCAATAAGAGGTGTTAAACCAGAAATGATCAAAAAGGTTTTCAAACTAACAGAAATTAATATTTCTGAAATAAAAGATGAAAATCTTACAAGAAAACCAAGACCTTACACCTCAAGAGTACAACAACGTTTAAACAAGAAAAAGGGTTACAATTCTGGTTCTGGTTTTCAAAAGAAACCTAACCAAAATCGTAGCTACAAAAAGAAAGGCTTAGGTTTTATTCCACCTGAAAACTATAAAAATGAAAAATTTTCTAAAAATATAAAATTTGTTTCAGGACCGTCTGTTGAAGAGGAAAAGAAGAGCTCATTCTGGAGACAAACAAATCAAGAATTCCTAGCTGAGAAAAAGCAGAATGAAGTTTAGAGAAAAGAAATCAGAACCTGTTTTAGATACAATGAAGTTGGACACATTGCATGGAATTGTCCTAAATCAACCAATACAAAACAGGGAGTTTCTGGAAAACTGATAGAAGTTATTGTTGATAAAACCGAACCACCAACTGAAAAAATTTAAAGTTTTCAAAAATTCAACATTTGAAGTTGGTGAGTGTTCGAAGAGATTTTACAGGCGAAGCGTGAAACTTGACAACCAAAAATGTGTTGTTAAGAAATCTGAAGTAAAATCTGGTGATGAATCTGATTCCACAAAATCAGAAGAGCCACAGTTTGATGAGAGTGGTGAAAACTCAGTTCCTTCAATGGATGATGAGAACTTTCCACCATTGAGGACTGAGAATTTTAAAAGGAAAGTTGGAAAGTCTGAAATCTCAAATCAAGGTTATTTTGAAAAGGATAATTTTGATGTTGAGAAAGCATTTAATGGGAAAGTTAAGAAGATTTTTGGAAAAATGGTTGATGGAAAGGTGAAAGGGGTAAAAGACTTTTACGCTACAAAGAAAGCAACTTACACCCCAACTAAATCCGAATTGAAATCACTCAAGGCTGGTCAGGCTTGGGTGGACATTTTCTTTGCTTGAAAAACCTGACTTGCCGGAGATCCCAAGTTTGTAATCGTGGATCAGGAATCGGCATCTTTCATGTTTAATAAGGTTGTTTTGAAAATTCTTGAAATTGTTAAAATTTTACAGGTTGAATGACTACGCCGGAGCTTCCTGGTTGGTAAGTGCGAAGCAGGAATCGGCATTTTGATGGGTAAAATGTAGATGACTCATTTCTACAATTGGTATTGATTGGTTATACCTACAAGTGGTTATTCTTACAAGTGGTTATTCTTACAAGTGGTTTAGAGGTTGCTTGACTGCAAACAGTAAATCAAGGACATTAAGTTGTACTTGATTTACTACATTTGATAAAACTGACAAGATGATGAACCATATCCCCGTACTTAAACAAGTGGTAAACTTACAAGTGGTAAAAACAAACTCATTTTCCGGAAAAATCATTTTGATTAAAACAAACTTAAGTGTTTTGAAATCTAAAAGAGAAAATGGTTTGTGAGAGGGGGAGTTCAGATTGTTTATGCCTAGTGAATGGCGAATTGAGGCGATTTGATATCGGTTGTCATGTTTCTGTACAGTTTGTTTTGAATTTTCTTCAAGTGGGTCAAGAAGTTTAGTTTGTTTTCAAATTTCTTTAATGTGTTTGCATTTTAGGGGGAGTAGAAAATTTCAGAAAATCCAAAAACATTAGAAAATTTGAAAAAGCCAAAAATATGATAAAATCAAAAATGAGTTTCGTTGAGAAAAAAAAGAAATTGATAGTGCATCAGTGGACTGTCACAACATGCTAAAGAATTGGAGAGTTAAAAATGTGATAAACAATCTCACTGCGGATATGTCAGTAGGTTTTTGCACATTTAGTAGATTGTGACGAGATATAAATCTAAAAATTCAAACTTGCTTATTCTATGGGTAACAACATATTGGATATATAGGTAACCCCTGAAATCTTGTTTGAAAGGTCCCTTATTCTGAGATACTAGGTCTTTATGCTCAGTGATATCTGGGGTATTATCCCAGGACTTCTGCTGTATGGAAGTACTGACCTAGTCCCCGGATAATGCTTTCTGCAAAATGATTTGAAATATAAGCTCGCCCTCAGCAAGTTGATGAAACAATAAAATTGATAGTCACTGCTGTTGTAACAAAAGATCCTCTAAAGGGGACACACCAAAAGTCGAATCCGTCATCTCTCTGCGTATACGGAAGTATCGACCTGAGCTCTCACGGCCCTCGCAATTTAACCCCTGACAGATATCATCTGTGGTATACTCACCTGTAAGACTGAATATTGGGATCTGGATACGGAAGTATATTCAAGTGGTGGGAGGCGCGAATAAGTTTAAGTACTTAAAACATTAATATCGTATCTCGGAACAGTTGAACTTTGTGTGAAAACTTAAGTGGACAAATATATTGACAATCTAGGTGAATTGTTTAGAACTTAAAATGAAATGAAGCTTAACGGTGTTGGTGACTTGTCTCAAAAACTGATATGATCCTTTTACACGAATTCACAAAAATATTGTTTGTAAATATTTCTTTACTGCATTACGTGCTTCTTTATTTCAAAATCCAAAAAGATTTTCAGTGTGTTTTAGCATAAAGTTTCAGAAAATCCAAAAGGATTTTTGACAACTGGTATTGAAAAGCTGATTTTCAAAATTCTAAGTGCTAAACATGATGAGTATAATTTGAGAGGGAATTTGTCTTTAAAACTGATTATTTTTTATCAAACCTTTAAGTGGTTCATCAGATTGAAAAATCATTTTGTTTGGATTTTGAAGGAGAGTCTGAGTTAGTGCAAGCTTATATTGTTTGAAATATGTATGTGAGAGAAATTTACTTTGAGGTTGAGTTTTTACAGGATAAGATGAGCCAGGTTATTCGTTCCTGAGATCCAAGCTAGATGAGAGCCAGATTCCAATACCTGAGGACTCTGATTAGAGGTAGCTAGACAACGATCTTGGAACATGAAGAGCCAGGCTGATTGATCCTGAGAAGCTGTGAGATGGAAAGCCAGACAACGATCCTAAAGCTGATAATGCTGATGAGCTGCAGAAATGCCAGCATATCGCAAGGGGAGTCTGAAGACCTGCGAGAAAAGATTGAGAGAGTGAAGCCCAGAGACAGATCAAGACTGAAGATGCGAAGACTCGACACTTAAGACTCGTCAACATCTGAGGGGGAGTCTGTTAGTGCATGCATCTGTCGACTTCGTCTTGTATCGAGTCTTAGTCTTAGAATGTTAGATCAGGGCACATTGTACGAGATTTCTCAAGAAAGCTGATTTCACATATATGGACATGTCACTATGTGGGAAATCAGAAAGTTGATTTCACATATATGGACATGTCACTATGTGGGAAATCAGAATTATGTCACTATGTGGGAAATCAGAAATTTATCCGTATGTGGGAAATCAGGAGGATGATTTCGCCTTTATGGACATCATGTCCATATGAGCGAAATCTAGATACTATAAATACCCCAAGAACGAAATCATTTGTACGTCTTCTTGTTTTCCATACCGAGGTGCTGCCGGTGTGAGATTTGGTTGTACAAGCTGTTATATCAATCAAAAGCGTGATTTAAGTGAATATCTAGCTGTTTCTACGTTGGTTACTTGTTTTCCGCACCTGTAACTGATCAAGACTCCTCTGATAGACTCGTTCGGGTCAGAATACGATCCTACAGAAAGCATATGTGTCGAAGAACGGATTCATGAATTCATCAGACATGATTGAAAGTACCTGAAAAATTCGAAAACTTAGACAAATTGTTGAAGTGAAAATAACAAGAACATTGTCTTCGTTCGAAGCTGGTATCTTGCCTTCGTATGAAGCCAAGAAAACAAACTGATCAAATAATTTGTGTGTTCATACGAAGCCCCGTGTCTTCGTATGAAGCTGTAACAGTCACTTCGAAAAAGAAAAGTTTTCCAATAAATCACACTCAAGAACAGTGCGTTCGTACGAGCCTGTCTTCGTACGAAGTCAAGCTGCGAAAAAGTTTGTTATGTTTTTCATGGTTTTTTGCTGATTTTGAGGATTTAGATTGATTTTAGGTCTGAAACTCTAGAGGATTGTTTAATGATGTGTTTCGCACAGAATATCACAAATTCAGCTGAATCTATCCGTGGATTCAACGTGAATTTGAGGTCCAAAGTCTCAAAAAGTCTCAAAAGTGCAAAAACAAGAAGAAGAAGGAGTAGAAGTAAGATGAATTCTGATTTAAATCATCTCAAATCATGTAGATATCTCTGGTAAATGATGATCCTTTGTCACGAATCCGACCTCCAAGCTCTAATACTACTTGTAAGAAAACTGGTGAATTTTCTAAACGTTTTACTCCACAACAACAAACTTGGAAGCCTAAGTCTAAGGCAAAAACATCTGAGCCAAAAGTGAAACAAACTACTTCGACTACACAAGTCAAGAAGTTTGATCAAAAGGTTTCTAAGACTTAAACTCAAAAGAAACAGACTACTTCAGCCGATTCGGTAAAGAAGTTTGTTCCTAAGAGTTCAGCTGGTGATAAGAAGAAACAGACTTTTTCAACCCCTCCGGTTAAGAAGTATGTTCCTAAAACTGTTCAACCATCTGTTCAACCAACTAAAGAGGAATTTTTCTTATACAAAGAGGTAGAGGTTGGAACAGAAAAAGATTTGGAAGTAAATGATAAGAATTTTCCTGTGACGTCCACAATTCACCTTAACATTAAGCTACCCGAGTCAAAGGAGGCTTGTGTTGCTTCATTAAACTGATCGTGTATGAAATGTGCAGGAGCTCCTGAGATCAATATCTAAATGGATAATGGATAGTGGAGCATCCGGGCACATGACAGGGAGAAAAACACTGTTGTACGACGTTCGAGGTTTTAATGGATGTAATGTGGGTTTTGTTGGAAACCAGGGAGGTAGAATAATCGGGGAAGGGACGTTATCGAATGGTCTAGTGTCCTTTGAAAGAGTAAACTACATTACAGAGTTAGAGAACAATCTACTTAGCATATCACAGATCTGTGACAGGAAGTACACTACTCATTTCACTAATAAGGAATGTCTGATCCTGAAGCCGAGATTTGTTGTCCCCGAGGAGTGGATCTTAATGCGAGCACTGAGAGAGAATGACTTGTGTGTTCTTGACATGAGCACAATGACTACAACAAATGATCAACCTCAGTACTTCGTATCTAAGGCTACAGAAAAGGAGTCGATTCTCTGGCATCGCAAAATGGGCCATATCCACTTACGAAAGATGAATCATTTGGTCCACAATGATCTAGTGAGAGGTGTCAATTTAAAGACTTTCCAATTGGAAGGTGAGTGCGTCAGTTGCAAGAAAGGAAAACAAACCAAGCAGTCTCACCCAAGGAAGCTTAAAAATTTAATCACTAAACCTTTGGAGAGGCTACACATGGATCTCTTCGGTCCTGTGAATGTGAAGAGTCTTACTGGAGATCTTTATTGCCTTGTGGTGACTGATGATTATTCGAGGTTCTCGTCGGTAACATTTCTGAAGACCAAAGATGAAACATTCGTGAGTCTGCTTAGTTTGTTCTAGAAATTAGAGAATTTGTACCATCAACCTATCTGTCGTATTCGCAGCGACAATGGTACGGAATTCAAGAACAAACAAATGTTAGAGTTTTGAACAAAATAAGTGTTTTGCAAGAATTCAGTGCTCCGCACACTCCGCAACAAAATGGAGTAGCTGGAAGGAAGAATCAGACATTGATTGAAATGGCGCACACCATGTTGGCGGATTCAAAACTTCCTGTGAATTTTTGGACCGAAGCCGTATCAGCTGCTTGCTATACCTTAAATCGAGTGCTGACTGTGAAAAGATATAATAAGACATGTTTTGAGCTACTAAACAATTAGAAGCCGAACCTTGATTATCTTGAGCCGTTCGGATCACCCTGCACGGTGATAGATCTTGACGGGAAATTCGGTGCAAAATGTTTAGAGGGATTATTTGTGGGATACGCTAGTCCACTCAGACGAGTTTATCTTCTAAATCTCAAGAAAGTGATTGAAGCATAGCATGTAGAGTGCCAAGGTTATACTATGCCAATGCTAAAACCCGGTGACTCATGGTTGTTCAACTATGAGATGTTGTGGGAATCATTCCATCTTCCTGAAGAACCATCTTTTGTCGATCAGATAAGGATTGTATCAGGATTACGAGTCTTCTCAAGTGAAAAAAGGTCCGACTAAGACTGCAAGAAGACATCAAACTTCCAATGATCATGAAGCTGGTCCAAGTCAAACTCATCAAGATGATGCAGAAGTACAACAAACTCAGACGACCTTAGAACAAGAACCTGTTCAGGATAATCAAACAACGGTGTTCGATGAATCAGAATCTGACTCAGATAGTCCAACCTTTGATAGAGGAGATTCAGAGTCTGAGGGGGGAGCATATCTAATCTACAGGTCAGACAATCCAAGTTGATGATCAGGTTGCTGAACAGAACATTACTAACCTGGATAGCGAGGTAATGGTTCCTGGTGAGGTAATGCCAAGGACGCTATCTTACCACCCCGAGGAGTTCATTATAGGAGAGCTACAAGCGGTAGTCAGAACTAGATACCAGATTGACCAAGGCTTTTCTTGTTTTTACTCTCAAGTTGCATCATTACAAAACGATTTTTCTCTCAGTTGCTTTATTTCGCAGGTTGAGCCTAGAACATACAAAGAGGCGCGGACTGCGGAATCGTGGGTGAACGCAATGCAAGAAGAGCTCAGCCAATTCGAAAAACTTGGTGTTTGGAAGCTTGTGGATCTACCTGACGGGCACAGAAAAATCAATACAAAATGGGTGTTTAAGTGTAAGAGAGATGACAGAGGCGTGGTTGTTCGTAATAAAGCTTGCCTAGTTGTTTAGGGCTTCAGTCAGCAAGAGGGAATCAATTTTACTGAAGTGCATGCCCCAGTTTCCCGACTTGAAGCTATTCGCATATTTCTCGCATTCGCATCCTGGAAATGGTTCAAGGTGTATCAGCTAGATGTAAAATCGGCGTTCTTATACGGAAAGGTAAAGGAAGAGATGTATGTCGGTCAGCCACCGGGCTTCACTGACCCTATTCACAATAAAGTCTATCTTCTCGACAAAGCCTTGTACGGGTTGCACCAGACCCCGAGAGCGTAGTATGAGACACTTTCTAAGCACCTGTTATCCAACGGCTTCACGCGAGGGAAGGTAGATGAAACTCTCTTCACATAAGAAGTCGGTGGTCATCTTCTGGTCGTACAAATTTACATTGATGACATTACATTCGGGTCTACAAATGATGAGCTCTGCAAAGAATTTGAAAAGTCATGAAGCAGAAGTTCGAAATGAGCTCTATGGGTGAAATGAAGTTCTTCCTTGGCCTGCAGGTCGATCAACTGCCAGAGGGGATCTTTATACATTAGACGAAATACGTTCATGATGTTCTGGAAAAATTCAGTATGTCAGGGACCGCTGCAATGTCCACCCCATTAGCGACCAACCATGGTATCAATCCGGATCTCACGGGAGATAAGGTTGACGAAACCTTGTACCGGTCTATGATTGGTTCGCTTATGAACTTAACCGCATCAAGACCTGATATAATGTACCCAACTTGCCTCGCGGCCTGATATCAGTCAAGTCTCAGAGTCTCACATCTTATGATTGTGAAAAGGATCTTACGCTATCTGAAAGGAACTCCAAGCTTATAGGCCTGTGGTATCCCAAAAGATTGTGATTTCAGACTTGAGGGCTATTCAGACTCGGATTTCGGATGCTTCAAGATCAATTCAAAGTCTACAACTTTAGGCTGCCAATTCTTCAGTCCATGACTGGTAACTTGGAAGTGTAAGAAACAAACCACAGTGGCGCTCTCTACCTACGAAGCTGAGTACGTCTCGGCTAGCAGTTGATGTTAACGGATTCTGTGGATTCAGCACCAGATGAGGGATTATGGTTTGCAATTTCTCACCTCGCCTATTTTTTTTTAGATAATGAGGAAGCAATTAATATCACCAAAAACCCGGTACATCACGCGGAAACTAAACATATTGAGATCCGACATCACTTCATCCGTGACCATTACGAGAAGAAGTTGATTCGAATTGAAAAAATCCACATCGACGAACAAAAGGCTGACCTTCACACAATACCGTTTGATAAAAATCGTTTTCATTATCTTTTGAAATTAAACGAGATGAAGCTTTTGTCATCAGGGGGATTATAGTTGGCGTTGATGAAAATTCCAGTGTAGAGGATGTTGGGAAGCAATCTGCATTGGTTTGTCACATTTTTAAATGTTTAGGTCTTTAGGGGGGAAAATATTGTAGAAAATTCAAAAACATTAAAAAATGTAAAAAAAATACAAAAATACAAAAACAGTAAAAAAATCAAAAATGTAAAAAACAATAGAAAATTCAAAAAGAGTTATTAGTGTAAAAAGAGGAAATGATAGTACATCAGCTAGAATAGACTGTCACGATACGCTAAACATTTGGAAAGTTTGAAAGCGTTAAACAGTCTCACTGATGATGTGTTGGTAGGTTTTTACACATTTACTAAACTGAATTCGGGATATAAACCTAAAATCATTATCTTACTTATCTTGTGGGGAACATCTCTCGGATATATGGGTAACCCCTGAAATCTTGTTTGAAAGATTGCCTAATTCTGAGATACTAGGTCTTTATACTTGGTGATATCTGGGGTATTGTTGGTGCATGCATCTGTCGACTTCGTCTTGGATCGAGTCTTATTCTAGATTGTTAGATCAGGGCACGTTATTCGAGAAAATAGGTTTATATGTGTATAAAGCTGATTTCGCTTGAATGGGCATGATTCTGCTTCAAATGTCAAGTGATTGTTTCAAGCGAAATCACAATCAAGTGATTCCGCTTGAAATGGTTCTTGACACTTTCAAGCGGAACCCCTTATACTATAAATATCTGTGAAGCGAAATCAGTTGTATCAGTTGTGTAATCCCGGTACCGAGGTGCTGTCGAAGTGCCGTCTGATTGTAAACAGTTGCAGATTAATATAAAAGGCATTTTAAAGTGAATTCAAGCTGTTTCTACATCTGTTTCTTAGTTTCCGCATCTGAAACAGATTATAACTCCTCTGAACGACTCGTTCGGGTCCGTACACGATCCTACAAGTGGTATCAGAGCTCGGGAGGAGGAGTTCTTTCCGATTCAGCTTGAGAATTTCTGTTTCTACACCTTCTTTTCAAAAACCACAAGATTTCACGGTTAAAATTGGCCAAATTTTTCATAGAATGTGTAAAACTGCAATTTAACAAACCCTTGAAAGTTTCAAGTCAAAATTCAGCCTAAAATAGTAAAAATGGACCCAAGTGTTGATTCCGCTTGAACGATCTTCGGTGTTTCCGCTCGAATTTGCCTTATTTCACTTGAAAATTTCAAGCGAAATCTGCTATTCCGCTCGAAATTTAGTGTTTCCGCTCCATGTTTCATATTCCGCTTGAAAGGTTTCAAGCGAAATCATTGATTTCGCTCGAAATATCTGATTCCGCTCCAAAACCTTATTCCGCTTGAAATTCAAGCGAAACTGGGTTATTTCGCTTAAACTTCTTATTCCGCTTGAACAACTGATCTCGCTTGAAGTTGTATTTTCAGGTGATTCCACTTGAACAGGGTTCGTGGTTGAATGTTTTGATTTCGCTTGAACAAAATATTTTGCTTGAAAGTGCTGATTTTGAAAATCGTGATACCGAATCATGGAAGAAGAGTTCTACAACGCGTTTGCCACATCCTCGAGTACTCTGGCCGCCATTGCTCAAAACATGAACTTGGAAAACGAAACCGGAACTTTACAAAAAACCCCGAAACTTATGGGAATTGAAGAGTACCATGGATGGAAGAATCTTTTTGAGAACTGGGTTCAGGCAAATCATCTGAGAGCTTGGGAAAGTATTGAAACAAAGTATGTTAGACCACAGTCTGCTTTGAATGTTGATAAATCATTTCAGAATTCACAGACCAAGAGAGAGACAGTTATAAAGGAGAAAAATGATGATCAGTCTTCTACAACAAGCTGTAAAAGAAGACATCTTTATTTTACTTCAGCATGATGGGAGTGCGTATTCGATTTGGGATGCACTTGAGAAAAAGTTTGAAGGAAGTACAGAAATGCTCAAGAGTAAAGCATCTTTGATGAAAAAGGAGTTTGAATTGTTTACAAGTATGCCAGGGGAGACTACAAAGACTCTCATTGAGAGATACTGTCATCTTGTGCGTACCATGTCTCAGCTGAAAATCACTAAAACTCCAGCAGAATGGGTTGAAAAGCTAGCTGACGCATTACCGCAGAAAGAATGGGGTACTTATCTCATGATCTTGAAGAATTCTGGAGAGTTTAGCAGATTGTCGATCGGACAGTTTATTGAAAAGCTGGAAGCACAGGATCTTGAACAGCAGAAAATTGCCAGAATGAACAGCTCAAGTCATCAACAGGATATCAAACTATACTACAAAGGAAATGTTCAAACAGTTGAAGCAAGTCCAAAGATCCAAACCGCATTTAGTGTAGGAGATTCATCTGGATCAGTCAGTCAAAGTTTAGTCAACACTAGTGGGTTTTCAAATGTTAATCCTCCAAGTGTTCAAAGTGCAACTGTTGGTAATGAGCATATGATTCAGTGCAATGTGGCATTGCATCTTCAAAATAGACAGAGTTTTTCTGAAGAGGTTGTGAAAAATCATATGGCATTACTGGTCACTGCGTTGGAATCTTATGAAGGATTGATTGCTGGGAGAATTGGTAATCCGATGCTAACAAAGGAAGATTACGACCAGATTGATGCAGAAGATGGATATAAAATGGGCTTTAGTGAGTGTTCTGAGAAGAGCTGAAAAGTTCAAAATGATTACAGGACGAAATGACTTTTTGGATGCTCATCTTTCAGATTTAGGTTTTGATAAATCTAAAGTTACTTGTTTTAAATGCAGGGAGAAAGGTCACTTCAAAAGAGAGTGCAAAAATCAGGAGACTAGTGGAGCAAAGAATCCTTTTGGAAAAGATGATTACTACAGAAAGGCTATCTATCAACAAATCACAAATCAACCACATCATCAAAAAGATTCACAAACTGCACATGGAAAAATGATCGAAGATGCAAATAAGAAGGCTTATTATGGCATTATTGATCAAGAAGATGAAAAAGTGGCTGATGGTTTTAGCTGGGACAAGTACATTCCAGCTGATCCAAATGTTAAAGCTTTTATTGCTCAGATTATTCAAAAACCAGAGTTGATGAAGGAATGGATAGCTGTGTTATCTGATGAAGATGAAAAATCTGTTTCCTCAGAAGATAGTTCAACAGAAAGCAGTGATGATGATGAAGAAATTGAACAGATAAATGTTGGAAAAACTCATTTATCTTCTGACAGTTTTGAATTTTATTTTGCAAATAAACTGAAGAAACTCAAAGAGAGAAAAGCTGCAAAAGACAGGAAAGAAATCAAGATTGTTGAGAAGATAGTTGAAGTAGAAAAGGTGATTGAGAAGATTGTGGAGGTTGAAAAGATAGTTGAAGTCACAAAACCTTGTCTTACATGTTCAGAATCTTGCAAACAATGTGAAGTAAAAGACGAGAAGTTTAGTGAATCAGAAAAGCTAAAAGAAAAGTTGTTGTTTGATATCAAGAATTTGAAAGAGTCATATGATGTTTTAAATAGAACGGTGAATAGTTTGTAGATAACTAATTCTGAAAGAGAAGACGCTTTGAAAATGATGAATGCAACAATGATGTCGAAGCAGAAAGAAATAAATTTTTACATTGAACAATGTGCAAAATGGAAGCAAGAGTTGGATGGTGAAAAAGTTGAAAATGAAAGAATTAGACGATTACTGAGAAGTTATACAAGTTCTGATTACGTAATTGACATAATTTATCCAACTGTTGCAGTTTTGAAGCGTTTAAAGATGAAGAAAAGAATCTAAAGAAGAAAAAGGATATTGGTAAGAAATAGAGTGTCTGTTATAACAAGTGTCCGCCTTCGATATAGGAAGGGTATTCGCCTAGAAAACCAAATGAGGAACAAGTAAAAAAGGCGGTCAATATAAAGTTAGAGTCCGAGTTAACCGATGTATTACCAGGCAACATTGACATCACATTCACAGCGTCCGACACAGATCATGAGTCCGAATTAATTAAAAGAATGGTCGATCAGGTGTTGGATAAGGATAAGGAGTCAGAGTCAAAGTTTGAGTCCGAAAGTTCGTGTTTGTCAGTCGGGAGTTCAAGTTCGTCTGTCAGGAGTTCGAAAACGTCGGGAAAACGGGTTTATAGTAAATAATTTTTGTTGTCAAAATCTAATTTGAAGGACGAAACATTTGAAGTTGCATATACTTTGAATGATTCTGACAAATTATATTTTGATAAAGAGTTTCCAATAAGAGGTGTTAAAACTAAATTGATCAAAAAGGTTTTCAAATTAACAGAAATTAGTATTTCTGAAATAAAAGACTTAAATCTTTCTAAAAAACCTAAAAAATACACCTCAAGAATTCAACAAAGGATAAACAAAAAAATGGGTTACAATTATGGTTCGGAATTTCGAAAGAAACCAAACCATAATGGTAATTTCAAAAAGAAAGGCCTCGGTTTTATTCCACCTGAAAATTATAAAAATGAGAAAATTTCTAAAAATACAAAATTTGTTTCAGGTCTGACTGCTGAAGAAGAAAAGAAGAGCTCATTTTGGAGACAATCAAATCAAGAATTTCTTGCTGAAAAGAAGAAAAGTGAAGCTCATCAGAGAAAAGAGACTAGAACCTGTTATAGGTGTCAGGAAATTGGACACACCGCGTGGAATTGTCCCAAAGCTTCCAACACAAACTGAAATAAGTTGTTGTTGACAAAACCGAACCACCAACTGAGAAATTTAAAGTGTTTAAAAACTCAATATATGAAGTTGGTTAATGTTCGAAAAGGTTTTACAGGAGAAGTGTGAAACTTAACAACCAAAAGTGGGTTGTTAAGAAATCTGAGGCAAAATCTTGTGATGAATCTGATTCAACAAAATCAAAAGAGCCACATGTTGTTAAAAAGAGTGAAAACTCAGTTCCTTCAATGGATGATGAGAACTTTCCACCGTTGAGGACTGAGAATTTTAAAAAGAAAATTAGAAAAGTTGAGATCTCTAATCAATTTTATTCTGAAAAGAATGAATTTGATGTTGAGAAAGTGTTTAATGGGAATGTGAAGAAAATTTTTGGGAAGATGGTCGAAGGTAAAGCAAAAGGGGTACAAGATTTTTATGCCACAAAGAAAGCAACTTACACCCTGACTGCAGATGAGTTGGTATCGCCCAAGGCTGGTCAGGCTTGGGTGGACATTTTCTTTCATTGAAAAACCTGACTTACCGAAGATCCCAAGTTTGTAATCGTGGATCAGGAATCAGCATCTTTCTTGATAATTGATTGTGTGAATGAATCTTATAATGGTTAAATTTTTACAGGTTGTGACTTATCGGAGCTTCCAGGTTGGTAAGTGTGAAGCAGGAATCGGCATCTTATTGGTAAAATGAGTTTTGTGTAGATGTGATATTCCTACAAGTGTTTACTTACAAGTGGTACAAAGGTTGGTTTTGGCATAATGATTACTCAAGGTCATTAAGTTGAACTTGATGTAAGCCTCATATAAGTAGTTGAAAAGCAAGATGATGAACCCCAAACCTACAAGTGGTAAAAACAAACTTATTTTCCGGAAAAACCATTTTGATTAAAACAAACTTAAATGTTTTGAAATCTAAATGGGAAAATAGTTTATTGAAAGGGGGAGTTCTGATTGTTTATGCCAAGTGGATGGAGAATTGAAGCAATTCGATATCAGTTGTCAA
The DNA here is from genome assembly GCF_002127325.2 of Helianthus annuus. Taxonomy (NCBI): domain Eukaryota; kingdom Viridiplantae; phylum Streptophyta; class Magnoliopsida; order Asterales; family Asteraceae; genus Helianthus; species Helianthus annuus. The sequence goes on from NC_035442.2 coordinate 88,919,334, forward strand.
TTTTCTGTATAGTTTGTTTTCAAATTTCTTTTAAATGTGTTTGCATTTTAGAGGGAGTAAAAATTTCAGAAAATCCAAAAACATTAGAAAATTTGAAAAAGTCAAAAACATGATAAAATCTAAAACGAGTTTTGTTGGGAAAAAGAGGAAATGATAGTACATCAGTGGACTATCACAACATGCTAAAGAAATGTAAAGTCAAAAATGTGATAAACAATCTCACTGCGGATATGTCAGTAGGTTTTTGCACATTTAGTAGATTGTGACGAGATATAAACCTAAATTTCAAACTTGCTTATTTCGTGGGTAACAATTTCTTGGATATATGGGTAACCCCCGAAATCTTGTTTAGAAGGTCCCTCTATCTGAGATACTAGGTCTTTATACTCAGTGATATTTGGGGTATTATCCCAGGACTTCTGCTGAATGGAAATTCTGACCTAGTCCCTGTATAATACTTTCTGCAAATGCTTTGAAATATAAGCCTACCCTCAGCAAAAATGATGAAACAATAAAATTGATAATCATTGCTGTTGAAGAAAAGATCCTCTAAAGGGGACACACCAAAAGTCGAAACGTCATCTCTCTGCTGAACGGAAGTTCTGACCTGAGCTCTCACGGTTTCGCATCTAACCCCTTTACAGATATCATCTGTGGTATACTCACCTGTAAGACTGAAAATTGGAATCTGGATACGGGAGTATATTCAAGTAGTGGGACACGCGAATAAGTTTAAGTGCTTAAGACATTAATTTCGTATCTCGAAACAGTTGAACTTTGTGTGAAAATTTAGGTGGATCAATATATTGACAATCTAAGTGAATTGTTTAGAACATAAAATGAAATGGAGCTTAACGGTGTTGGTGATTTGTCTTAAAAAAACTGATATGATCCTCTTACACAAACTCACAAAAATATTGTATGTAAATATTTCTTTACTGCATTTCATTTCTTTCAAATCAAAAATCCAAAAAGATTTTCAGTGTGTTTTAGCATACATTTTGAAAAATTCAAAAAGATTTTAGACAACTGATGTTGGAAAGCTGATTTTCAAAATTCCGAATGCTGAACATGATGAAAAGGTTTGGGAAAGTCTGTTTGATAATGATAATTTTGAAGGGGAGTCTGAGTTGGTGCTTATATCTTTATATTAAAATTGTGAAATTTACTTTGTGGCAGAGAATGTACAGATAACCTGAGCTAGATTAGAGCCAGGTCACGATTTTGGAACAACATCAAAGGGAGCATGTGATTTGAGAAGAGCCAGGTTCCGATACCCGAGGACTCTGAATCTGAGAATAGAGCCAGATTATGATCCTGAATCTGATGATGCTGATGAACTTAAGGAATGCCAACAAATCGATAGGGGGAGTCTGAAGTCATTCGAGAGAAGATTCAAAAGAGTATTGCCCAGAGACTGATCAAGATTGAATATGAGAAGACTCGACACTTAAGACTCGTCAACATCTGAGGGGGAGTCTGTTGGTGCATGCATCTGTCGACTTCGTCTTGTATCGAGTCTTATTCTAGATTGTTAGATCAGGGCACGTTATTCGAGAAAATAGGTTTATATGTGTTTAAAGCTGTTTTCGCTTGAATGGGCATGATTCCGCTTGAAATGTCAAGTGATTGTTTCAAGCGAAATCACAATCAAGTGATTCCGCTTGAAATGGTTATTGACACTTTCAAGCGGAACCCCTTATACTATAAATATCTGTGAAGCGAAATCAGTTGTATCAGTTGTGTAATTCCGGTACCGAGGTGTTGCCGAAGTGCCGTCTGATTGTAAACAGTTGCAGATTAATATAAAAGGCATTTTAAATTGAATTCAAGCTGTTTCTACATCTGTTTCTTAGTTTCCGCCTCTGAAACAAATTATAACTCCTCTGAACGACTCGTTCGGGTCCGTACACGATCCTACAGGTATTGTACCAGGACTTCTGATATTGCGTAAGCAATGGCCTAGTCCTCGTATACTACTTTAAGTGCTTTAAATAAAGCTTTTCCTCAGCATAAAAATTGATAAAATATCGAAAGATACAAATCAAGTGCTGTTGTAAAGAAGATCCCTAAGTGGGGCACCCCTAAAGTTGGGCCATCATCTCTCTGTCAGAACGGAAGTTCTAACCTAAGCTCTCATGGTCTCGTACTACCCAGAGAACAGATAGCATTATAGTATATTCACCTGTAAGACTGAATATGGGGAATCTGGATACGAGAGTATATTCTGAGGTGGGACACGCAAATAAGTTAAGTGCTTAAAACATTAATCCTGTATCTTGAATCAGTTGAACTCTGTGTGAGAATTTAAGTGGATCAGTATACTGACAATCTAGGTGAATCGTTTAAAACTTAGTGTGTTATAAGCTCAACGGTGCTTGTGACTCGTCGGTAGCTGATATGATCCTCTAACACAACTCACAAAAAAAATGTTTGTAAATAGTTTATTGTTGTTTACTTTCAGATTAAACCCAAAAAGATTTTCAGTGTGTTTTAGCATAAAGTTTTTAAAATACAAAAAGATTTTATTTCTGCGTTATTTTTGACAAACCAGTGTTGGAAAGCTGATCTTCGGAATCTCAGATGCAGAGAAAGATCCTGAATGATTGGGTGGGAGCTAATCTGAAAAGTTGGGAAACTTGAAAAGTTAAACAAGTTCATTAATTTGAAACTTGTAAGTTTTGTGATAATTGAAAAAGTTGTACAAAAATGTCAGACGGTTCGTAAATCGGGTCAACCAAGGTCATTAACTTGAACTTAGTTGATAAATCGAGTAACCGGGGTCATTAACTTGGACCTGGATACCCGAGTGTATTTAAAACTGACTGAAATTGAACAAGTGTTTGAGAATTGAAAGAAAATTGTGTGAGTTCGAACGAAGCCAGTACAGTGGCTTCGAACAAAGGTTTTTAAATGTATCTCGTGGCTTCATACGTAGCCACACACCTCATATAAATATCTGTGGCTTCGAACAAAGCCTCATTTACTCATTGTGCCTTTGAACCAAACTCTCTCATACCTAGCCGTCACTCTGCCAAATTTTTCCTAGAAATCATATTGGGGTGTTGATTAGCACAACACTTACAATGGGGAAGGTACGTTTTCTTGATTATCATGCTTTAAATCGTTCAATTTTATGATTTTATAACCGTCGGACATATAAACTTAGATCTGTTCATATTTCATGGTTTAATCTTGAAATTGAAGATGTATTACTGATAATCGGCGCTTTTAGGATGTTAGTGTACCATCAATTTGAACATAGATTACATATTTTGAAGTTTGATATGTATAAACTGTTCATTGTTCTTGTTCGAAGTGACTGGCTTCGTACGAAGCCAGTCTAGGTGCTTTAAATGTTTGAATTTGTTAAGTGTTGATAGTGTTTGATCTGTGTATTGTTAGTGATACATATTGTTAAGATCCAAATAGTGTTTTCATAGATTCTTTGGACTATTCATTGTTCTTGGTTCGAAGCTACTGGCTTCGAATGAAGCCAGCTCGGGATTTAAATGTTGATATTATATGCTGTTGAATCTGATGATATGTGTTATAATTTTTCTGATCTCAACAGTGATTTTAATATGAACATTGGCCTCGTACATGCAGGGTGTTAAACCTGGCTTCGTACGAAGGCAGCATATGTGAATAAAAGATCTGATCCAGGTTTTAGAATTTCAAGATGACGATAAAGATCCGATCCAGGTGCCAGAAAGACTAGTGAAAGGATTGTGGATGCAGATGTGGTACATCGGCTATCTGAATGAAACAACGTACAACAAGTCAAAGTTCTCAAGGCCTTATAAATTTCTCGTTCACTCAACCATACATGCCTTACATCACATAAAAGGAGCATTTGATGTGTCATCAGACTTTGTTATGTGTGTGCTAACATGTTTAATACTTAATCGTCCATTTAACATTTCACAAGCAATATTCAACTATATGGTTGATAATATTCACGGAGAAAAGTTCCTGCAGTATCCACGTTTTATACAGATGATCTTGGATGATAAAGTTAAGAACTTGCCGAAAGTTGATGCTGATGAGTTGTTATTGGATCATTTGGATGCTGAAACACTCAAGAGATTGAATGTGTATCAAGGAGTTGAGAAAGATAATGAACCACCTTACAGGAAGCAATTTGCTACTATCTTGAAGCCAGACTATGTAGCTCTAGCTCATAATCAGTGGAGGCATGATGATAGCAATTCAGATTCTGAAACCAAGAAGATGGAGCCTTTCTATAACAAGCGTGGAAATTTCTGGCTGTAAGGTGAAGATAAGAAGAAGAAAAGAAATATAACTCCAAAAGCTTCAAAGCCTGCTACACCAAAACATGCACCAAAGAGAGCTTCAAAGAAGAAATCTCTTCCTCATTTTGTCGATGAACCAGTTACTCCTCCAGATTATGTAAATGTCTTTTGAAGAGTTAGAGAATATGATAGCTGATGAAAACACTGCAAAAGCTGCTCAAGATTCTAGTGCAACATATTCAAATATTGATGTTACTCAAATGGCACCGACGCATTATGTTAGTGGTAAATACAAACTCAAAGGGCCATCCAGGAAAAGGAAAGGATCTGATGAAGATGATGCGTCGAATGTTCCAACTGATGTTGAAGCTGGAAAAGTTAAAAGAGGCAGAGGCATAAAGAGGAGTGCAAAGCCTACTGATGCTACTCCTAGAAAGTAAAAAGTTCAAAAGATTGTGATTAAACCTCTTAAAGAGAAAGCAGGTGATTCTTCAAAAGCTCCAGAAAAGGTGATTGAGGAAGTTCCAATCGTTGAAGCGCAAGTTCATGTTCCTTCACCTCCGAGATCACCTATTCATGAATCTATTCCAGTTCAAACTAAATTTCATTCAACTCCGCCACAACAAACTATAAATGTTGAAGAACCTGGTTGTACGACAAAGAAAGCTGCAACTCCGGTTCCTTAGAGTTCGAGTCAAAGTTTTCCAGGAGTTCCTTCTAATCTTGGTCCAAGTCCATCGTTGGATGATGTTGGATTTTTCGGTAATGAAAGAGTTGATAGGATACTTAAAAGGGTTAGTGTTCTAGAAAAGGTGAAAGCAGAATCTGAAGAAAGGTTGAAAGGAACGGAAGCTGAACTTAAAGAAACAAAAGAATGAATTTACGGCATTGAACGAGAAGGTGTTGAATGATGAAGCAAGAATCAATGTGCTGAATGAAATACTTGATGAGATTCTATCTTCAAACGCTGATCTAAATGATGCAAACTCAACGATGAATCACGCAGGTGAAATCATGAAGAAAGAAATAGAAGACTTGAAAGCTAGAGATGAAAACAAGTCGAAGCAGATTGATGTGTTGTATGTTGTTATAGAAGATCGACTTGGAATCAACGTTCATGCAGCTTATGATGACATTGAAATCCGAAGAGCTGAGGCTCGGAGGATGGAACGTCAAAGGTTAGACGAGGAAGAAGCTGCAAGAGCTGCTCTAGATAATGGGAAGAATATAGCTGACGAAGAAGTGTTAGAATCTTCAAATCAAACTGAGCAACCACAAACTGAAGCTGAAGCTAGTGTCGAAAATGTTGAAGTTCATGTTGCTGAAGTTGAAGCTAACGAAGAAAATCCTCTAGATCCTGCTCTGCTATTCACTCTTGTTGGTGAACCAAAGTGAGTATTATATATTAGAGAAGATAATGTGAGACGTATCGAAGTTGAAAGACGCCGTCTAGAAGCAATGAAAGCTAAAGCTGCTGAGTTAGTTGGCGAAGAGGGAGAAGATGGGGATGAAGAGGATGATGATTTCAAAGATATTGATAATTTTCATGAAAGCGACAATGACAAAGGTAATGATGACGATCAAGGTGGAAACAGTGGTGCTATTGTGGTTAGCCGATCGAGCAATCAACAAGACCTTGACTTCCTGAACGACACACAGAATGAAGAAGTAGAGGATGTTCATCCTCAGGGGGAGTCATCGTCAGGTACGAAACGTTCTTCTGCTCCTAAGGTTATATATTTACAGCATGATGTAGAAGAAGGTGAACTTGTTGAAAATTGGTCGAGGGATTCAATGAAAGAAGCCCTAGGTTTGAATGATGAAGACAAGTTTACATTCGATTTTGAAAAAGATATTGCAGATCATGGTCCAGAAGGTGAATATGTGTTCGCGTACGTTGAGGAAGCTGATAATTTCAATGATGTAGTGGTTGAAAGTTATTTTGACCTAGACCATGAAGAACAGATGCATTATTCTGGTCTAGATTCAGATTTTCCTACATTTGCAGAGCTGTTCAAGACTCATAATGAAGATAATTTGAAAAAGAAAGATTATTGAGAAGTTTAATACAGATGGTATTCCACGAAAGTTGTCTAGAGAAGAACTCCAGGAAGAAAAGAAGAAGTGGTTTAGACTGATGCCCGAAGAGCGTAAGTTCAAGAGACCACTGAAGTTCTTTAAGAGTCATCCGAATGAATCTCTTGGAGATATATTGTCGTGGGGATACTTAGAAGATCTGAAAGTCTATGCCATTAAACGTGAATTCGGAGTACAATACTTCGAGTATATCCAAGACTTGAAAATGTTGCCTTGGTGGGACGTTGAGGAGTTAGTAAAGACAAAGAATATACAACAGCTGTAGTGGGGTCCAGAAGTTCTGTAGGATCGTGTGATGACCCAAACGAGTTGTTCAGAGAAGTTTTGATCTGTTTCAGAGGCGGAAACTAAGAAACAGGCAACGACATAGCTTGCAATTCACTTTAAACACCTTTCTAATTGATATAAAACAGATTACATGCAAAGGATAAACCGGCAGCACCTCGGTATCCAAGTTCACAACTGTTACCCCCTCTAACTGATTTCGCTCGAATGATATATATAGCCCTCATGATTCCGCTTGAAACTGGTTCAAGCGAAATAACAATCTAAGTGATTCCGCTTGAAAATGACTAATGTCATTTCAAGCGGAATAGCCTCATTCAAGCGGAATCAAGCTAATTAACACCTAAACTTGCTATTTTCTCGTACAACGTGCCCTGATCTAATATTTCAAGTACAAGACTCAATGCAAGATGAAGTCGACAGATGTATGCACCAACAGACTCCCCCTCAGATGTTGGCGAGTCTTAAGTGTCGAGTCTTTGCATCTTCAATCTTGATCAGTCTTTGGGCTTCCTTCACTCTAACATTCTTCAACTAATCTTTTAGGATCAAACTTCCTAACTTTCACATTTTCAGACTCTCTTTCTCTTGCAGACTCCCACTCAACTTGTGCTGGGATCGTAGTCTGGCTCAAACTCTACACTCGTATTCACAGGTTCAGATATCGCAACCTGGCTCACCTGCATATTCTCTACCCAAAACATAAGTTTCACAATTTTAACAATTTAAAATTAAGATGTATGCACCAACTCAAACTCTCCCTCTCAAAACAACCAGAGTATCTGTGATCACTTGCAGAAGAATATTCAAACATTTTAGATTTAACGGACTCTCCCTCAAAATGATCATCATCAAACAAACTTTCCCAAACCTGTTTATCATGTTTAGCACTTGGAATTTTGAAAATTAGCTTTCCAACATCAGTTGTCGAAAATCTTTTTGAATTTTTCAAAATTTATACTAAAACACACTTAAAATCTTTTGGATTTTTGAATAATATGAAATGCAGTAAAGAAATATTTACAGAACAATCTTTTTGTGAGTTTGTGTAAGAGGATCATATCAGTTTTTGAGACAAATCACTAACACCATTAAGCTTCATTTCATTTTAAGTTTTAAACAATTTACTTAGATTGTCAGTATACTGATCCACATAAATTTTCACACAAAGTTCAACTATTTCGAGATACGATATTAATGTCTTAAGCACTTAAACTTATTCGCGTGTCCCACTACTTGAATATACTCCTGTATCCAGATCCCAATATTCAGTCTTACAGGTGAGTATACCACAGATGATATCTGTAAGGGGTTAGATGCGAAACCGTGAGAGCTTAGGTCAGAACTTTCGTTCAGCAGAGAGATGACAGTTCGACTTTTGGTGTGTCCCCTTTAGAGGATCTTTTCTTCAATAGTAATGATTAACATTTTTCAATGTTTCATCATTTTTGCTGAGGACGGCACTATATATCAAGCAATTTGCAAAGTATTATACGGGGACTAGGTTAGAATTTCCATTCAGCAGAAGTCCCGGGATAATACCCCAGATATCACTGAGTATAAAGACCTAGTATCTCAGAAAGAGGGACCTTTCAAACAAGATTTTGGGGGTTACCCATATATCCAAGAAATGTTACCCACGAAATAAGCAAGTTTGAAATTTAGGTTTATATCTCGTCACAATTTACTAAATGTGCAAAAACCTACAGGCATATCATCAGTGAGATTGTTTATCACATTTTTAACTTTCCATTTCTTTAGCATGTTGTGACAGTCCACTGATGTACTATCATTTCCTCTTTATCACAACAAAACTCATTTTTTGTTTTATCATGTTTTTGGCTTTTTCAAATTTTCTAATGTTTTTGAATTTTCTGAAAATATCTTACTCCCCCTAAAATTCAAACACATTTAAAGAAATTTGAAATCAAACTATACAGAAAAATGACAACTGATATCAAATCGCTTTAATTCGCCATCCACTTGGCATAAACAATCAGAACTCCCCTTTTCAACAAACTATTTTCCATTTAGATTTCAAAACACTTAAGTTTGTTTTAATCAAAATGGTTTTCCGGAAAATGAGTTTTGTTTTAACCACTTGTAGGTTCGGGGTTTATCATCTTGCTTTTCAACCATTTATGTGAGAATTACATCAAGTTCAAATTAATGACCTTGAGTAATCACTATGTCAGAACAAACCTCTGTACCACTTGTAAGTTTATCCAAACCATTTAACCACATGTAGGAATAAAACATCTACACTAATTCAATTAACCATAAAGATGCCGATTCCTGCTTCACACTTACCAACCTGGAAGCTCCAGCAAGTCACAATCTGTAAAAATTTAACCATTATAAGATTCATTCACAACAACAGTTATCAAGAAAGATGTCGATTCCTGATCCGCAATTACAAACTTGGGATCTCCGGCAAGTCAGGTTTTTCAATGAAAGAAAATGTCCACCCAAGCCTGACCAGCCTTGGGTGTTACCAACTCATCTGCAGTCGGGGTGTAAGTTGCTTTCTTTGTGACATAAAAATCATTTACCCCTTTTGCTTTACCTTCGACCATCTTTTCAAAAATTTTCTTCACATTTCCATTAGAAGTTTTCTCAACATCAAATTCATTCTTTTCAGAACAAAATTGATTCGAGATCTCGACTGTTCCAAATTTTTGTTTAAGATTCTCAGTCCTCAATGGTGAAAAGTTCTCATTATCTATTGGAGGAACTGAATTTTTACTTTTTTTAACAATATGTGGCTCCTCTGATTTTGTGGAATCAGATTCATCACTAGATTTCACATCAGATTTCTTAACAACCCACTTTAAGGTTGTCAAGTTTCACACTTCTCCTGTAAAACCTCTTTGAACATTCACCAACTTCATATGTTGAATTTTTAAACACTTTAAATTTCTCAGTTGGTGGTTCAGTTTTATCAACAACTACTTCTTTGAGTTTTTCTGAGACTCCCTATTTTGTGATGGATGCTTTGGGACAATTCCAAGCTATGTGTCTAACTTCCTGACACCTATAACAGGTTCTAGTCTCTCTTCTCTGATAAGCTTCACTTTTCTTTTTCTCAGCAAAAAATTCTTGATTTGCTTGTCTCCAAAATGAGCTCTTCTTTTCTTCTTCAGCAGACGGACCTGAAACAAATTTTGTATTTTTAGAAATTTTCTCATTTTTATAATTTTCAGGGGGTATAAAGCCTAAACCTTTCTTTTTGAAATACCGTTATGGTTTGGTTTCTTTTGAAAACCAGAACCAGAACTGTAACTTTTTTTCTTTTTTAATCTTTGTTGAACTCTTGAAGTGTATTTTTTTAGGTTTTCCAGTAAGATTTAAATCTTTTATTTCAGAAATATTGATTTCTGTCATTTTGAAAACCTTTTTGATCATTTCAAGTCTAACAATTCTTATTGGAAACTCTTTATCAAAATATAATTTGTCAGAATCATTCAAAGTATATGCAACTTCAAATGTTTCATCCTTCAAATTAGATTTTGACAACAATATTCTTTACTATAAACCTGTTTTCCAGACGTTTTTGAACTCCTGACAGACGAACTCGAACTCCCGACTGACAAACACGAACTTTCGGACTCGGACTTTGACTCTGACTCCTCATCCTTATCCAACACCTGACCGACCACTCTTTTTATTAATTCGGACTCATGATCTGTGTCAGACGCTGTGAACGTGATGTCAATGTTGTCTGGTAATACATCTGTTAACTCTGACAATAACTTTATATTGACTGCCTTTTTGACTTGTTCCTCATTCGGTTTTCTTGGTGAGTACCCTTCCCAAATTGGAGGCGGACACTTATTATAACAGACACTCTGTTTCTTACCAGTATCCTTTGTCTTTGGCTTCTTGTCTTCAAACGCTTCAAAACCTGCAACAGTTGGATAAATTCGGTCAATTAAATAATCAGAACTCGAATAACTTCTCAGTAATCGTCGGATTCTTTCATTTTCTGTTTTCTCTGTTTTCAACTCTTGCTTCCATTTAGCACATTCTTCAATATAAAAATTTATCTCTTTTTGTTTCGACATCATTGTAGCATTCATCATCTTCAAAGCAGCTTCTCTTTCTGAGTTTGTCTTTTGCAAATTGTTCACTGTTTTGTTCAACACATCGTATGATTCTTCTAAATTCTTAACATCAAACATCAACTTTTCTTTCAATTTTTCTGATTCATTAAACCTCTTGTCTTTTTCTTCACATTGTTTGCAAGATTCTGAACATGTAAGACATGGTTATGTGACTTCTACAATCTTTTTGACCTCAATCACCTTGACTTCACTATCTATTCCACTTCAACTATCTTCTCAATCACCTTGACTTCTTTCATTTCTTTTGCAGCTTTTCTCTCTTTAAGTTTCTTCAATTTATCTGCAAAATAAAATTCAAAACTGTAAGAAGATAAATGAGATTTTCCAACATTTATCTGTTCAATTTCTTCATCATCATCACTGCCTTCTGTTGAACTATTTTCTGAAGAAACAAATTCTTCATCTTGACTTTTCTCTTCATCAGATAACACAGCTATCCATTCCTTCATCAACTCTGGCTTTTGAACAATCTGTGCAATGAAAGCTTTGACATTTGAATCAGCTGGAATGTACTTGTCCCAGCTAAAACCTTCAGCCACTTTCTCATCATCTTGATCAATAATGCCATAATAAGCTTTCTTATTTGCATCTTCGATCATTTTCCCATGTGCAGTTTGTGAATCCTTTTGTTGATGCGGTTGATTGGTGATTTGTTGATATATAGCCCTTCGATAGTAATCATCTTTTCCAAAAGGATTCTTTGCTCCACTAGACTCTTGATTTTTGCACTCTCTTTTGAAGTGACCTTTCTCCCTGCATTTAAAACAAGTAACTTTAAATTTATCAAACCCTAAAGCTGAAAGATGAGCATCCAAAAAGTCATTTCTTCCTGTAATCATTTTGAACTTTTCAGCTCTTCTCAGAACGCTAGCTAAAGCCCATTTTATATCCATAAGCTCTAATTCTTCAGCATCAATCTGGTCGTAATCTTCCTTTATTAGCATCAGATTACCAATTCTCCCAGCAATCAATCCTTCATAAGATTCCAACACAGTGACCAGTAATGCCATATGATTTTTCACAACTTCTTCAGAAAAATTCTGTCCTTTTTGAAGATGCAAAGCCACATTGCACTGAATCATATGCTTACTACCAACAGTTGCACTTTGAACACTTGGAGAATTAACATTTGAAAAACCACTAGTGTTGACTGAACTTTGATTGATTGGTCCAGATGAATTTCCTACACTAAACGCGGTTTGGATCTTTGGACTAGCTTCAACAGTTTGAACATTTCCTTTGTAGTACAGTTTGATATCTTATTGATGACTTGAGCTATTCATTCTGGCAATCTTCTGTTGTTCAAGATCCCGTGCCTCAAGTTTTTCAATAAACTGACCAATCGACAATCTGCTAAACTCTCCAGAATTCTTTAAAATCATGAGATAAGTACCCCATTCTTTCTGTGGTAAAGCGTCAGCTAGCTTTTCAACCCATTCTGCTGGAGTTTTAGTAATCTTTAACTGAGACATGGTACGCACAAGATGACAGTATCTCTCAATGAGAGTCTTTGTTGTCTCACCAGGCATACTAGTAAATAACTAAAACTCTTTTTTCAACAAAGATGCTTTACTTTTGAGCATTTGTGTACTTCCTTCAAACTTTTTCTCAAGTGCTTCCCAGATCGAAAACGCACTCCCATCATGCTGAAGCAAAATAAAGATGTCTTCTTTGACAACTTGTTGTAAAAGACTGATCATCATTTTCTCCCTTTTATAATTGTCTCTCTCTTGGTCGGTGAATTCTGATATGATTTTATCAACTCTCAAAGCAGTCAGTGGTCTAACATACTTTGTTTCTATACTTTCCCAAGCTCTTAGATGGTTTACCTGAACCCAGTTCTCAAAATGATTCTTCCATCCATGGTACTCCTCAATTCCCATAAGTTTCGGGGGTTTTTTAAAGTTCCGGTTTCGTTTTCTAAGTTCATATTTTGAACAATGGCAGACGAAGTAGTCGAAGATGTAGCAAACGCGTTATAGAACTCTTCTTCCATGATTTGGTAACACGTTTTTCTAAAACAACACTTTTCAAGCGAAATAGTCAAGTTCAAGTGGAATATTCAGTTCAAGCGGAATCACTTGCAAACAGATTCAAGCGAAATATCCTGTAATAATTTTTTCAAGCGGAATACCCAACTGTCAGTTTGGAGTGGAATCAGCCAAACTCAAGCGAAATATCTGGTTTTGATTGAAAATCTTAAGCGGAATAACGCAGTCTCGAGCGGAATCACAAATGTACGTTCAAGCGAAATAGCAACATTGGTCCATTTTGATCATTTTTAGGTCGAATTTTAATCTGAAACTTTCAAGGGTTTGTTAAAAAACAATTTTACACAATATATGAGAAAATTAGCCGATTTTAACCGTAAAAATTGTTAATTTTGAAAAGAATGGTGTAGAAAACAGAAATTTTAAGCTAAATCGGAAAGAACTCCTCCTCCTGAGCTCTGATACCACTTGTAGGATCGTGTGATGACCCAAACGAGTCGTTCAGAGAAGTTTTGATCTATTTCAGAGGCGGAAACTAAGAAACAGACGACGACACAACTTGCAATTCACTTTAAACACCTTTCTAATTGATATAAAACAGATTACATGCAAAGGATAAACCGACAGCACCTCGGTATCCAAGTTCACAACTGTTACCCCCTCTAACTGATTTCGCTCGAATGATATATATAGCCCTCATGATTCCGCTTGAAACTGATTCAAGCGAAATAACAATCTAAGTGATTCCGTTTGAAAATGACTAATGTCATTTCAAGCGGAATAGCCTCATTCAAGAGGAATCAAGCTAATTAACACCTAAACTTGCTATTTTCTCGTACAACGTGCCCTGATCTAATATTTCAAGTACAAGACTCGATGCAAGACGAAGTCGACAGATGTATGCACCAACAAGTTCGCTATTATGAATCTAAGTTGTGGTACTACATTCGTATGCAATCCAGAGACAAATTCCCATAATGGAAACCACAATATCCAAAGCAGACAATCAAGATTGATCCAGTGATAAGAGAAAAGGATATCACCCTGCATGTGAAGCGTCCTAGGTGTTTAAAGAATATGCCTCTGAAAGAAATGGAGCAGGATTTCTAGAAAGATTTCATGGGATGGGCTTATGATTCTAAGACACATCAGGCGGTGATTACTCTACGAGATAAAGACATGGTTTACAGGAGGATCTTCCGGATTGATCCTATGTGGCTGGTGAATTGTTCAAAGAAAGATATCGATTGCTTATTCTTCAATGTGACACCTGTGTCACCGCGACCATCAAACAAATACCAAGCCGATGAAATATTGTATTTCATACTTGGGACCTTGTATAAATATGTGTATCTTTTGCACATAACAATTCTTGTTCAATTTCAAACTTTAAATCGCTTTCTGGAGAATTATACGCAAGCTGGTGCGTAAACGTACTCAGTTTAAATGTGACAAATACTCCGGAACACCATCATATACTTAACATACCTTAAATAACCTTTACATAACTTAGAAATAAGTTTTGAAGGCTTTGGTATGGCAAAAACAAGTTAATTCGCTTACAGGGACTAAACTTGACAAACTGCAAAAGTATGCCAATTCGAACTGTAACGAACATTCCGGAACATGTCCATAAGTTAAACATACCATAAATATCCTTTACATAGCTTAGAAATAGGCTTTGAGGGGTTTGGTATGCTAAAACAAACTTTTGGATCATTCAGGGGCTAAAAGTGTCAAAAAGTGCACAAGTTTGCACTTTCGCGCATAACTTACGTTCTGAATATATCCGGACATCCAAAAATTTATGTAAGCATTATAATATTATGCCTTAGTGTTTGGCATGAGAAAAATCCATTCGTCGTGTCATTTGGATCGTTTTTCGCGCTTATGCGCATTCCGTCGTAATTATCCGAACATCGCGATCGTACGGCCAAACGAACCAACATCCGACATATTTTTGAGCATGTTTCATGTCCACAATGTTTAGGCATCATTTTAGGGCCTTAAAGTTGGCTTTATGGGCCTTAGAAGTGTCGGAAATGGCTTAAACATGCAACAGGGACCAAAACTGCCATTTCTGAAAGTATGTGCAGATCAGACATGCCCAGGCGGCCCGCCTGAGTTTTGTCTAATCCTGACGCGGGCCGCATGGCCCCTACAGTTGCAGAAACTTTGTTTTCTTGCAAAACTTGGCCTTTCAAACACTCCAAAGGGCAATGCCCTTTCACCATCTCTGGGGTTAAGGTCATTATAAGCCACCACAACATCTTGACAAGTGTACGCATAAGATCGTGGCACGATATTCAAGAAACGATCCTAACAGTTTTGCTTTTCCTATAAATACTCCCCCCCCATTTGTGTTAAAACCCACAAAACTGATCAAAGAGCTCTAAGTTGATACTATTGCTTCATACCTGAGCTCCTGGATCAAGTTTAGCTTTCGGGGACCCTTCGTAAGTGTTCTTTCGTTCTTTTAATCGCTTTCTTGTGCTAAAGTCAAACTTTGTTTGACTTTCCGCGTTGACCAGCTTATGGTCAACACGAAGTTCATTGGAACTTCATAACGTGAGCGTGATCACGATGGTTATAGTCCATGGCGACTATACCTACTGATTACCACATTATCTAGGCTCAGTGACGAGTCGTAGTTTCGGCCAAAATGCGCATTCTTGCGTATTTTGTAACCAAACTACTCGTGAGCATCAAATCCGTTTGTTTTGATGCCAAACCTGTTTTCTAAACTTAGTTAAGCATGTTCTAACATGCTTAGCTCGTCACTTTTAGTATAGTGCTTATATAGGGTCGTAAGGTAAGCGATCTAAACCATCGCTTATACTTTTGAACCCGACCCATTTGGTCGATCATTAGGATCCGACCAAACACATTAGGTGACCATAGCTATAACCTTCCGAGGTTATACCTTATGGCCACGATGTTAGGCGTTCCAAACGCGTTCTACGCGAACGACGCGTTAAGATAGCATAAGCTACCTAAACGGGCCGTAATGGGTCGTAAGCACTTAGGTTAGGTTTCATTTTAGTATGTAGGCTTTGTTAAACCATATTACACGAGTCTCCATACTCGTCTGGTTTACGAACCCGCATACTATCCGATCCTTCCGATTTTGGTCCGGTATATTGATATAGCTACCTATTAGCTGCCGTTTGATATTCCTTGATCTCTAGCATTATTGGTTATTATACAAAGACTTCAAAGTAATCTCAGGTGAGTACATTAAACCCCTCTTTTACTGTTTTCCAAATTGTTTTGGGGTGGAACACATGTGCCTACTTGTTACTTTCATGCTTTCCATGTTTTCACATCATATACCTGCTATATTCGTTAATACATTATAGTACATGGTTTTACATTACATTTCATGCTATGTATGCCCATTTTGTGCGTACTTAGTACATTGCTTTACATTACGTTTTATGCTATGTATGCCCATTGTGTGCGTACTTAGTACATTGTTTCACATTACATTTCATGCTATTTATGCCCATTGTGTGCATACTTAGTACATCACTTTACAATACATTTCATGCTACATACGCCCATTGTGTGCATACGTAGTACATTATTCTACATTGTATTTCTGTTGCATATGCTCATCCAGCTTATGAACACATTATACTACATTTTGAACCGTTGTAACCATTTGACTATGTGAACCGTCTAAACCCTTTGATTATATGAACCGTTCGTAACCATTGAACCGTGTGAACCAGTTGTATCTGTTGACATGATTTACATTTGACAATAGACATTCGACTATACATGAACATTTCTACAATTGTTAAACACTTCATCTTGATGGTTTGGTTTGAGCAAGTGATCTAAGTAACGAGGCATGTGTAATATGATACAAGCATGGTGGATACGCCGCTGGTACTTCCTATATATAAGTGTTTGTATGGTATTACATATCGTAGCGTTACTTAAATCATTTCAATTTGAGACATATAACATTTTATACAAATAACACACTTTTCACGAGACATTGATTTACAAACGACTTATCTTATACAAACTCATTTTACATGGTTATCCATTTAACCACACAGTGTTCTCTTATTTTTACATATCATCTGATCCTACCGTTTTTCAAATGATTTACAAGACAAAGCAAAATACAAGGTTCATGACTAAACATTTTCTCAAAACATAATTCATGAATTCCGTTTTCACAAAACCAATGTATCTCACAGGCATTTTTATGCTGACGTGCCTATTTTCACATGTGTTTTCAGGAGATGATGCATAGGACTTATCAAGACATACTTAGGCGGACCTGTGCCTTAGTGACTTAAAACGAGACAAGAACTAGTTAATTTATGTTATGTACTCTTTGGTTCTTGTTTAAACAATGTATACTTTCATATTTGTTTAATAAAACGAAACTTCATTTGCCATGGATTTGAAACACTAAATTCTGTTACAACACTCCCCGATGTTTCCACCACGATTTGTATGTTCTTCGTGGTCGGGGTGTGACATTCAACAAGATCATGTACTACCCGGCTGACAAATAACAAGCGCTACAATACCAGAAGGTAGTGAATGTGTGTTTTGAAAAGGATATTAATTCAAGGTGCTACTCGGAGTCTAAGTGGGGAGATCTTGAGCATGAAGAGTTTACGAAAGAACTACGTCACAATGAAAGAATGGAGAAACTGATGGCTAATGCGGCAAAGCACGCAAGATGGAGACTTGGATTGGGAAATTTTGAAACTAATCAAACTACAATAGAATCTGAAGAAAAGAAAATTCCAAGGTGGTCAAAGTCTTTGGATGGCATAAAAGAATGGTGGATCAATGTTGGGAGGCACAAGCGTCAGCAAATGTTAGCAGAAAGAGGAGAAGAAAGAAGAAGAAAGTACAGAGAGAGGAAGAATAGCTGGAAGCGCTGAATGAAGACTATACAAGACGACTACAGCTACATCCAAGGGGGAGTCTGTAGATGCATATGCCTGTAGCCTTCGTCGAGTATCTAGTCTTTATATGTAATTATGATTAAACTTGTTTAGTTTTGTAATGTACATGTGCCTTCGTAATTATGATTAAACTTGTTTGGTTTTGTAATCACGGTCCTCACACAAAAGAAAAAAAAACATAACAAACTAATAAAGTTATATCTCCTCCTCTCCATAGATGATCTGATGGAATAGCCAAAGATAGGTCTCCAAACCTGTGTTATGAGTAGTTGGTATAAGCATTGTGTGCCTGATACTCTGTTAGAGTACCACTTCTACTCTGGGGAACCATGCAGGAATGCCTCCAAATCCCAGCTGGTTAGTGATCATGTTAGTGCACTACATCTGTTGATTGCGTCTAGGTGTCTAGGATCAGGTCTTACATCGTATTGTATAGAATAGGGCGCGAAATACGAGAAAACGGGAGTCTGTATAGGTTTTAGGAATCAGGTCCGCTCATAGAGTCAGTTGTTCCTGGATCGCTTATTTGTCAAGTATGGACCGCTTATGTGGACATGCTTGGTCCGCTCTTATGGACATGTGTCACATGAGCGGACCCAATCCACTATATATAGGGGTCTTTAGGGCGGACCTCATTAGTGATTTTACGAATTCCATGCCGAAGCTCTGCCGGTGTGAAGTTTGAGCTGTAAAACGTTTCAAATCAATAAAAAAAGCAGTTAGAAGGAAGAACAAGCTATATCTACTTGCATTTCTTATTATTCCGCATCTGAAAAGCAAGAGACAACCTCTAAACGACTCGTTCGGGTCAGCAATCGATCCTACAACTGGTATCAGAGCCTAGGAGGAGGTTTTCTGCAGATTATAGCCGGATTTCATCATTTCTTCTCACTTCTACACCTTCTTTTCTCATTTTCGGAAGATTTCACGGTCATATTTCGTCCAAAAACTCACAGACTGTGCATTATCATACAAAGACAAATCCTTGGAAGTTTCAGGTCGAAATACAGCCTAAAAACAGGTCAAAACATGTTCGGCATATGGTTCGCTCGTAGTGACGTCATCATGAACCGCTCTTAGGTCACTTTCTGGTTCGCGTATTCGTACAAATTTCAGTTGGTTCGCTCAAAATTTGGTTTTGGTTCGCTTCAAAGTCATAGTTTGGATCTCTTATTCGAACAATCTTCAGGACCGCTCGATCGAATAGTCTCTGGTTCGCTCGAACGGACATTAAGTCTGGACCGCTCCAAAGTTATAAGTCTGGTTCGCTCGTACGAACAGTATCCTGGTCCGCTCGAACGGACATCCGCTTATCTGGACAATTTAGTTGATTCGTTTTTTTTGTCACTTACCTTGAAAATTGTGCCGAGTCAATATGGATTCCGAGTTTTACAACGCTTTTGCTACATCGACTACTCCAGCCGCAATTGCTCAAGCAATGAACTTAGAAAATGAGACGGGAACGACTCAAAAGCCCCCTAGATTGATGAGCATTGAGGAGTATTATGGGTGGAAGGATCGGTTTGAAAACTGGGTTCAAGCAAACCATCTCAGATCATGGGAATGCATATTGAAGAAGTACACTTTGCCTCGAACAGATTTACAAGTTATTAAAGAGATATCCGAGTTTACCGATCAAGAACGAGCAATGTATAGAGCCGAGAAAATGATGATTAGTTTGTTGCAGCAGGCAATAAAGGAAGATATATTCATCTTGTTACAGCATGACAAAACTGCTAAGTCGATATGGGATGCTCTTAAGGTTAAATTCGAGGGAAGTGAAAACATGATCAAAAGCAAGAAAGCATTGTTAAAGAAAGAGTTCGATTTGTTTAGCAGCTTGCCGGGAGAGGACACTAAAAAGTTAATCGAGAGATACTGTCACTTGGTGCGATCGTTATCGATGTTGGGAGTTGAAAAAGGTAGTGAAGAATGGGTGGATAAATTGGCTGACGCGTTACCTCAGAAAGAGTGGGGAACGTATTTGATGATTTTAAAAAATACTGGTGTGTATGACGGACTGACTATTTCACAGTTCATTGAGAAAATAGAAAGTCAGGATCTTGAACAGCAAAAGATCGCAAGAATGAACAGTCCGAGTGGTCAACAGGACGTGAAGATGTATTACCGGGGTAGTGTTCCAGTTACTGAATCTGAAAGAAGCCCGAAGATACAAACTGCATTTAGTGCTGGTGATTCATCTGAGAAAGCTGATTAGGGTTCGAACAAAAGTAACAGCGGGTTTTCATCATTTCCAAGTGTGAATCCGAAAGAGACTAACACGAGTTTTCAGTCTCAGAGTACAAAAACCGGAAATGGATACATAATTCAGTGCAACATAGCTCTTAACCTTCCAGAAGGTCGAAGCTTTTCTGAAGACACTGCTAAAGACCACATGGCACTTCTTGGTTCAGTTCTATTATCTTATGAGGGTCTTGTTGCTGGTCGGATCGGAAATCCTATGCTTACCAAAGAGGATTACGATCAGATAGACGCCGAAGAAATGGAACTCATGGATATTAAATGGTGTCTTGCTAGTGTTCTTCGATGAGCTGAGAAATTCAAAACCATTACCAGGAGAAATAATTTTCTTGATGCACATGTCTCTACTTTAGGTTTTGATAAATCTAAAGTTACTTGTTTTCGATGCAGGGAGAAAGGCCATTTCAAGCGGGAGTGCAAAGGAAGAGAAGCTAGTGGAGCACAGAATCCATTCGGGAAAGATGATTACTATCGCAAAGCTATCTATCAGCAAGTTGGTCAATCCCAGGAACCACAGACAGCTCATGGGAGAAAGATTGACGATCCGAAAAGAGCATGTTTGGTAGATTTCAGCAGGAGTAATTACATATCATCTGAAGCCACAGCAGCACGCATTAGTGATCAAGATGATGAGAAACTACCAGAAGGATTCAGTCGGGATATGTTTGTGGATAAGAAGGGAGAATTCAAAGCCTTCATTGCTAAGATCGTCCGAGAGCCAGATTTGTTTGCTACTTGGATGAAATCTATTGGAGAGACTGTGAAAAGTGAAGATGAATAATCTGTATCATCTGATGAAAGCTTAGACGAAGGTTTACAGGGTTCAGATGAAGATTTACAGAGTTCTGATAAAAGTGTACAGAATGAAAATGTTCAAGAAAAAGAAGTTATTTTTTTATAAAACACCTACTGATTCTGATGTATCTGATGGTGATTCTGATAAGTTTGTACAGTTTGATCAATCACCTGATCACAGCAGTAGTGATGATGAGGAAGAAAAACATATAAATATTGCAAAAACTCATCTTTCTCCTGAAAGTTTTCATTTTTATTTTGCAGAAAGAATGGAGAAATTGAAGGAGAAATGAGCTGCTAAAGAACAACAATCCGAATCTGAAGGTGATACTTAAAACGCTGAGAATGTTGCTGAGAAGATTACTGAGGTTGTGAAAGATGAAGAAAAGGTGTTTGAAGTAGAAAAAGTGGTAGAAGTTGTTAAAACAATTGAAGTTGAAAAGATTGTTGAAGTCATCAAGCCGTGTGAGAAGTGCTTGGAAGATTGCAAGAATTGTGCAGCTAAAGACGACATCATAGCTGAGTATGAGAAGAAAAAGGAGCAGTTACTGTTCAACCTCAATTATGTGAAAGAATCATATGATGTTTTGAACAAAACAGTAACTGGTCTTCAAAAGACCAACTCAGAGAGAGAACAAGCATTGACAATGTTGAATGCAGTTTTAATGACAAAACAAAAAGCAATAAATTTTTACATTGAAGAGAGTGCTAAGTGGAAGCAAGAGTTGGAGACGGAAAAGATAGAGAATGAGAGAATTAGACGCTTATTGCAATGTTATTCTAGTTCTGATTATCTCATTGATCGTATTTACCCAACTGTTGCAGGTATGGAAGCTTTTAAAGATGAGAAGTTAAAAGACAAGAAAGATTGTGGTAAGAAATCGACTGTTAGTTACAACAAATGTCCGCCTCTGATTTGGGATGGTTATTCACCTAGAAGACCAAATGAGGAGCAATTGGAAAAAGCAGTCAATATAAAGCTTAAAACTGACACAACTGACATTTTACCAGATAACATTGATGTCACATATAGCTCGTCCGATACTGATCATGAGTCTGAATTAATCAAAAAGGTGGTTGATCAGGTGTTGGATACTGATGAGGAGTCTGAGTCGAAATCTGGGTCTGGAAAGTCAAAGTTGTCAGTCAACAGTTCAAAGTCATCGGATAAACGGTCTTATAGTAAAGAATTTTTATTGTCAAAGGCAGATTTGAATGATGAAACATTCGAAGTTGTGTATACTTTGAATGGTTCAGACAAATTATACTACAATAAAGAGTTCCCAATAATGAGTATTAAAACGGAACTAATAAACAAAACTTTCAAACTAATAGAGATTAATATTCCAGAATTAAAAGTTTTAAAAAGTTTTGAAAAATCTAAAAAATACACATCTAGAGTTCAGCAACGTTTAAATAAGAAAAAGGGCAACAATTCTGGTCCTAGTTTTCAAAAGAAACCTAACCAGAATAGTAGCTACAAAAAGAAAGGTCTTGGTTTTGTTCCACCAGAAAATAATAAAAATATGAAAAATTCTAAAACAAAATCTGAATTTGTGTCAGGTGGAAGTGCTGAGGAGGAACAGCAGAAACCGTTCTGGAGACAGTCTAACCTGGAGTTTCTTGCTGAGAGAAAAAAGAATGGAGCTGATATTTGTTATCAAAGAGAGACTAGAACCTGTTATAGATGCAATGAAACTGGTCACATTGCATGGAATTGTTCGAATAGTGACAAATCAAAACAGGGAGTTTCTCAGAAGTTGAAAGAGAAAGTTGTTGATGTTGACACACCAACCAATAGACCTAAAATTTTTGAGAATTCAAAATTTGAGGTTGGCGAGTGTTCGGAAAAGAATTTTTACAAAAAGAAAGGAAAAGACAACCAGGTGTGGATTGCAAAGAAAAGTGAAGTGAATGTCGGCGATGAATCTGGTTCCACAAAGCCAGAAGAGCCACAGGTTGAGGAGAAAATTTCAGTGAATGATGAAGAGTTTCCATCATTGAAGTTTGAAGAAGTGAAAAAGAAAGTTGGAAAAACTGATATTTCGAATCAGTTCTACAAAGAAAAGAATGAATTTGATGTTGAGAAAACATTCAACGGGAATGTTAAAAAGATTTTTGGGAAAATGTTGAGTGGGAGAGCTAAAGGGGTTAAAGTTTTTTACGCAACTAAAAAGGCTACATACAACCCGACTGCTCAAGAGCTGAAAGCCATCAAGTCTGAAAAGACTTGGATGGAAGTTTGTTTCCCATGATAAGTCGAAGGACTATGCCGGAGATCCCAAGTTTATATCGTGGATCAGGAATCGGCATCTTTCTAGTGTTTGAAAAGTTTGTTTGTAAGATTTTGAAATGTGTTTAATGTTTGCAGGATGAAGGACTACGCCGGAGCTTCCAGGTTGGCAAGTGCGAAGCAGGAATCGGCATTCTGATTGGTAAAGTGGTAATGTAGACGTAACATTCCTACAATTGGTAACTTTGATCTTGCAAGTGGTATTTGTGGTTATATTTTGAGAATTTACATTTACAAGTGATACAGTGATTCTGAACTGCAAATGATAAATCAGGGACATTAAATTGTACTTGATTTATTATTCATATGAGATTGATAAACAAAATGATGAACCATATCCCCATGCTTCATAAGTGGTAAACTTAAAAGTGGTAAACACAAACTCATTTTCGGAAAAAATCATTTCGATTAAAACAAACTTAAGTGTTTTGAGATCTAAATGAGAAAATGATTTGTGATAGGGGGAGTTCTGATTGTTTATGCCTAGTGAATGGCGATTTGATGTGATTCGATGTCAGTTGTCAAGTTTTTGTACAGTTTGTTTTACTTTTCATGTTTCTAGTGGGTCAAGAGTCTAGAAGTTTTCAAATTTTCTTTGAAATGTGTTTGCATTTTAGGGGGAGTATGGAAATTTCTGAAAATCCAAAAACATTAGAAAATTTGAAAAAGCCAAAAACATGATAAAATTCAAAAATGAGTTTTGTTGCGAAAAAGAGGAAATCATAGTACATCAGTGGACTATCATGACACGCTAAAGAATTGTAAAGTTAAAAATGTGATAAACAATCTTATTGCGGATGTGTCAGTAGATTTTCGCACATTTAGTAAATTGAAACGAGATATAAACCTAAATCAAACTTGCTTGATTCGTGGGTAACTATTCTTGGATATATGGGTAACCCCCGAAATCTTGTTTGAAAGGTCCTGTATTCTGAGATACTAGGTCTTTATACTCAGTGATATCTGGGGTATTATCCCGGGACTTCTGCTGTATGGAAATACTGACCTAGTCCCCGGATAATGCTTTCCGCAAAGCTTTGAAACAAAAGCGCCGCCCTCAGCAATCTGATTAAACAATAAAATTGATAGTCATTGCTGTTGTAAAAAAGATCATCTAAAGGGGACCCAGCAAAAGTCGAACTGTCATCTCTCTGCTGAACGGAAGTTCTGACCTGAGCTCTCACGGTTTCGCACCTAACCCCTTTACAGATATCATCTGTGGTATACTCACCTGTAAGACTGAATATTTGGGATCTGGATACAGGAGTATATTCAAGTGGAGTGATACACAATTAAGTTTAAGTCTTTAAAACATTAATACCGTATCTCGAATCGATTGAAATCTGTGTGAGAATTTAAGAGGACAAACATACTGACAATCTAGGTAAATTGTTTAAAGCTTAAAATGTAATCTAGCTTAACGGTGTTGGTGATAGGTCTCAAAAAACTGATATGATCTTCTTGCACTAACTCGCAAAAATATTGTTTGTAGATATTTCATTTCTGTATGTTTTTGTTTACTAGTAGTGTCAGGTAATATTTCTCAGAAAATCCAAAAAGATTTTGTGTGTGTTTTTAGCATAAATTTTGAAAAAGTCAAAAAGATTTTCGACAACTGATGTTGGAGAACTGATTTTCAAAATTTCGAGTGCTAAACATGATGAGCAGCATTTGAGGGGGAGTGTTTGTATAATTCTAAATGTTTTTGTAAATCTAATCTTCGTCAAGTGGTTCATCATAGTCATATGAGAGTAATCATGTGTTGGTGCAGAGTGGTTTGAAATGTTTGTGAAAGAAAATTTATTTCGGGGTTGAGATTGTGCAGGTAGCTAGGTTTCAATTCCTGAAGATCTATGATGGAAGAGAGCCAAGTTTCAATCCTGAAAATTAATTCTGAAAGAATGAGTAAAATCAGATTCTGATCCTGAAGATCACGTCCACTGTTGATGCTGATGAACTTAAGGAATCAAGAGATCTGATCAAGAGAATTAGAGTGTTTTAAAGCCAGACAACAATCCTGAAGATGTTACTGAAGAACAAAGAGAATGCCAGTAAATCGAGAGGGAGAGTCTGAAGATTTGAAAAAGGAGAAAAGCCCAGAGACTGATCTAGACTGAAGATATGAAGATACAGTTTTGGAGTCAAGGTGTATTGACGACTCCATCAACATCTGAGGGGGAGTCTGTTAGTGCACTACATCTGTTGATTGCGTCTAGGTGTCTAGGATCAGGTCTTACATCGTATTGTATAGAATAGGGCGCGAAATACGTGAAAATGGGAGTCTGTATAGGTTTTAGGAATCAGGTCCGCTCATAGAGTCAGTTGTTCCTGGATCGCTTATTTGTCAAGTATGGACCACTCATGTGGACATGCTTGGTCCGCTCTTATGGACATGTGTCACATGAGCGGACCCAATCCACTATATATAGGGGTCTTTAGGGCGGACCTCATTAGTGATTTTACGAATTCCATGCCGAAGCTCTGCCGGTGTGAAGTTTGAGCTGTAAAACGTTTCAAATCAATAAAACAAGCAGTTAGAAGGAAGAACAAGCTATATCTACTTGCATTTCTTATTATTCCGCATCTGAAAAGCAAGAGACAACCTCTGAACGACTCGTTCAGGTCAGCAATCGATCCTACAGATCACCCTCATTAGAAAACAAGGATACACTAAGAAAGGCCTGCCAGACCACAAGTTGCTTGTAATATCTTTCATTAGATAGTGAGAGAAATTATAAGGGATGTCCTGTATAAGTGCATGTATAGGTTCCATCAACCTGTATGAGACTTCATGATGGTTTATGATTTTCTTGGAAAAACATACCCCCATCTGAGTTACCAGATACTGTCATGGCTTGATGAAGCCAGTTTTGGAGATTGGCCTGTTTGGGTTATCCGGATTGTACCCTATTTAGGTTAGGGTCTCATTAATCTGTGCTCTTGTAAAAATGACAACATTGTGATCATCATTAAGGTTTAGAACCTGACTGATGATGTCCTCAGTGACAATGATTGGTTTACCAAGCACATAACTTCCAATGGAAGTTAGTCCCCTCCCCTCATGCCGTAGAATTCTTGCATTTTTCCAGAACATCTGCAAGATTTCCAGATAGACCATTATGTGTGCTGATAAAGTGTAGGCTAGTGGGCTTTGCATGAGCATGTTCAGGATGACATGGCATCCTTCCCATTTTGGACCCTCAAAGTTAGTCCTGATTCTTAGATTGTGATAAGTGTAACAACCCGCGTTTTGAAGTCAAAGTACAAGTCAAAGTCAAAGGAAGAAAAGATTGCTAATTGCGATCTGTCACTCCTTGCTGCTTAATTATTGATTGTACTCTTTGACTTGTTAATCGAATTCTTTAATTTGTGTACTTTAGTTGTATTATGTGGAGTAAATGCTAATAATCATAGTTTATCGCTAATCTATTTATCGCTAATCGCATCGCTATCGCATCTCAACTTGAATCGCAGGTTCTGAATATTGTTTTACGTGTGTGTGCTATTTATGTGTTACTTATGCATGTTTATTATGTGTTTGTGGTGATTAATCGAAAACGCAATCGCAACTCTATCGCAACGCAATCTCATCACGAACTGAAAACGCAAGTTTAATTATGTTGTTGTATGTTAGTTAAGTTAGTTGTGTGGCTATTATTTAATACTATCGCATCGCTTAATCGACGCTCGCTCAAACGCATCGCAACGCTCAACGCACGAAACGAAACATCGAAACCTAACTCACTCGAGCCAACCGATCCGTCGCACATGTACACCGCCTCTCCTCTCCTCTCACCTATATATAGCACCTGTCACATCACTGTTCAAGTGATGTGACAGCTCTCATTCGACCAGCACGCTTTTTGGCTATTTTCTCTCGATTCCTCGCGATTCTTGTAAGTTTCTACCTCAAATCTTGTACATTCTTGATCTACACACACTTCTTCATCATTTTTACCATCAAATCTTAACTTTTCACCATGAAGTCTACCGATTTGGGCTGTTCTAGGATGATGTCATCAAGGGTTCTTATGAACTTTGAAGTTTGATCTCATTCCACCAAGAACAACTTAGATCTATGCTGGTGCACTGATGTCTGTTAACTTCGTCTTTATAGAGTCTTGTATTGTATTAGATAGATCAGGGCACGCAAATCGAGAAATGTAGTTTATAGGTAATTCCGCACGGAATTGTAATTCCGCTTGGAATGATAATATCGCATGAAATGTAATCCCGCTTGAGTTAATTTCGCACGGAATTAAATCTCGCTTGGTTCTTTCAAGTGGAATTAGACGCCTATAAATACTGAAGTGCCTGTGTCATTTAAAACGGAATTAGTGTGTGTGTTTTAGAGCCGAGGTGCTGCCGGATTGTTATTTGATTTGTAAAAGCTCAGGAAATCAATAAAAGAAGATAATTAGAAAGTATCAAGTTGTGTTACGTCAATTTTATTGATTCCGCCTTTGATTTTGATGTTGAACTCTTCAGATTGACTCGTTAGGGTCACACGACGATCCAACAAGTGGTATCAGAGCTCAGGACGAGGAGTTCATACCAATTCAGCTTGATTTCATCGGATTCTCTTTCTTCTTCACCTTCTTTTCTAAATTGAACAAGACTTAACGGTCAAAATGGATTGAATTTCACATATATCATCCGAAATAGTGTTTTAACTAATCCTTGAAAGAATTGGACTAAAATTCGATCTAAAATTGATAAAACTTGTAATTCCGTTTGAAAAACTGTTCGGACAAAATGACATCTGCATAATTCCGTTTGAACTGGATTTTAATTCCGCACGGAATTAGCTACATTGGCTTAATTTCGCTTGAAAAGTGCAGACAATTTCACACGGAATATAATTTCGCTTAAAACATTCAAACGAAATTACTAATTCCGCACCAAAGTACCTAATTTCGTTTCAATTGGCATAATTTCGTTTGAAATTAAGCTAATTCCGCACGGAATTAGATTTCGTTTGGTAATTTCGTTTGAGAGCACTAATTTTGTTCGAAGAACCTAATTTCGTTTGAAAGCTTATTTCGTGTGAAGGATCAAATTCCATTTGAGTTATTCCGCTTGAACTGATTCCGTTTGAAACTACTTTTCAAAATTTCAAAAATTTTTCTAAGTATTTGTTGATTGTTTCAGGTATTCGAAAGATGGATGATTTCATGAATCCATTTAGTGATGTGTTTGCTTTTACCAGTGGTTCGGGAGATGGCACATCAAATAACACGAGTGAAACTACACCAACACCGAGTGCAAAGAAAATTCTTTCTAATGCTATGAGTGTAGACAGTGCATATGGAACATACAATAAGCCGCCCAAGTTGATGGCAATTGAAGATTACAACAGGTGGGCTACAAGATTTAAAGAATGGCTTAAAGCGTTTGCATATCCCAGTTGGAAAAGTTTGAAAATGGGTTTGATTTGGGGAGAACAGATTATGAAAATTTAGAAGAAAATCAAATAGAAAGATATGTTGCTGAACAGAAATGCATTGCTCTACTTCACCAATCTGTTAGAGATGACATTATCTCACTGATCGAGTACAAAGATTCGAGAGACCTTTGGGAAAAATTAAAAATAAAATGTATTGGTAGTGCTGAGATAGTTAAAAACAAAAAGAAATTGTTAAGAAAAGAGTTTGATTTGTTTGGTTGTTTAAAGAACGAGTCTGTTTCCAAGATGATTGAAAGATTCGGGCATTTGAAGATGGAGCTTGCAAGACATGACATCATTTACACTCAAGAAGAGCTGGTTGACAAACTGTTTGACTCACTACCGAATGAGCAAGACTGGCAGTATTTTGCATTGATGCTGAAGAATATGATAAAGCCGACTGATTTAAAAGTGGATCTGCTCATCGAAAGACTGGAAAGCCATGAATTAGAGATCAAGAAATCCAGCAAAGTCAACAACTCATCTTATCAGCAGAATGTGGAGCTGTATTACAGAGGTAGTATGATCCCGGAGACTGTGTCTCCAAAAACAACATTTTCTGCAGAGAATTCAAACACAGTGAATCATGAAACTCCTAGAAGTGGCTATCATGGTGGTTCATCATCAAATACTTCAAATCAATTACACCAAAGAATCTGTTTCAATGCAACATTATTGTGGATCTGAAGAATGGTCAGAATTTCATTGAAGAATCTGCCAAACAACAGATGGTGTTTTTAGCGTCTGTGTTAGAATCATACGAAAGTCTTGTTGCAGGAAAGATAGGTAACACCAACCTAACAAAGGAAGATTATGATCAGATCGACCCTAAGGAGATGGAGTTGATCGATATAAGGTGGTGTATGGCTAGTGCAGTGAGAAGAGCGCAACGATTCATGGAGATTACTGGAAGACAGTCTATCGGTGGACCTTCTACCAAGTTAGGCTTTGACAAGTCAAAAGTCACATGCTTTAAATGTAAAAAAAAGGTCAGTTTAAGCGTAAGTGCAGAAATGCTTACACTGATGATACTGCAAATCCGTTTCGAGAGGATTATTACAAAAGAACAATTTATCATCAAAATAAAGCAGAACCTCCCAGGATGAAGCAGATAGAGTAGGCACCCAAAGAAAAATCCAGGGCACTTGCTGTTTTTCATGATGATGAAGGTTATGGTTGGAGTGATGTTTTGCCTGAGGAAGATGCGGTTGGATACGCCTTTACAGCAGTAAAGATTGTTCCTTTTAAAGATACCAGATCTGAAGAAGTGAAGTGTGTGAACAGGAAGTCAACAGCTCAATTCATGAAAGGAAAAATTTATCGTACATGGATGGAAGCAAAGAAAGCAAAGAGATGGGATCCTGATAGAAAATGTTATCTCGATTCTAATGGAAACATAGCTGTTGATCCAGATACTGTTGATGTTGAAGTTCTCACCAAAAAAATTGCTGAAGAAGAAGAATCCAGGCAAAGAATGTGGTGGGGAGGAGGAGAAACTGATGAGAAAGAGAAAGAGACCAAACAAGAGCCGCAGCCAAAGAAAGTTGATGACGAGATTATTGATACGTTACAAGAATTTACAGCTGAAAATTTAAAGAAGATGGCTGATAAAGTTCTTGTTGCAAAAGAACTAGAGGTAGTTTCTCGTTCTGGAACTGAGTCCAAAAACAAGGTCAGTTCAAACGATACACATGAGTCAGGTAAGAAAATTAAATCTGAGAACGACTACAAAAATTGCATGAAAGAGTGCAAAGTTTGTAGTACAATTGCTTACCTCAGCGGTAAGAAGGTTGAAGAACTGACTGGTAGAGTCGGAAGTGTTGAAGATCAGATCTTAAACCGTGATAATTTGTTAAAAGCTTCGAACGACAAATTAAAAGAATTAACTGAGAAAATCGAAAACGATAAAAATGATGTAGAAAGAATTACGAAAGAAAATGAAAAATTGATTCTTGAAATCGTAAAATTTCAGAAAATTTTGAAAAATTAAAACGAACGGTAAAAGATTCTGATGAAAGAAATGGTAAAACAGACAAAGAAAATCTTAAGCTAACCGGTGTTCTTAGAGTTAACGATGAGCAAATCAACCAACAGTTGGATGAGATTGCTAATCTGAAGCTTCAAGTTCAAGAAGCTAAAATTGAAAATGAGCGCATTAATCTGAAATTAACCAGTTACAACTCCGCAAGCTTTGTTTTACAACACATTGTTCCCAAACCCATCAGGAAAAACAAAGCAGGCGAAGATGTTTTTGCGGATGGAACTGGGGTTGGGTATCATCAGGTTCCACCGCCAGTGTTAAATATTTTTCAAAGAAAAAGTCCAGTTTGGTTAATGATGATGAAGAAAGTGTTGAGGTTAAACTTCCAGAATCAATTGATGTTACATTCAATACATCATCCGATGAGGATAGTGTTCAGTCAGAAATTGTTAAAAGCATGGCTGAAAATGTTTTGAAGTCTGAAAGTGATTCAGCTGAGGATGAAGAATGTTTCTTGAACAATTACATTCCGAAACCAAAATCCAAAAACAACTTAAATGAAGAACCTACTCTTGTCATGTACAAAATGTCGAGTTCAGATAAGTTGTATTCGGATTCTGAGTTTCCACTGGAGAATGTTAATGTTGCTAAATTGACAAATGTGTTCAAATTGGTTCAAATTGATCTGTCTGAAGTAGAAAGTTTAAATCAAACAAAGAGGCAAATGAATTTTGAAAAAGATAAAGCTTATTACAAGAAACCTGTTGTTCCACCGCGTTTTTATAACAAAAATCAAAACAAATGGTCGGGTGGATATCAGGGTGGTAAGAATTATCAGAAAAAGAATGTTCAAAACAGAAGGTTTGCTGAGAAAAAGGTGTTTGTGAAAAGTTCAAGTTCGAGTTCATTTTCTGATGAAGAATCTAAATTTTTTTCAAAATCAAACAAAGAGTTCTTTGAGAAGAAGGCCTCACAGCCTCAGTCTGAAGGCACAAGTCGGGCAGCTGACACCCGAACATGCTTCAAGTGTAATCAAGTTGGACATATTTCATGAAAGTGTACCAACTTGAAGCCTAAGACTGAAGTTGTTGAGATTCAGAAAAGGAAAGTTGATGTGAAAGGAAAAGCTCCAATGGATGTTGAGCAAAAGGTTTTGAAAAATGAAAACATCAAAGTCAAAACTGAACCTGTTAAAAATGTGGTAACTAAAAATGACAAGTTTTACAAACGGGTTGCGTCATCTCAACAAACATGGAAGCCAAAAGTTGTTGAAAAGAAAACAAGTTCTCTAAAACCAAAGGTTTCAGAGTCAGAAAAACAATCATCGTCTACTACACCGGTAAAGATGAATGTTCCTTTGGATTATTATGAGAAACTTGAAGAACAAATGCTCATTTCTGAAAAGAAAAATGTTCAAAAGAAAGACCAACCATCTGGTCAACCTCCTAAAGATGAGTTTTTCTTATACAAAGAGGTTGAGGTTGGATCCGAAGAGAGCTTAAAAATGAATGACAAGAATTTTCCACCATTATTCACCAAAAGAACTGTTCTTAGTTTCCAGTTACCTGAGTCAAAAGAGGCTTGGGTGGCATCAAAATCTAACTAAGCGTTTGTGACTTGTGCAGGAGCTTCCAAGATCCGTTTCACGTTGGATTATGGATAGTGGAGCTTCTCGGCACATGACGGGGAAGAAGACCCTGTTGTACGATGTTAGAGGGTTTAATGGAGGTTATGTGGGTTTTGCAGGAAATCAAGGTGGTAGAATAGTTGGTGAAGGAACGTTATCCAATGGCATTGTCACGTTTGAAAAAGTGAACTACATTGCCGAGCTTGAGAATAATCTTCTGTGTATTTCTCAAATCTGTGATAGAAAGTATACAACGCACTTCACAGACAAAGAATGTTTGATCTTGAAACCAGGATTTGTTGTTCCCGAAGAGTGGGTTATCATGAGAGCACCTAGAGTCAATGATCTGTACGTGTTGGACATGAGTGTTGCTACTACTACCACGGGTCAGGCTCATTGCTTTATGTCAAGAGCGACGGAAAAAGAATCGAAGTTGTGGCACCGAAAGATGGGTCATATTCACCTACGAAAAATGAATCACCTGGTGCACAATGACTTGGTTACTGGTGTTCATGTGAAAGGTTTTCATCTTGAGGGGGAGTGCATTAGCTGTATCAAAGGAAAGCAGAAGAAGAAATCTCACCCCGGGAAGAAAGAAAACTCAATCTCGAGACCTTTGGAGAGACTCCATATGGATTTGTTTGGTCCAGTGAACGTCAAAAGCATTACTGGGGATCTCTATTGTCTTGTAGTCACAGACGATTATTCAAGAATTACTTGGGTATTATTTCTGAAGTCAAAAGATGAGATGTTTGATCGTTTGATGACACTTTTCAAGAAGATGGAAAACTTGTACCAAACACACATTAGAAGATTACGTAGTGACAATGGTACTGAGTTCAAGAATATCAAGATGGAAGAATATTGCGATGAAAGAAACAGGATGCTAATTGAAACGGCCAAGACGATGCTTGCTGATTCCAAGCTACCTGTTAACTTTTGGGCGGAAGCAGTATCAGCCGCATGCTATACGCTCAATCAGGTTCTTACTGTCAAGAAATTCAACAAAACGTGTTTCGAGCTGATTAACAACCGCAAGCCAAATCTGAAGTATTTACAACCGTTTGGGTCTCCCTGCACCGTTCTAGAGCCTTTTGGTACATTTGGTCCAAAGAGCATTGAAGGGATATTTGCAGGTTACTCAAGTCCACTAAGACGAGTCTTTGTTCCAAGCTTAAAGCGGATTATCGAAGCATCGAATGTTGAGTGTCAAGGTTACACAATGCCACCGCAGAATCCAGGAGATTCATGGCGTTTTCACTATGACACTTTGTGGAATTCGTTTGACATGGAAGAAGAAGAGGAAGAAGAAGAAGATTTCTTTGACGAGTTAGATATTCTAAGAGATTATGAGTCATCGCAGGAAAGGTTTCCAGATGAGTCTTCATGGCGTCAAAGGCATACTACAAATGACGATGAAGCAGGTCCAAGCAATGCTGGAGAACATGATGATATTCAACAAAATGAAGTTGCTCATGATAATCAGACGGAGGAGAATGACAATCAAGAATCTGAGAATAGACCAGTATTTGATCGTGGTGATTCAGATTCTGAGGGGGAGCAAATTCAGATTTCAAGTCAAACTATTCCAGTCAGTGAACAAAGTGCAGATCAAAATATCACTAATCTGGAGGGCGAGGTAGATGTTCCAGGCAAGGTGATGCCAAGAACTCTTTCAAACTATCCAGAGGAGTTGATTATTGGAGAATTGCAGTCAGGCGTCCGCACAAGACGACAAATTGACCAAGGCCTTACTTGATTTTATTCTACAGTAGCACCTTTGCAAACTGAGTTTTCACTAAGTTGTTTTATTTCGCAGATCGAACCGCGAACTTACAAAGAGGCGCTAACTGAAGATTCTTGGGTCAATGCCATGCAAGAAGAGTTGAGTCAGTTTGAGAAGTTAGGAGTGTGGAAATTGATAGATTTGCCTGATGGTCATAGGAAGATCAACACCAAGTGGGTGTTTAAGTGTAAGAGAGACGATCGAGGGGTTATTATTCGAAACAAAGCTCGACTCGTAGTCCAGGGCTTTAGTCAGCAGGAGGGTATAGATTTCACCGAAGTATATGCTCCCGTGGCTCGACTTAAAGCGATTAGGATCTTTCTGGCATTTGCATCGTGGAAGGGATTTAAAGTTTTTCAATTAGATGTGAAATCGGCGTTTCTCTATGGGAAGGTAAAAGAGGAGGTATATGTCGGACAGCCACCGGGCTTTACCGACCCAATCCACAAAGACAAGGTCTACTTACTGGATAAGGCGCTGTATGGTTTACACCAGGCCCCGAGAGCTTGGTACGAGACATTGTCTCAACACCTGCTAGACAACAGCTTCATCCGAGGAAAAGTGGATGCCACTCTCTTCACCAAAGAGGTCGACGGACATCTTCTGATAGTTCAGATATACGTGGACGACATCATATTTGGGTCACCAAATGAAAGTTTGTGCAAAGACTTTGAAAAAGTTATGAAGCAAAAGTTTGAAATGTCATCAATGGGGGAGATGAAATTCTTCTTGGGACTTCAAGGTGATCAACAACCTGAGGGAATTTTCATACATCAGACGAAGTATGTTCACGATATCTTAGAGAAATTTGGGATGTCAGGATCTACTCCAGCTTCAACCCCCTTAGCAACGAATCATGGGATAAACCCAGATCTCACCGGAGACAGGGTAGATGAAACGATGTATCGTTCCATGATCGGATCGCTGATGCACTTAACTGCTTCAAGACCCGATATCATGTATCCTACTTGCCTCGCAGCACGGTTTCAGTCAAGCCCCAGACTTTACACATGGTGGTCGTGAAACGGATATTACGCTACCTGAAAGGAACTCCATCATTAGGGTTGTGGTATCCAAAAACAGGCGATTTCACGCTCGAAGGGTATTCTGACTCCGACTTCGGAAGCTGCAAAGTTAACGCAAAATCAACAACAGCGGGTTGTCAGTTTTTCGGACCTCGTTTGGTCACCTGGAAATGTAAGAAGCAGACCTCTGTAGCTTTGTCCACATGTGAAGTTGAGTATGTATCTGCTAGCAGCTGCTGCTCTCAGATCTTGTGGATCCAGCAACAGATGCGCGACTACGGTTTGCAATTTCTTAACACCCCTATCTTTGTTGATAATGAGGCTGCAATAAACATTACAAAAAATCCTGTTCATCACGCTAAAACGAAACATATCGAAATTCGTCATCACTTCATCCAAGATTGCTTCGAGAAGAAGTTGATATGAATTGAGAAAATCCACACTGACGAACAGAAAGCTGATTTACATACCAAAGCATTTGACAAAACTCGTGTTAAATATCTTTTAAAACTAAATGGTATGAAGCTTTTATCGGTGTCGGATGGGATTATTGGCGTTGATGAGGACCACATTGTAGATGATGATGTTGAGAAACAATCTGCAATGGTTTGTCGATTTTTTACTTATTTTGGTATTTAGGGGGAGTAGAGTAGAGTTTATGTTCAGAAAATACAAAAATAGTAAAAAATTCAAAAATCCAAAAACATGAGAAAATTTCAAAATCCAAAAACAATAGAAAACTGAAAAAGAGCTTATGTAACAAGGGAAAATGATAGTACATCGGCTTGACAATTACGGTACGCTAAAGATTTGTAAAGTTTTTAAATTTTTTAAACAGTCTCGCTGATGATGTGTTGATAGGTTTTTATACATTCAGTAAATTTTGTTTGGGATATAAACCTAAAATTCAAACTTGCTTATTTTGTGGGGAACAAATCTTGGATATATAGGTAACCCCTGAAATCTTGTTTGAAAGGTCCCTTTTTCTGAGATACTAGGTCTTTATACTCAGCGATATCTGGGGTATTATCCCAGGACTTCTAATTTTGCGGAAGCAATGGCTGTCACACCCCCAAAATCCACATGCGGAGTACACCGCTTGGAGGCGTGACTGACCAGGATCCAGCCACTAATTATACTGAGCAATTTAATTAATAACATAAGTAATACTCACCAACCACAAGGTTAGCAAATATCATAGTCAAAGTTCAAAAGTTTTAAGTTCAAGTAGTAGTTCAGATAAGTAGCGGAAGCATAGACAAAATAGTTTAAAACAAGGTTCTTAGTTCAAGTTTGTTTAGAACCCAACACACGAGTTAGACGACCACTACACATCCGCAGGCTACAAGCTCCTGAATCACTGGGTACCTGCAAAGCATGCAATAGGGTATCAACATAATGTTGGCGAGTCCACGAGGTGTCAAGTTTTAGTTTTTGAAAACGTAAGTTGTTTAGATAAAGCATTTATAATCACGTTATGGGGAGCTACCCCATCTGTAAGCTCACTAAACTGTAGATACCGAAACTGTTGACGGAAAGTTGTTGTGCCCCGAGTCAATGTCTATCGTCATTGACCAAGATGCAAGGTCTACTAGTTCACGCCTGATCCCCCCGGTCACGGTGTGAGGTTGTCAAACCTAATAGCGCTATCAACTAATAACCCGTTCGCCCCCGGCGATTAATCTGTACTGTAAGCAGGGACTTAAAGTGATAGAGTTTCGTTTAACTTGGCTAGTTATGATTTATAAATAGTATCCAAACGTATCTCCCCCGGAGATAGTAAGTTAAAAGTACCCATTCGTATTTCCCCCGGAAATAATAGTTCAAAAGTATTTTTCCCAAAGTTGGCAGTTTGTCTGTGTCCCTCCCTGGGACGCATGCTTTTAGTGTGTGAACTCACCTTGGGTTGCTCGGCAGATTAGGTTACTTGGTCAAGCACGCTGGTCACCACGTCCTAGCATGGTTACCAGTATAGGTCAGGTTTGGGTACAGAGATGTCACGTATTCTACACATAGCTAACACATGGCATGCATTCAGTTACATGTTGAGTTATTGGGCCTGCTCTACTATTTGATCAGTCAACAGTAACAACTAACACATAGTCCAGTTAAACAGGCAGCCCAAACAAATCACGTTGTGGCCCAATAACTAAAGTAAGCAGCCCAGTCGAGACAAGGTGGTCTCGACTCGAGAACATGCGGTCTCGAGTTGCAACCAGGAGGTCTCGAGTTGTAATGGCTGGTCTCGAGTGGTGCAGGCATGACTCGCAACCTCAGAGGTCTCGAGTCCCGTCTCGAGTTGAGACTATGTGATCTCGAGTCGAGACCTTGATGGTCTCAAGTCCCTGAAGTCTATTTGAGTTGCTTGGTCTAGGTCTCGAGTCGCAATCACTGCGGTCTCGAGTTGTCACCATGTGGTCTCGACTCGTTTGCCTGCTGATTCTGATGCACCTGTGAGACTTGTACTAACCAATAGAATTCCACTGTTGTGATTTGGTGTACTATCCAATGAAATCGCACAAACATGTTTCCTTGTCTAATTCTCAAACAAAACGGATCAAAACAAGCATTTTCAAATGTTTTTCATGATCTTCAAGTAGTTCATCTTTTAGGTTTCCATATTAAATCAAACATGTTCATCCTACATGACCATGCATTCTATGGACAAAAATTGTAACACATAATCTAGATATCAAGATCATCTTGTAAACCATCATCAAACAAAACATTTGTTCTCTAATATTTAGCATAAATCGGATGGTCATGAATAATCCTAACTATCATTCTTTTGCCCAAAACATAAACCCATTAAATCGAACAACCACTTTCATCATACCTAAACACTAGCCACAATGCACATTATCACATAATCAACATTTTTATCATGTATTTTCATGTGTTTGATAGGAAACACTAACCGGTTGTTGTGCAACTCGAAAGGTGTGCAAGAAAGTGATAAGTGGAGTCCCCGAGTGATGATTTCAAGCCGATCCGAAGGCCCTTTTGTTGCCGGTTGGTTCTGAGTAGAAGGGAGGAGGATGATGGTAGAACCTTAGGGTTTTAGTGATAGAGAATGAAGGAGTGTGTGTGGGAGTGAGTGTGGGAGAATGATGGAAATGAGGAATGGTTGGCTTGGGCATGGGTTTTATACTCCCTTCTATGGTGCACCCTAAAGGGTTCCGAGTGGGCTCAAGGGAGAGGTTCTGCCCAAACGGCCCAACTGGTTTGGTTTACTCGAGACCGGGTGGTCTCGAGTTGGGTACGTTGTGGTCTCGGTTCACTATTATACACACATACATATTTTATACATACATACAACACATAGCATAACAAGATAATCACAACTTTCATTTAATAATTCGTACGTACGCATTGCTAATACAAGAGGGTTACTCGGGAAAACCTAGAGTGTCACAATGGCGTAGTCCCTGTATAATACTTTGTGCTTGCTTGAAATAAAGCTCACCCTCAGCTTAAAAATGATGAAACATTGCAAAATGCTAATCATGTGCTGTTGAAGAAAAGATTCTCTAAAGGAAACACACCTAAAGTTGAACCGTCATCTCTCTGCTGAACGGAAGTTCTGACCTGAGCTCTCACGGTTTCGCATTTAACCCTTTACAGATATCATCTAAGTATACTGATGTGTGTAAAATGCAACATATAAATTACATCAAATGAGGCATAAAACTAACCCTTTTTTAGTACTAATGTTGGAAAAAGAGTGTTTTTGTCTTCCTTTTGTATTTTCAGGATGAAATGAGCTCAAATTCACAAAAGAAGCAAAAAGACAGCTAAATCTGACATAAATACAAGAAAAGGAACAAAAGTGGATTGCCCGACCCCTCAACGGCATCCTCCCAAGCAAAATAGAGAAGTCAGAAGACTGAACACGCCCCGTGCTCAGCCAGCACGGGGCCGTGCCCAAGAAGCAGCAGAAAAGACAAACCTATAGAAGCTTCTATTGCCCACCACGGGGCCGTGTCCAGTGAGCACGGGGGCATGGCGAAAGTACAGCAGGCGCATTAATTGAAATTGCGAATTACAATTAATGAAGAGAGAGAGTGTCAGACGGGCACGGGGGCGTGTCCAGCGGACACGGGGCCGTGCCCTGCCTTCTGTTCAGCCTATAAATAGGAGTGCTTGGCTTCATTTCAACTCATCCCTTGGCACACCACCTCTCTCACACTTCATCCACCACCCACCACCATCACAACACCATCATCCACCACCATCATCCATTGTCCATCATAGAGTGTGTGAGTCGTCTCGGGATCCAAGATTGATCGTAAGAGTTCTTGACAATCAAGGCCATGTTTGCCTAAGTCTCTTACATCACTTGGTGAAGACAAGTGTTTAGTATAATACTTTTTATTTTTAATCTTTTGCACTTTTTATTTGGTTTTGTATTAATAACTTTAATAACTAGTTACTTATGTTGAAGGTGATCTTTCCTTATCGTTTGTCCGTGGTGTCTTGGCATTATTTTACTGTCTATATAATATAAAAGATTTTCACCATTCATATCTCCACGGTCTATATGGAGGTATGTTGGCTACCTGGTCGGGGGTTAAGGGAACGGTTTGGTAAGGGTCTTGCTCTTGTTCAGCGTTTAGAGGTCCTGCAAGAGACCTGGGTCAAATTTAGTAGGATCTCCTTCAATACCCATAGGTATTGGATGGCGGGGATCCAAACTCTTTGACCCCCTCATAAGTTAACTACTATTAATACTATAACCTGGCTATTTAGGACTGTATCCCTGCTGACTCAGACTACTTAGTCGAGGGTAACGTCACCGCCAAGAGCGGGGCCTACCATAAGTTGCATTAATATCTTAATTCATTATCTTCCAATAATCCAACCCTTTAGGATTGTATCCTTGCTGACTCAAACTACTGGGTTGAGGGTAACATCGCCTTCAAAAGAGGGGCCTACTACAATAACTAAGATAATCTCTTAAACAAGTGCAAAAGTGCGAAAATAATCAAAGGTTATACTAATACACGAGTTGGATCCAAGTGATTCATCTTGTCTATCTGTTTTTATTTTATTTTTATTTTTCATCATTTAGTTAGTTTTTATTTTATTAGTTTAAAAATCTTTTCTAACTTTTTGATTTGATTAGACGTTGAGGATAAACCGGTACTAAAAGCTCTTGTGTCCTTGGACGACCTCGGTATCTTACCAACACTATACTACGTCCACAATGGGTGCACTTGCCCATATGTGTGTTTAGTGTTAGTAAATATCGTGTTTTATAAATTTAAAACTTGGCTAAAAGTGTAAAAAGGGCTTAAAATATACATCAAAAATATATTACACCTAACGCACATCATATACTCACCTATAAGACTGAATATTGGGATCTGGATACGGGAGTATATTCAAGTGGTGGGACACACATATAAGTTTAAGTCTTTAATTCACCTAAATCGTATCCTGAACACATTGAAGTTTGTATGAAAATTTAAGAGGATCAGCATATTGACAATCTAAGTGAATTGTTTAAGACTTAGTATGTTATCAAGCTTAACGGTGCTAGTAATTTGTCGTCAGCTGATATGATTCCCTAACACGCTCACCAAAAATATGTTTGTAAATAGTTTACTTCCATTACATTCTATTTCTGTATTTCATTTTCTAGTTTAGAAACTTTGTTAAAGATCCAAAAAGATTTTTCATTTCTGCTTTATTTTCCGACAAACCAAAGTGGGGAGTTGATCTTCAGATTCAGAAGGTTGGAGCAGATGCAGAAAGATTCTAAGCTGGATGATGAGTTGGGAGCTTAACATGTTAATTGAGAAAATGGAAGTCAAAACAAGTTCATTAAATTGAAATTTGTAAATTTCAGAAAATGTTTGAAAATTTGAACAAAAATCAGTTGTTGTTTTGTCTGAGATCAACCAAGGTCATTAAGTTGGACTTGGTCGATAAATTGAGTAATCAGGGTCATTAACTTGGACCTGAATACTTAAGTGGATTTCTAAAACTGATGAACAACAAAAGATGGATAGTACGAATAGTTTGTAATGTTATATTTTTGAGAAACAGGAAATAGATTTTGAAGATCCCCATGGCAAAGAAAATGTCAAAGTTTGTACCAGAACTCAAGTCCCAGCTTATCGAGAGGAGGAGTCTGCGAAAGGGGGAGTCAGAATTTTGGATCAACATTAAAAGGGGAGTTTGAAGATAAAAGTTTGAAGGATGCTTTGCAATGTCAAGACAAATTAGGGTAGAAAACGATAGATCAAGACTAAAGATTGAAG
This sequence comes from Helianthus annuus, assembly GCF_002127325.2. Lineage (NCBI taxonomy): Eukaryota > Viridiplantae > Streptophyta > Magnoliopsida > Asterales > Asteraceae > Helianthus > Helianthus annuus. Next base: position 88,960,508 of record NC_035442.2, read on the forward strand.
ACTAGATGCTAAAGACTTCGTCAACATCCAAGGGGGAGTCTGTTGGTACACTGATGTCTGTTAACTTCGTCTTTATAGAGTCTTGTATTGTATTAGATAGATCAGCGCACGCAAATCGAGAAATGTAGTTTATAGGTAATCCCGCACGGAATTGTGATTCCGCTTGGAATGATAATATCGCATGAAATGTAATCCCGCCTGAGTTAATTCCGCACGGAATTAAATCTCGCTTAGTTCTTTCAAGCGGAATTAGACGCCTATAAATACTGAAGTGCCTGTGTCATTTAAAACGGAATTAGTGTGTCTGTTTTCAGAGCCGAGGTGCTGCCGGATTGTTATTTGATTTGTAAAAGCTTAGGAAATCAATAAAAGAAGATAATTAGAAAGTATCAAGCTGTGTTACGTCAATTTCATTGATTCCGCCTTTGATTTTGATGTTGAACTCTTCAGATTGACTCGTTAGGGTCACACGACGATCCAACAATCTAAGAGATTTCAACATGTTTAAACACTGATTTCATCTAAATCTAAACATTTTCTAACCAATTTAACTTTCTTTCAATTCTTTTACACTCTTACACTCAAAATCGATAGAATCGAAGCTCATTCAGGCATTTTACTCCTTCTCTAGTGAAGTGTCGGTCTGAGAACGGATTCCTATCGACGAGATGACAGACTTAGCGGGTTGAACATAAACAACCGTCAAGAACAGTTAACTGATCAGACGGGGTGATTCCTATCCGATCGGGTGACTTGGACTTGGTGGAGTTTCCGTTGTTTAACACATTGTCATACCGTCTCGGTCAAACCGCAAACTTTCCAAACTTAACAAAATTTTACAAATTTCAAATGATCAGGTCGCTGAACGGACTGTCGTCCGATCGAATTGCCATCCGATTGGATGACTTGTGGTCTCCAACACTTAAACATTTTTACAAATTTTCAAAGATTATCAGTTTCCAACGAATAGTCATCCGATCGGATGATCATCCGATCGAATGACTATTCTACTAGGGGACTTATTTGTGAAATGTCTCACTTGGAACGGATCACCATTCAAGCGAACGGCCATCCGACCAGACGACCTTCGACCAGACGACCTGAAAGGTAGAGATATTTCTCTCATTTTAAAATGCTACAACAAAAACTTCAAAGTCACATCATACACAAACACATCCATCCCAAACAAATGACAATCCGACCGAATGGCCATCCGACCGGATGACCATCCATCCGATTGTCATCCGATCGAATGACCCTTCGTCACTCAGTTCACCAACACACCGTTTAATGCACTGTTCATCGCTTATGCTATCATTCTGTAATCAGGCTAACGTTCCAGCGCTCCCTTCAATCTAATCCAAGACTGTGTTTATTTTAAACACGATCTGTGAGTATACTCGAACCCTTTTTGCTTTACGCACTTTTGGGTGTTACATATGTTACCTATATTCAAATCACAATCGACACACAACGCAAACACTTTTATACGCTGACCGTTATTGCATGTTATACGTGTTACTCAATGAATGCATGTATGTTATGTTTACACAGTGATTGTTGCCTAACAACTTTGCAACGATAGTACTATAGTTTGGACTCAGCACCTGTAGTGGACAGGGGTTGTTAAGGGCTTTACTTCACATGTCACAGTGGTGATATGTGTTGCGCATTCTACAACTCGCAGTCACGTCTGTGCATATTTCATTGTCGATAACCTACTAGCTTCACTTTGCTACATGTTACATGCTGGTTATGCGTAAACTAATTTCGCTATCTATTATATTATTAAACCTGCATGCTCACCTTTACACTATGTGTATTGACCTCTATTTTAACATATGTGACAAGTATTTGAGATGCTAGGATGCTTGCTATCTTTTGTGGAATCAAGATTAGGAAGAGTCTAGAAACAAACAATTATTATTTTGAGTTGTCGGAACTATGATTCGTCTTTGAGATATCTATGTCTGTAATAAATGTTTTATTTGATAAGTTATGGTATGGGACATAATGTTAATTATCCGGTAATTTAGTTGTTATAGATTTCTCTTGGAGAATCTGTTTCGCTCAGTGCCTTGCCCCGACGTTTCCGCCATCGGTTGGGGTGTGACAATAAGGATGGCATGGAAGTGGAAAGTAGTCAGGATGTATTCTTGCCATTTTTGGTGTAAAAGGTATGAAGAAGATGAATGGTTTTCTAGGGTTTTTCAGTTGGATGAAAGTGATAGTGTTAGTTCAAAGTGGTAGACATTTATAGTGAAAGTGAAGTTTGCCTTAAATGTTATCTACCTACTTTAAATTATCTCTATTATCTTTGTTATTTACTCTTCTGTCAGAAAACAAAGAGAACATAAGAGATAAAATCTCCTGCATTAATGATTCAGGCGGCCATTCTGATAATTATCATGATTATCTTCCCAGATGTCATTTCTATCTCCTTAATATTGATAAGTGGCAATGAATGTTAGGAGAGAGAGCTAACTACCATTAACGATCTTGTTGGTGCATATTTTGTATGTCTGCCACTGTGCGAATAGCTAGATAGAGCGTGTGTTGAATATTGTATGGAATAGTGAAAAGTTGGACACGGTATAGTATTGCCAAGGTCCATCCGGACGGATGGAGAAGTACATCCGGACGGATGGACAACAGAATGTCCAAAACCCCATCCGCCATTAGTCTTTGATATTGTAAAGTCCATCCGGACGGATGGACATAGGTACATACGGGCAGATAAGCTGTTGCCTATAATAGGGAGTTGGGGTTCCCATTTGGACAAGCCTTTGGATCCCAGAGAGGACATGCTGTCCAACTAGTCTCACGGTGCTGTAATGTTGGATTATCAATAGAGACCAGATTATAAGTGATTGTTCGGTGTCGTTTCTATCTTCTACTCATTTCTTATCATCGAATCGATCATCTTGGGACCAAAGCTCCGTCAAACTCGACGTTTCCTGGATTATCACAGAGGAAAAGAAGATCGAAGATATTCCTATCGTCCACGACTATCCCGAAGTATTTCCCGAAGAGTTACATGGTCTTCCACCTCATCGTCAAGTTGAATTTCAAATCGAGCTAACTCCTAGAGCAGCACCTATAGCTCGTGCACCTTACCGTTTAGCCCCAACCGAATTGGAAGAACTCTCGATGCAAATTCAAGAACTACTAGAATTTCACACTAATGCGATGATCGAAGATCCGAAGAGGAATTTTTTACAAGGAATAATTCTGGCAACGTGTTGAGGCATATGGAAAATGAGAAATGAAACCATCTTCAGAGGTAAACGAGTTAACATAGATGCAATATTTGGGGAGATGCAAGCGATAACATTCTCATGGATTAAACACAAAGCGAAGGAAAACATGGAGTGGAGCAAATGGAAATGTTTCGAGGTGTTGAATCTGGAATCTATGATGTAATTTTCTCTTTAAATTTTGGTGATCATAATTAGGATGGTTGGCTTAATCTATACTATATTATAATGCATGAGTGAGGGGTATTTTAAGATACCCAAAAAATAAGAACTTCTTCCCTCTTAATTTATAATATACCCCTAAAATGAGGGTATATTGGTCTTTTAAACACTAATTATACTTTAGGCCCTCATCTTTTTACACATAAGTCTCTGATAATTAGTTACATTTTTCCCTCTCCATAACAAACTTATAATTCTTTTGCGTATTCTTGCTATATCTTATAAACTATAATATTTAAAAAAATCCAAAGGTATTGTGACGACCTACTCATTTTTGTCGACGTTTCGATAGTTGTCTTGGTCAGTATTGACGTGCGGATTAAAAGGTACAAGTAAATGATGCCTTAGTGTACAAGTGATTAAAGCCCAACGTACTTGGTCACCTATCTATACTATATTATAATGCTTGAGATAAATGCATTTTAAGATACCAAAAAATAAGAATTTTTTTTTGCTTAAATACATAAGGTACAATTTAACATGAGGGTAAATTAGTCTTTCAAGCATCAATTGCATTTTACGCCCCTCATTTGGATCATACTTTAATTCTCTTATCTTTAACAAGATTATGGATAATTAAATTGTAGTTACACTTTATCCTCTTATAATAAAACTAACTACCCCACGATTTATAAACGAATTTTTTCGTCCGCTAACTTTTTTTAAAAGGTGCAGCATAAAAATATGTATTTTATTCTCTTTAATTTGAGTATATTTTTACTATAGTTTTTTAATTAAAAAATGATATGAATTGTTAATCGAATCCGAAAGGTTCACAAAAGAACCGAACCAAAATCAACCAAAAACTGAATTAGCTAAAAATCGATTAGCCGGAAACCAAATTAACCAAGGAGCGGTTATCATTTTTTACCCTCATTTCATAAAAACGTACATCCAAAATTAAAAGTTCTAAACTAATTTAAGCTAAATCTGTTTGGTAAATTTATCAAGTGTTTCTGTAACTACATCACATGTTTCTCGTTTCCTTTGAAACAACATGTTTCTCCCTCCCTGATCTCAAATTTCAAAATTCAAAACCCATTCAAAATTCAAAACCCATGTTCTCTCTCTTTTGTGCACTCCGTGTGTCTTTCGAGTAGAGAGGACCATGTTTATATCTGTTAACGAGCAATGTAAGTTAGAATTCATGTTTTCGATTTGAACCAGGTATGGTTAATGCTTTGTTTAATCTCTTGAACCAGCTACGAGTCATAACATTTGTTGTTGTTATGTTTCATCATTGCAACAATGTGTCGCCTTACCGATTTGAATGTGCAATAAAGGAATTAAATTAGGAATCGATTAAACCTGATGATGCTGTAGGCATGAAAAGCTTTGAGGGCATTAAAATGGGCGTGGACTTTTAGTTCGTATATCCTTATTTTTATCTTGAATTTTCATTTATTTGTTTAGTTCTTGATTGTTCTTGATAGGTTTTTTAAAATGGCAATATTTTTCTATGTAAAAGATGATGGTACGACATCAATTTATGTGAATAATTTATTATTTTCTTGTAGGTTTATGTTTATCCATGGACCAAATACAACTCATATCAGCACTTCCCACTCACTTGTTACATGTACTCGTGGTAGTTGACAGTGTGCAGACCGTTACTAAGCCATCTGGTAAGTGATTAAACAACAAATAAATGATACTCGCAAATCTGTAGTTAATATTGATATATGACGAGGTAAGGTACTTGACCCAGCACAAATGACTACACGTTATTTATCGCCTTGCATATTATATTATTATTATTACGTACTAAACCGCGAAGCCCAGCGCGTTGTAGTTTATGCTACACTAGGCTGTGGGCTTGTAGAGTCAACCCCTAACTGGGCCTGGCTCATTGAGGTTAGGGTTTTCCCATATCTCCTATAGAAGGAGGTCTCCACCCCCTTACTAGGAGATATAGGGCAACACACTTTTGTAGCTGGAAATAGGGGATTCTTCCTCTATCGGTCGTCTCTACATTGCCCACGTTTCTCTCTTCTTGTTTACAGGTCTAGGATGAAGTGGAGAAGATGAGGTGTGGCCGTTTATCATCGTAGAAATGCCGACCCGGTCAGGTTCATTCTTCTTCATTGGCGCCATCCGTGGGACGGGCAACAATCATATCTCGTTTATCTCCAATCGATCTCGATGTCTACGTTCATCATATAGGTTTTACAAGGTTTAAACCTTCAAATCTTCTATTTAAACTAAAAAAAAATTATTATTTATAAACATCTTTCTAGAGATGTTCTGTTGGGATTCGAAATTTCTAGATATCCTTTATTGGCTAAGCGAGGCTCTAGGGCTATAGGTCTATAATTTGCCACAAAGCAAATTAAGTTCAGAGAAAGTGTATGCATGTTTTCGATCCAGACATGTTAAACCAATAAATATTCAGAACACTTTATCCCCTTTTTTTGTTATTATAACATGAGAAAACAGGTGATTATCCCCACCAATCTTCTCTTTTTTGATCAATTGTATATAAGCCTCCTTCTTTCAAGCACACATACAGGCGGGTAAACGAAAATAGACTATTTTCTTTCAATATTACCAGGTGGTTTTTTAAACCTACCCGCGGACAACTTGCACGTGCATGTTGTGCAAACTGTCTTGTTCCGCCGTCTACAGTAGACCACCAACTCCTTCCACCATCTACAGCCTGGCCGCCTTCGCTCCACTTGCGTGTGAGACCCGCCTTCGCATCACCTGCATGCATAAGCACTTGCCGTTGATAGCCCTGTTGCATTCTTCACAGGTAGGTGTTCCCTTTTCACCGATAAACACAACACATCCCGGCCACCTCCGAGGGGTCACTTATATGTCCCGCCACCCCAAGTGGCCTACCATCACGCTCCGCTCATCTCCTGGGTAATAGTCTCGGTCATACAATTTCCGGCGTAAGCCCTTATCCTACCCGCCACCTCTGGCGGAAGCCCTTATCCTACCTGCCACCTCCGGCAGAAGCCCTTATCCTACCCGCCATCTTTATGTGGCAACATGTTAGATCATTGGAGTATCACTGCATTTGGACATTCACCATCTGGTTATACACGCCACATTCCATTTGGTTGTACATGCCACATTAGACACTACTAATGTAGGACGTAGTATGGTTACAAACATACCGGTTTACACGCCATGCAATCCTTATTTAATGGCATAGGAGTAGCGCTACGAGAGGCGTAAATCCGCTTCCATGCAACATCTTCTCAAACAATAATTTTAAGAGTCATGTTCGGTGAGGTCTTATACCTCCAATAATGAGGCTAGCCGCCATGGATACATCATATCAGATCTATGCTTGTTCAACAAGATTTGTGGACGTTCAAGCTATGCGCGTGATTTCTAGCAGACACTCTTTAAATCAGGTATGAAAACTTGTTAATTTCTACGATAAATTTCAGATCTGTTATGCGCGTTCGAAATTCACTCACGTCACCTTGCTCACAGCCCTTTCCGAGGTAAAATACTCGCTGACACAACACATTAATTTACAAAACAAAGAAACAATAAATAAGTATAGATATCTTTGTGTCATTGAAATTATGACTTGCATGGTGTATAAACGTATACAACATAGGGTAGTAACATGACACCCTATATGTTGCTATTTTGTCACAAGAATGAGGTAATTCAAAGTACCACCCATGTTGGTAAGGGTACAGTATACAATTCATACAGTGCTTTTTCTCTATAGGAATGTACTAACTTTTGCAGGCAAGAGAACTATCAGCGTGTGTGGCTTGTCTCAGCGAATTGCACGACTCGCGCCGTATGATGTTTACGCTGCAGTGTTTCCCGCATGAATCATTCTGACGAACAAGCTCCGCCACCTCCACGGGTGCATCATCCTGCACCTAACGGGCTAGTATACGGCGGAGCATAATTAGCGATTAATGCTCTCACCGGCGGACTGTATTGGGCATCGTTGATACGCCACCCGCAAACTGTACTTTACTCAAGGTACCACTCTTATTTATGTTTGTTTTATTTAAACAATTTATTCTCAATAGGCCACGAGTACTTATAAAGCTGGACATCCATTAAGAATTATCTCGCATGGGGTCTTATAAATTTGGATATTGATGCTCCCGATGGTGGTTATACTTCCTTGATCTCTCATTGATGAGCGTGTAGTGCAATATATTTTAGATGTATATTTAAGCCCTTTTTACACTTTTAGCCAAGTTTTAAATTTATAAAACACAATATTTACTAACACTAAACACACATATGGGCAAGTGCACCCATCGTGGACGTAGTATAGTGTTGGTAAGATACCGAGGTCGTCCAAGGACACAAGAGCTTTTAATACCGGTTTATCCTCAACGTCTAATCAAATCAAAAATGTTAAAAAAGGTTTTTAAACTAAGAAAATAAAAACTAACTAAATGCTGAAAAATAAAATAAAATAAAAACAGATAGACAAGATGAATCACTTGGATCCGACTCGTGTATTAGTATAACCTTTGATTATTTTCGCACTTTTGCACTTGTTTAAGAGATTATCTTAGTTATTCTAGTAGGCCCCTCTTTTGAAGGCGACGTTACCCTCAACCCAGTAGTTTGAGTCAGCAAGGATACAATCCTAAAGGGTTGGATTATTGGAAGATAACGAATTAAGTTATTAATGCAAATTATGGTAGGCCCCGCTTTTGGCGGTGACGTTACCCTCGACTAAGTAGTCTGAGTCAGCAGGGATACAGTCCTAAATAGCCGGGTTATAGTATTAATAGTAGTTAACTTATGAGGGGGTCAAAGAGTTTGGATCCCCGCCATCCAATACCTATGGGCATTGAAGGGGATCCTACTAAATTTGACCCAGGTCCCTTGCAGGACCTCTAAAGGCTGAACAAGGGCAAGACCCTTACCAAACCGTTCCCTTAACCCCCGACCAGGTAGCCAACATACCTCCATATAGACCGTGGAGATATGAATGGTGAAAATCTTTTATTTTATATAGACAGTAAAATAATGCCAAGACACCACGGACAAACGATAAGGAAAGATCACCTTCAACATAAGCAACTAGTTATTAAAGTCATTAATACAAAACCAAATAAATAGTGCAAAAGATTAAAAATAAAAAGTATTATACTAAACACTTGTCTTCACCAAGTGATGTAAGAGACTTAGGCAAACATGGCCTTGATTGTCAAGAACTCTTACTATCAATCTTGGATCCCGAGACGACTCACACACTCTACGATGGACAATGGATGATGGTGTTATGGTGGTGGTGGGTGGTGGATGAAGTGTGAGAGAGGTGGTGTGCCAAGGGATGAGTTGAAATGAAACCAAACACTCCTATTTATAGGCTTAACAGAAGGCTGGGCACGGCCCCGTGTCCGCTGGACACGCCCCCGTGCCCGTCTGACACTCTCTCTCTTCATTAATTGTAATTCGCAATTACAATTAATGCGCCTGCTGTACTTTCGCCACGCCCCCGTGCTCACTGGACACGGCCCCGTGGTGGGCAATAGAAGCTTCTAAAGGTTTGTCTTTTCTGCTGCTTCTTGGGCACGGCCCCGTGCTAGCTGAGCACGGGGCGTGTTCAGTCTTCTGTTTTCTCTTCTCTGCTTGGGAGGATGCCGTTGAGGGGTCGGGCAATCTACTTTTGTTCCTTTTCTTGTATTTATGTTAGAATTAGCTGTCTTTTTGCTTCTTTTGTGAATTTCAGCTCATTTCATCCTGAAAATACAAAAGGAAGACAAAAACACTCTTTTCCCAACATTAGTACTTAAAAAGGGTTAGTTTTATGCCTCATTTGATGTAATTTATATGTTGCATTTTACACACATCAAATACCCCCACACTTGAACTTTTGCTTGTCCTCAAGCAAAACTCTTTAAATATGTGGCTTACACTCCCAAATGGAATGGGTAGAAGAGAAGGTTTTTGCTTGTCATAGAGTGTCGGGAATCCAAGTTCTTTTTGGGTTTTATTTTTATTTATTTACAATCCTATTCGTTATGATTTATTTAGAACGTTTCATAAGATAAACTACTAATTAGGGCATAGCATGCCTTTTTAAAATTTCATTTATATACTAGTTCACATACCTCACGGGGGATTACTCAACACTCGGCCGAAGGTGTATTTTTAGTGAATCACTCGAGAGCTGCATGGAACTTATTCCTACCATAAGCTTGCCAAGCAATCAATCCTCCTCCTTTTTAACTTTATACCTTTGTAAATATCAAGAGGATTTTTTGGGTGAAGGGTTAGCTTGGGCTAAAGGTGGGTGGTTGGGTTAGTGGTTAGTAAAAGGGCGAAAAGCGTAAAAAGCGTCGGTTTTCGTAAGACCTTTTTTTTGACTTTTTTATATTAATGAAGCAATTTTTCAAACAAAGTTTTTTTTTTTTTTTTGATAACCTTGTTTGTTTATTTCTTTTGGCTTCATTATTATCATCATTTTTCTCTTTTTTTTTTTTTTTTGATAAGGAAGTCATAAGAAAAACCGCGCTTTGTTACTAAAATAAAGGGTTTAAAATAAAAAAGGGGTTTTGGTGGGAAAAAGGGTGTTTGTTTTGGGTTAAGAAATGAAAAGGTTTAGGCTCAAAGGGGTTAACTAGGGGGATTTTGGGTAGGTGGTAAAAAAAATAATGGTGTAGAAATAAAAAGGGGTTAGTCCTAATGCCTCCATCATTTACTTACTCGGGTTTAAGTTGGTAAGGACCGGGAATGCATCGTCGTGGCAAGTTCTAGAGTTGTAAGAACCAAGCGGCTATTCACACAAGAAACGAGAAATGAGCATTTAGTCTAAAGATGTAAATTTGTATGCTCAATAAAGGCTCAAAACTCACTTTTGTGGGAATGAGTTTTTAATGTGATCAAGTATATATAATCAAATTTTAACTAAGCTTGTCATGCCGTTTCATAATTTTCTTATGTTGGTTCTTTTTATCACGACGTTATCGGTTGTAAATTTGTAAAAATATAACCTTTTTAGAATTTTGAAATTCCCAAATTAAACCAAGACAAGTAAAAAAAATTGAAAAGTTTTTGAAAAAAATTGGAGTGTTTAGCGGTTCCAATAGAGTTTTGTGTAAGGCTTGTAATTAGGACTTGCAAAATTCAAGGTTTTAGCATCCCCCCACACTTAAATTACACATTGTCCTTAATGTGTCCCAAAAATAAGATTTTCGGTTGATTAGAATGTGCAAAAGTGGGTTAAAAACAAGATTTTATGTTACTGGGTTGCTGAACACGGGGTGGTGTTGGCTGAGCACGGCCCCATGTCTAGACTGCCAGTACCAAAAGTAAGCAGAAGGCTAGGCACGGGGGCGTGTTCAGTGAGCATGGCCCCGTGTCAAGATACCTGAACTGGGCATTTCTGCAGAGTTTTGGGCACGGGGGCGTGTTGGGTTGAGCACGACCCCGTGCTGAACTTGCTGTAATGAAGAAAAATTGTCGAGAGGCTCTGTTTTTGTGCATGGGGTGTTGGTTCAAGCTTCCCTTAGTATCCTTCACCATCCCGAGTTTGTTTTATTCCTACAAATTAAAACTAAACTAGAAAGCATAAAAGTTAAACTAATCTAAAACTAAGGATAGTTCCGCGGAATGCCTCCGTGGTGCGCCACGTTTATAAGGGTCCTTGGCTAGACCCTCCTTATCGGGTGGTTCTGGCTCATCTTCAATTAGGGGGTCATTATTGCCAAAAGGATATTTCATTGAGCGCTCAAGATCTATGTTCCTTTTAAATGCCCCTAATTGAAGAGGTAGATTGTTGAACTTCCGATTTTTCAAAGCTTCATGAGTTTTTACAAAAGGTCGTCCCAACACTAGGAGCGTCATCGAGGATGACAAAGTCGGTTGGGATTACCATTTGATTTGTTTGAACCAAGACATCCTCCACTACACCGATTGATTTTATTAGTTTCCGATCGGATAGAAAAATGGGTATTTGAAGTGGAGAAAAATCACTAATACTTAATTTTTCGAAAATGTAGTTAGGCATTATGTTAACACAAAGATCTTTATCAATGGTGATATTACTAATAAAGGAATTTTGAAAGAAACATGGAACCGGTGTAATGTTAATTTCAAAAGGGTCTTCTTTTATTAGCGAAGTTTGATCATTAGTTGACTTAACACTTACCATTTCTTCAATTTTAGTGCTAGTGTTTAGCTCTTTTAAAAACTTAGCATGAGTTGGTACTAAACAATGATTTTCGAAAGAAGGTGACAAGAGATTAATTTCTTCAAAATTAGACTCTTCTTGAATTTTAACATTATCGGCCTCACCTTTTTCGTTGTTTAACTCATGTGTCGGTTTTTCACTTTCTCGTTCTTCCATTTTTACATTTTCAACTATCTCTACGTTATTATTACAATTTAATTCTTCTCTTGCGCGGGACTCCTCTTCCCTTGTGCGAGATTCTTTTATGCAACGTTCGATAGTTTTAATGTGTTCTAATATCCTATTGGTCACTTCGGTGAGAGAAAAAGAATTGGGATCCTCAAAACTTGAATCTGGTTGTTCGATCCTTGGTTCCTCATAGTACTCATATGAAGTAGATGGTTCACACCATTGTTCTTCATTGTAAGTATATGATGGATAAGGGTCGAAACTTTGTTCTTCATAGTACTCATATGAGGTGGGTTGTTCACGCCATGGTTCCTCATAATAAGTGTATGAAGATGGTGGCTCATATCTTGAATCTTCAAAGTATTAGTATGAAGGTTCATACCTTGGTTCATCAAAATATGAGTATGAGGGAGAAGGTTCATACCTTTGGTCTTCATAGGATGTGTATGAAGTTGATGGCTCGTACCTGGGCTCCTCATAATGGTTGTATGAAGTGGATGATTGAAATGAGTTACTATATTGAACCGAGTGTGTGTTATGACAATTAGTGCAATAATTACCCCTATAATCATCCTCATCATAGGTGTAGTTGTAACCTCCTGAGTATTGATCCATAAGAATCACTCAGCAGACCACAACTGAGTCTCGGGACCAGAAAACAAAAATAAAGATGGAAACAGAAGCTGGACACGGCCCTGTGTCTGGTGAACACGGCACCGTGTTCAGGGTCTGTATCTGGGCGTTTTAATTAAAGTTACTGGTCACGTTGAGCACGGGGGCGTGTTCAGTGGACACGGCCCCATGTTCAGACTCTGTATCTGGGTATCTACCTAAAAATATGCAGCACGGGGGCTTGTTCAGCGAGCACGGCCCCGTGTTCAGGCTACTGTAAATGCAAACTAAACTAAAATGCAGAAAAAAATGCGCGCGTTTTAAAAAGGTTTTGAAAAACTGATTAGGCCGTCGATTTTAAGCTTTCTTAAAATCCTTGTGTCCCCGGCAACGGCGCCAAAAACTTGATGTGCGTGTAGTGCAATATATTTTAGATGTATATTTTAAGCCCTTTTTACACTTTTAGCCAAGTTTTAAATTTATAAAACACGATATTTACTAACACTAAACACACATATGGGCAAGTGCACCCATCGTGGACGTAGTATAGTGTTGGTAAGATACCGAGGTCGTCCAAGGACACAAGAGCTTTTAATACCGGTTTATCCTCAACGTCTAATCAAATCAAAAATGTTAAAAAAGGTTTTTAAACTAAGAAAATAAAAACTAACTAAATGCTGAAAAATAAAATAAAATAAAAACAGATAGACAAGATGAATCACTTGGATCCGACTCGTGTATTAGTATAACCTTTGATTATTTTCGCACTTTTGCACTTGTTTAAGAGATTATCTTAGTTATTGTAGTAGGCCCCTCTTTTGAAGGCGACGTTACCCTCAACCCAGTAGTTTGAGTCAGCAAGGATACAATCCTAAAGGGTTGGATTATTGGAAGATAACGAATTAAGTTATTAATGCAAATTATGGTAGGCCCCGCTTTTGGCGGTGACGTTACCCTCGACTAAGTAGTCTGAGTCAGCAGGGATACAGTCCTAAATAGCCAAGTTATAGTATTAATACTAGTTAACTTATGAGGGGGTCAAAGAGTTTGGATCCCCGCCATCCAATACCTATGGGCATTGAAGGGGATCCTACTAAATTTGACCCAGGTCCCTTGCAGGACCTCTAAACGCTGAACAAGGGCAAGACCCTTACCAAACCGTTCCCTTAACCCCCGACCAGGTAGCCAACATACCTCCATATAGACCGTGGAGATATGAATGGTGAAAATCTTTTATTTTATATAGACAGTAAAATAATGCCAAGACACCACGGACAAACGATAAGGAAAGATCACCTTCAACATAAGCAACTAGTTATTAAAGTCATTAATACAAAACCAAATAAAAAGTGCAAAAGATTAAAAATAAAAAGTATTATACTAAACACTTGTCTTCACCAAGTGATGTAAGAGACTTAGGCAAACATGGCCTTGATTGTCAAGAACTCTTACTATCAATCTTGGATCCCGAGACGACTCACACACTCTACGATGGACAATGGATGATGGTGGTGGATGATGGTGTTATGGTGGTGGTGGGTGGTGGATGAAGTGTGAGAGAGGTGGTGTGCCAAGGGATGAGTTGAAATGAAACCAAGCACTCCTATTTATAGGCTGAACAGAAGGCTGGGCACGGCCCCGTGTCCGCTGGACACGCCCCCGTGCCCGTCTAACACTCTCTCTCTTCATTAATTGTAATTCGCAATTACAATTAATGCGCCTGCTGTACTTTCGCCACGCCCTCGTGCTCACTGGACACGGCCCCGTGGTGGGCAATAGAAGCTTCTAAAGGTTTGTCTTTTCTGCTGCTTCTTGGGCACGGCCCCGTGGTGGGCAATAGAAGCTTCTAGAAGCCACGCAGGTAGTCAGGGGTTGTAGTATTGTCTTAGCCGGTCAAGCTTTCTCCATCGACCTTATTCCCATAGTCTTGGGAAGCTTCGATATTGTTATTGGGATGGATTGGTTATCCCAGCATCAGGCAGAAATCTTATGCAGCGAGAAGATCATTCGCATTCCCCGTTCTAGTCAAGAACCTCTCAAAGTTCAAGGCGACAAGAGTGGTGCTGTGGTTGGCATCATCTCTTTCTTGAAGGCTCAGAAATGTTTGCGGAAGGGTCACACTGCCATTTTGGCACTAGTTACTGATGCATCAACGAAGGAAAAGAAATTGGAAGACATTCCAGTTGTACGCGACTTCCCTCAGGTGTTTCCTGAAGATTTACCTGGTCTACCGCCTCATCGTCAGGTCGAATTCCAAATCGAGCTCGCTCCAGGGGCAGCACCCATAGCTCAAGCACCGTATCGTTTGGCTCCAACTGAACTGGGAGAACTGTCAAAACAGCTACAAGAGCTCTTGGAAAAGGGCTTTATTCGTCCAAGCTCTTCGCCTTGGGGAGCTCCAGTGTTATTTGGAAAAAGAAGGACGGTACCTTCAGGATGTGCATAGACTACCGCGAACTCAACAAGGTGACGGTGAAGAACCGTTATCCTCTTCCGCGTATAGACGACTTATTCGACCAGTTGCAAGGGTCGTGCTACTACTCCAAGATAGACTTGAGGTCAGGTTACCATCAGCTGAGAGTCCGGGATGAGGACGTCTACAAGACAGCATTTAGAACTCGCTACGGCCACTACGAGTTTCTAGTCATGCCATTCGGATTAACGAACGCACCTGCCGTATTTATGGACCTTATGAACAGGGTGTGCAAACCCTACTTAGACAAATTTGTGATAGTGTTTATTGACGACATCCTGATCTACTCCAAGAGTCAGGAGGAGCACGAGCAGCATCTACGACTTATTTTGGAACTCTTACGAAAGGACAGCTGTATGCTAAGTTTTCGAAATGTGACTTCTGGCTTCGTGAAGTCCATTTTCTAGGCCATGTGGTAAACAAGGATGGGATCCATGTTGATCCATCCAAGGTAGATTCGATCAGGAACTGGCCTGCACCACGTACACCAACAGAAATACGCCAATTTTTGGGTTTGGCGGGATATTACAGACGGTTCATCAAGGACTTTTCAAAGATTACTCAGCCGCTTACACTACTGACACAGAAGGGTGTCACCTACCGTTGGGGCAATACTCAGGAAACCGCTTTTCAGCACTTAAAGGATAGACTTTGCAGTGCACCTATTCTCTCATTGCCAGAGGGCACGGATGATTTTGTGGTTTATTGTGATGCGTCGATACAGGGTCTTGGTTGTGTATTGATGCAACGGGATAAAGTTATTGCCTATGTTTCTCGTCAACTCAAGATTCACGAACGGAACTACACGATGCACGATTTAGAGCTGGGAGCTGTTGTTTTTGCACTCAAGATATGGCGACACTACCTGTACGGTACCAAGTGCACTATTTACACCGATCACAGGAGTCTCGAGCATATCTTCAAGCAGAAGGAATTGAACGTGCGTCAACGTCGATGGGTTGAACTACTTAACGATTACGAATGCGCTATCAAGTACCATCCAGGCAAAGCCAACGTTGTGGCTGACGCCCTCAGTCGAAAGGACACTCTACCTAAACGTGTACGAGCATTGCAGCTCACAATCCAATCTAGTCTTCCTGTGCAGATACGAAATGCTCAGGTAGAAGCATTGAAACCAGAGAACGTCAGGGCTGAAGCCTTACGCGGCTCGAGGCAACGATTAGAACAAAAGGAAGACGGCGCCCACTATGTAACAGGGCGTATTTGGGTCCCACTTTATGGAGACTTACGCGAGCTTGTAATGGACGAAGCTCACAAATCTCGCTACTCGGTACATCCAGGTTCGGATAAAATGTACCACGACATCAGAACTACTTATTGGTGGCCTAGCATGAAGGCCCACATTGCTACCTATGTCAGCAAGTGCTTGACTTGTGCAAAAGTCAAGGCAGAGTATCAGAAACCAGCAGGCTTACTTCAGCAACCAAAGATACCACAGTGGAAATGGGAGGAAATTTCCACGGATTTTGTTACGAGTCTACCTAGATCCCAGCGTGGGAACGATACTATTTGGGTGATCGTGGATCGACTCACCAAGTCTGCTCACTTCTTGGCAATCAAAGAAACAGACAAGTTTTCCACATTAGCAGATATATACTTGAAAGAAGTAGTCTCAAGGCACGGGGTGCCCACCTCTATCATTTCGGATCGCGATGCACGATTCACGTCAGAACTATGGCAAGCTATGCACAAGGCTTTTGGCTCTCGGTTAGATATGAGCACGGCTTATCACCCTCAGGCGGATGGGCAGTCTGAGCGCACGACTCAAACCCTAGAAGACATGCTTCGGGCATGCGTCATCGATTTCGGCAACAGCTGGGAAAAGCATCTCCCTTTGGTGGAGTTCTCATACAATAACAACTATCACACCAGCATACAAGCCGCTCCATTTGAGGCATTGTACGGGCGTAAATGCCGGTCACCTCTCTGTTGGGCAGAGGTGGGGGATAGTCAGATCACGGGTCCAGAACTTATAGTGGACACCACGGAAAAGATTGCACAAATACGACAACGCATGGCGGCGACTCGCGACCGTCGGAAAAGTTACGCGGATAAGCGTAGGAAGCCATTGGAATTTCAGGTCGGGGACCAGGTTTTACTTGAAGTCTCACCCTGGAAGGGTGTGGTTCGTTTTGGCAAACGGGGCAAACTCAATCCGCGGTATGTCGGACCGTTCGAGATTATAGAAAGAATAGGCAAAGTAGCCTATAGACTGAACCTACCAGCTGAACTCGGGGCAGTTCACAATGTTTTTCACGTGTCGAATCTGAAGAAATGCTTGTCAGATGAGACCCTCATAATTCCATTGAAGGAACTCACTATCGACGAACAGTTGCACTTCGTCGAGGAACCAGTTGAAATCACGGACCGGGATGTTAAGGTCCTCAAGCACAAGAGAATCCCTCTTGTTCGAGTTCGTTGGAACTCCCGTCGCGGCCCAGAGTTCACCTGGGAACGCGAAGATCAGATGAAAGAAAAGTACCCCCAATTGTTCGCGAACAGTACAACCACTACTGAGGCTGAAGCTACCACGGAATTTCGGGACGAAATTCCAGATCAACGGGGGGAGGATGTGACACCCCAGGAAAACCAGTAAACGATACAACTTACCTAGCTTCCTCAGTGAGTACGTACCAAATTTCGAGACGAAATTTCTTTTAAGTTGGGGATAATGTGACAACTCGTATTTCAGAACCCTTCGTTGTACTTTGATGTAACTTGCTTTGACTATATGTGATTATGTGATATGTGCTTTTAATGAATGCATGATATGTTATGTGAATGTGTATATGTTACATGAACCGAACCGCACAACCATCACTCGAGCACACAAGGCCATTTGGGCCGTATTACTTGTAACCGAAACTTACAGGGCAACCCAAGTTGGGTTCGGCCCATTCCGCTTAGTCAATTAACACATTAGAGTGTTGTAAACATCTCACACTTTTACCAATACACTTCACACACAATAACCCTAGTGCTCTCCTCTCTCTCTTGAAGCCGACGACAAGCACCCCTCTCGGATCATAGATTCTACTCGTTGGGATCAATTCTTGTTCACTCTCTTTCAATCGGTTAGTGTTTTGTTTATGATTTCTTGTTGAATGATGTTATGATTCCATGCTTAGATTAAACCGATTAGGGTTGTATATGTAATGATAAGCTAAGAACCGTATGTGATGTTCTTGTAAATGGTATTGCATGATAATCTTGGAATGATATCGGATGGATGGTGATATACTTGTTAATGGTAATGTAATCGGCTCATATGTGAAATTGTCAATGTTCATATAAATCGGATTTGGGGGATGATGATCTAGAACCGATTAGATGAAAGTCGGTTGTCATGTTTCTATATTTCGGATGGTTTGCTTGTGGTGTGAAAGCTTTAGATGGATATGTTTGAATATCTTGATTATTGTTTGTAATTATGATCATGTTAGGGTTCATAAGAATTGCTTAGAGAATGCTTAGTTTGATCGGTTGTATGTTACAAGAATAGTTGGAAAATTGTTAATTGATAAAGGTAGATAAGGAAACTATGGCATGATTGTAACCGATTGCTTGATTTATGGAATGTTTAAAACTAATCGCACAAGACTTCTTGGTCGTACAAGAAGTCCAGTCGCACAAGATATCTTCGGTCGCACAAGATATCTTCAGTCGCACAAGGCTTGCTGGATCGCACAAAATGTAATGTTGTTTAACTGTTGGGCCTCAAAGCCCAAAACGAGTCGCACAATATGATCCCAGTCGCACAAGATGCATGAATCGTACAAGTTAGATTATCTGTTTAGTGTTTGGGCCGTGTATGCTATTGGACTACTTATGTTATTTGGGCCGGGTTAGTTGTCCAATCGCACAACCCATTGTGGATCGCACAAGTCTTGCAGATCGCACAAGGGGTTGGGCCGACTGTTATTAAGCCCAATCGTTTAATCGCACAAGTTCGGATATGTAATACACTTGTTTGCTATGTGGTTGCCATGATCCATACGTGCTTGAAACCTGTTAGTTATGTGTAAACCTATGTGCTATGCTTGAGTCAAAACCTGACTTGTATGGTAACCCTGTTAGGACGTGGTTAACCACTCTTAGTTCAAGAAACCTTTCGTGTATCTGCCGAGCAAACCAAGGTGAGTTCACACAGCCAAGGCATGGGATTCCCGGGTTGGGAATTGGGTTGGAAGATTCGAATTGGATAATTACTCGTATTACGCTATTGCTAGACTATAGACCATCGTCCTCAGGTTAGTCAGGACACTTACGTAAAACCTACGTAAACTAGTATCTACCACTGTCTCCCGGGTCGGGAGGACACTTACGTAAAACCTACGTAAACTCATACCTACTACTGTCTTCCGGGTCGGAAGGACACTTACGTAAAACCTACGTAAACCCCACACGTACCACTGTCCTTGGGGAAGGGAACTCACGTAAAACCTACGTGACCCTATACGTATTCCTGTTCTCGAGTGAAGAAGAACACTCATGGTTGCAAATAGTCTAGTAAGCAATAACATGGGAAGCCCCCATTAGTAGGGATAAACATGGGAAGCCCCCATTAGTAATAAATATAAGGCATGGGAAACCCCCACTATTAGTACATACATACATGGGAAGTCCCCACTCAATGAATATACGATTGCTATTTTTGAACTTACTTTCTGTGAACTCGCTCAACTAGTTGTTGACTCTCTGCTGCATGCCTTGCAGGACCTTAGGTACATATGGAGCTTGCACAGGGAGGAGCAGGTCGTTGTGGGACATGGATCGTGGATGCCATGTTAAACGTTTAAACATTTGAACTTATGATTTACTTTGGGTTTACATACTTATGCTTCCGCTACTCAAATTACGTTTTGTTAAACACCAATTATATTGTGATGGGTTGTTTGATTTCTTTTAAATATTTAAATGCCATGTTCAATATGATTGGTGGCTTGATCCTGGTCATGTCACGCCTCCAAGCGGTGGTATTCCGCGTGTGGATTTTGGGGGTGTGACAGATTGGTATCAGAGCCATTGGTTATAGAGAACTTTTTTTAATAAGGGGAAAACGTTTTTATTAAAACAAGACTATAACCAGAACAGTGCTCTGAACGATCCACAACGACGCTTCGCTCCACGTGCAACACTCAACATCCTAGGTAATAAGGTTTATGTTTATTGCCTACATGCTAGAACTATATAGAACTTTGCTCGTAGTACGCTTAGATACACATGACCTTAATACATGAGAATACCTACATGCTTACACTCTTCTGTCATCGCACTACTCGCGAACCATTCTCACTTATGCTACTTTTACTATGAAGATCATGGCTGGACGTGTTAACATGTCTCAAGCCCAGTTGACGGCTCTCATTAACGAACAAGTTGCTGCGGCACTTGCAACCGCACAAGCAGGAGGTATATCCTGTAGTTATGACTCACACTAGGACCTTTAGATCCTACACTCCTAAACCAACTTTCATGTTTAAACTTTGTCCTACTCGTACACAATAGGTCAACACGCACAGCAACCTATCTGCACTTTCAAAAACTTCATGGACTATCGTCCAAGCACATTTAGTGGCACAGAAGGAGCAGTGGGACTACTCCATTGGTTTGAGAAGCTCGAGTCGGTATTCGAGATGTGTGAATGCCCTGAGGCTCGCAGGGTCAAGTACGCCACTGGCACGTTGGAAGGGATTGCGCTAACCTGGTGGAACGCGCAAGTTCAGATTCTAGGGTTGGCAGCTGCTAACGCCACCCCTTGGAACGATTTTAAGGAACTCATCAAACGTGAATACTGCACACGGGATGACATCCACAAGTTGGAAGATGAGCTCTACCATCTGAAGATGACGGGGTCAGAAATCGAGGCTTATACAAAACGGTCAAACGAGCTGGCCATCTTGTGTCCAACTATGGTGGACCCTCTAGTTAAGCGCATTGAGTTGTATCTCAAAGGTCTAGCGCCAGAGATCCAGAGCCATGTGACATCGACTAACCTTGACAACATCCAAGACATCCAGCGTCTTGCTCATCGACTCACCGATCAGGCAGTGGAACAGAATAAACTGCCAAAACGCATCAGTGCTACCACTACTGCTGTCACTATTTCTGCTACTCCCAGCGACAACAAGAGAAAATGGGAGGGGGATTCCAGCAAGGGATCAGTTTCTATTCAGTCTCAAGCACAGCAGTGCAAGACAAATGACTACGAGAATCCGAGTCAGCAATCATCCGGCAGTCAGGGGCAGGGTGGATATCGGGGATTTCACCCACTATGTAATAAGTGTAACAGACACCACAGTGGACGGTGTCGCAAAGAACGTTGTCAGAGATGCCTCAAGTTAGTGCATGAAGCTAAAGACTGTAGGAGTGCGAGACCCGCAAATCAGAACCAGCAACTGCAACTGCCAGCTCCACAGAACCCACAGCAGCAGCCACAGCATGGGAACCGGGGGTGTTTCCAGTGTGGGGCTGAAGGTCATTTCAAACGCGATTGCCCACAAGTGAACCAGAACCAGAATCGCAACAACAACAATCACCAGGGCAATGGGAACAACAATAACGGGGGAAACAACAACAATGGCAACGAAGCAAGGGGACGTGCATTCGTACTGGGACGAGGAGACGCAATGAAAGATCCCAATGTAGTTATGGGTAAGTTTCTTCTCGACGATATTTATGTTACTATTTTATTTGATTCGGGTGCGGATACAAGTTATATATCGTTGAAAGCCAGTAAATTGCTAAAACGTGCACCAACACTCTTAACCACCAAACATGTAGTAGAATTAGCTAATGGTAAGAGTCTAGAAGCCACGCAGGTAGTCAGGGGTTGTAGTATTGTCTTAGCCGGTCAAGCTTTCTCCATCGACCTTATTCCCATAGTCTTGGGAAGCTTCGATATTGTTATTGGGATGGATTGGTTATCCCAGCATCAGGCAGAAATCTTATGCAGCGAGAAGATCATTCGCATTCCCCGTTCTAGTCAAGAACCTCTCAAAGTTCAAGGCGACAAGAGTGGTGCTGTGGTTGGCATCATCTCTTTCTTGAAGGCTCAGAAATGTTTGCGGAAGGGTCACACTGCCATTTTGGCACTAGTTACTGATGCATCAACGAAGGAAAAGAAATTGGAAGACATTCCAGTTGTACGCGACTTCCCTCAGGTGTTTCCTGAAGATTTACCTGGTCTACCGCCTCATCGTCAGGTCGAATTCCAAATCGAGCTCGCTCCAGGGGCAGCACCCATAGCTCAAGCACCGTATCGTTTGGCTCCAACTGAACTGGGAGAACTGTCAAAACAGCTACAAGAGCTCTTGGAAAAGGGCTTTATTCGTCCAAGCTCTTCGCCTTGGGGAGCTCCAGTGTTATTTGGAAAAAGAAGGACGGTACCTTCAGGATGTGCATAGACTACCGCGAACTCAACAAGGTGACGGTGAAGAACCGTTATCCTCTTCCGCGTATAGACGACTTATTCGACCAGTTGCAAGGGTCGTGCTACTACTCCAAGATAGACTTGAGGTCAGGTTACCATCAGCTGAGAGTCCGGGATGAGGACGTCTACAAGACAGCATTTAGAACTCGCTACGGCCACTACGAGTTTCTAGTCATGCCATTCGGATTAACGAACGCACCTGCCGTATTTATGGACCTTATGAACAGGGTGTGCAAACCCTACTTAGACAAATTTGTGATAGTGTTTATTGACGACATCCTGATCTACTCCAAGAGTCAGGAGGAGCACGAGCAGCATCTACGACTTATTTTGGAACTCTTACGAAAGGACAGCTGTATGCTAAGTTTTCGAAATGTGACTTCTGGCTTCGTGAAGTCCATTTTCTAGGCCATGTGGTAAACAAGGATGGGATCCATGTTGATCCATCCAAGGTAGATTCGATCAGGAACTGGCCTGCACCACGTACACCAACAGAAATACGCCAATTTTTGGGTTTGGCGGGATATTACAGACGGTTCATCAAGGACTTTTCAAAGATTACTCAGCCGCTTACACTACTGACACAGAAGGGTGTCACCTACCGTTGGGGCAATACTCAGGAAACCGCTTTTCAGCACTTAAAGGATAGACTTTGCAGTGCACCTATTCTCTCATTGCCAGAGGGCACGGATGATTTTGTGGTTTATTGTGATGCGTCGATACAGGGTCTTGGTTGTGTATTGATGCAACGGGATAAAGTTATTGCCTATGTTTCTCGTCAACTCAAGATTCACGAACGGAACTACACGATGCACGATTTAGAGCTGGGAGCTGTTGTTTTTGCACTCAAGATATGGCGACACTACCTGTACGGTACCAAGTGCACTATTTACACCGATCACAGGAGTCTCGAGCATATCTTCAAGCAGAAGGAATTGAACGTGCGTCAACGTCGATGGGTTGAACTACTTAACGATTACGAATGCGCTATCAAGTACCATCCAGGCAAAGCCAACGTTGTGGCTGACGCCCTCAGTCGAAAGGACACTCTACCTAAACGTGTACGAGCATTGCAGCTCACAATCCAATCTAGTCTTCCTGTGCAGATACGAAATGCTCAGGTAGAAGCATTGAAACCAGAGAACGTCAGGGCTGAAGCCTTACGCGGCTCGAGGCAACGATTAGAACAAAAGGAAGACGGCGCCCACTATGTAACAGGGCGTATTTGGGTCCCACTTTATGGAGACTTACGCGAGCTTGTAATGGACGAAGCTCACAAATCTCGCTACTCGGTACATCCAGGTTCGGATAAAATGTACCACGACATCAGAACTACTTATTGGTGGCCTAGCATGAAGGCCCACATCGCTACCTATGTCAGCAAGTGCTTGACTTGTGCAAAAGTCAAGGCAGAGTATCAGAAACCAGCAGGCTTACTTCAGCAACCAAAGATACCACAGTGGAAATGGGAGGAAATTTCCACGGATTTTGTTACGAGTCTACCTAGATCCCAGCGTGGGAACGATACTATTTGGGTGATCGTGGATCGACTCACCAAGTCTGCTCACTTCTTGGCAATCAAAGAAACAGACAAGTTTTCCACATTAGCAGATATATACTTGAAAGAAGTAGTCTCAAGGCACGGGGTGCCCACCTCTATCATTTCGGATCGCGATGCACGATTCACGTCAGAACTATGGCAAGCTATGCACAAGGCTTTTGGCTCTCGGTTAGATATGAGCACGGCTTATCACCCTCAGGCGGATGGGCAGTCTGAGCGCACGACTCAAACCCTAGAAGACATGCTTCGGGCATGCGTCATCGATTTCGGCAACAGCTGGGAAAAGCATCTCCCTTTGGTGGAGTTCTCATACAATAACAACTATCACACCAGCATACAAGCCGCTCCATTTGAGGCATTGTACGGGCGTAAATGCCGGTCACCTCTCTGTTGGGCAGAGGTGGGGGATAGTCAGATCACGGGTCCAGAACTTATAGTGGACACCACGGAAAAGATTGCACAAATACGACAACGCATGGCGGCGGCTCGCGACCGTCAGAAAAGTTACGCGGATAAGCGTAGGAAGCCATTGGAATTTCAGGTCGGGGACCGGGTTTTACTTAAAGTCTCACCCTGGAAGGGTGTGGTTCGTTTTGGCAAACGGGGCAAACTCAATCCGCGGTATGTCGGACCGTTCGAGATTATAGAAAGAATAGGCAAAGTAGCCTATAGACTGAACCTACCAGCTGAACTCGGGGCAGTTCACAATGTTTTTCACATGTCGAATCTGAAGAAATGCTTGTCAGATGAGACCCTCATAATTCCATTGAAGGAACTCACTATCGACGAACAGTTGCACTTCGTTGAGGAACCAGTTGAAATCACGGACCGGGATGTTAAGGTCCTCAAGCACAAGAGAATCCCTCTTGTTCGAGTTCGTTGGAACTCCCGTCGCGGCCCAGAGTTCACCTGGGAACGCGAAGATCAGATGAAAGAAAAGTACCCCCAATTGTTCGCGAACAGTACAACCACTACTGAGGCTGAAGCTACCACGGAATTCGGGACGAAATTCCAGATCAACGGGGGGAGGATGTGACACCCCAGGAAAACCAGTAAACGATACAACTTACTGTCACACCCCGGCCGCGTTAAAACAACAAACCGCGGCGGAAACGCCGGGGAGTGAGGCGACAGAATTATTGTTCCACAACCATGGTAGTTAAAAGTTTTGTTTTATTGAAATATTAGGAAATGTTCATTGTCATTAAACCA
The DNA here is from genome assembly GCF_002127325.2 of Helianthus annuus. NCBI lineage: Eukaryota > Viridiplantae > Streptophyta > Magnoliopsida > Asterales > Asteraceae > Helianthus > Helianthus annuus. The sequence goes on from NC_035442.2 coordinate 88,985,606, forward strand.
AACAAACAAACTACATATTGTTTATAATTGTTTTTAAGTCACTAAGGCCTTGTCCAGATCCTAAGTGAACTTGCTTCCTAGCAAGCAACATCAAGCAATACCACCTGAAACATATGTAAAAATAAAGTCAGCAAAGAAATGCTGGCGAGTACATAGGTTTTATGGGAGTATCGGATTCATGGCTCGTTTATATGTTGCAGTATCTCGTTAGACTACAAGAGTCAAAATACAAACCTTGTTTTGAAAAGTGTATTGCAACATAAATAACCAACACAAATCAAATTGGTTATAGTTTATAAAATCTCGTAGCCATGACTCTTAACTCAAAAATATTTGTTTTAGTATAACAACTTGTAAACATCTCGTAAAAACTCGTTAATAAAACTCGTATGGTTTATATCGTTTCGAAAACCTCGTTGTGTGACATCGTTTCAAAATCTTTTCCCCAGTGAACTAAATAATGACACGTAATGTAACATGATAGAAGCACTTATATATAAGATGTACCAGCGGCGTATCTACCATGATTCTATCATACTACACCCGTCCCATTATCTAATCACTACCCAAAACCAATCGTTTAATTCGTTTAACTCGTTTCAAATCGTGTATCTCGTTTCAAATCGTTTAACTCGTCCCAAAATCGTATTCGTTTTAATAGTGAAACTACTTTTTGGTCGTCTCGTTAACAACATTCAAACCTTCGTGACTCGTCTAACTCGTTTCTCGTTTCGTATTAACAAACCACCAAAGGGTAAGTTAACAATCATCAGGTTCGGTCGTTACCTACATAACCCCCACACATAACCATGGGTGTAGTCTGATAATGGGATTTGTCAAATCCTATGGTACCATAACCTAATACTGGTCGGCTCGGCCAAAGCTAATGAATGTCATTCGTTATGTAATCACAACCAACAAGTCTTTTGACCCGTTTAGTAACTATGTTAATAATCGGCTCCTAAATCGGGAGACAGGATAGAATGAGGTTCTATAAATCAAATGAGTAATTGAACTCATATGGTATGATTTAATAGTCCCAACATTCTGATTAGAAAGCATACCTAAGTGCTTTTGACCCGTTTCGACACATTATGGTAACATGAGTCACTATAAGGCGTCATTAGCGTAAAACTATGTTCGGATGGTTAACTATGTGCTATGCCAAGTCTTACATGCCCAATTATCCCTTAACATGTTACTAAATCAGATTACTTGTCAAAAATATGTTCACATAGGCAAGATACGGATTTTAGCTTCAAAAGGGCATTTTGGTCATTTCCTATGGGCATACAAGCTAACTAGCAAATGACTAACCAATCCTATGTGATCATAAGGTATAACCTCAGTGGTTATTCCCTATGAATCTATGATCACTAACTAAGCTTGGTCGGATCCTAAAGATCGACCAAACGGGTCGGGTTCAGAAGTATAAGCGGTTGTTTAGACCGCTTACCTTACGACCCTAAACAAGCACAAACTAATAGTGTCGAGTTAAACATGTCAAAACATGTCTAACCTACTGATTTGGTATCAAAACAAAGTGTTTTGATACCCTAAAGTAGTTCCGAGGCAAAATGCGTGCTAAAACGCATTTTGACCGAAACTTTGACTCGACACTACAACTAGCTAACGTGGTAATCAGCAGCTATAATCACGAAGGATTATAACTATCGTGACTACAATCACGTTTCAAAGTTCAATTGAACTTTGACTTGACCAATTGATGGTCAAAACCGAAAGTCAAACTGTTGGCCAAACGTTTGACTTTCTGCACTACCTAAGGAAAAAGCAATAAAAAGATATGAAAGAATGCTCACTAAGGATCCTTGCTATCTTTTCAACAAGAAGACAAAGTCCCAATGCTTGAGAGAGCTCCCAAGTCAGATGTAGAGGAGAAGAAATGAGAATGAGCAAAGAACAAGTGAATGGAGTGGCCTATTTATACTTGTTGGTGATCAACAAGATCATGACAAGTGGTTTGTTTAGCCATTAAGCAATGAATCACAACCATACAAGTGTTAGGAGCAGGTGCAAAGCCTTGGAGAGGTGGTAACTTGGCCACCATACAAAGAAATTGCAAGATTGGCCCCTGAATTTACAAACTGATGCTGAAAACAAACTTTTCTGCCCGCATGTGATCGTCGCGTAGCGCAACCACAAGGCCTTATGGCCGTCGCGTAGCGCGACGATGTAGGATGAACTTTCAAAGTTTGGCAGAAATGGTCCCTGCACGTGTTTTAAGCTCATTTCAGGCCCTTTTGACCCCCGTTAAGCCATTTTCAAGGCTCTACAAGGTCAATAAGGTTTAGAGGACTCAAAATATGCTTGGAACACTCTCGGATGTCGGCTCGTTTGGTCGTACGGTCGCGTTGTTCGTTAAATTACGACGGAAGTCGTAACGAACGCAAAAACGATCCAAATTAAGCGATGAATGGAATTTTTGCATGCCGATCACTAAAATAAAAAATATTTTAGTGTGTACAAAAATTTTGGATGTCCAAATGTGGTCAGAACGTAAGATATGCGCGAAAATGCAAACTTACGTCGTTTTTTGACACTTTTAGTCCCTGTAAGATCAAATAAGCATGTTTTCGCACACCGAACCCCTCAAAGCTTATTTCTAAGCTATGTTTAGGTTATTTATGGTATGTTTAGCTTATGATCAAGTTCTGGACTATTCGACATCATACGAATCGGTATAGTTTCACAGTTTGACATAAATAGTCCCTTCGATCGAACAAACTTGTTTTCGACACACCAAACCATCCAAAACTTATTTCTAAGTTATGTGAAGGTTATTTAAGGTATGTTAAGCCTATTTCACTATTCCGGAGTGTTTGTCGCGTTTAACTGATTGCGTTCACGCACCAGTTTGCGTATAACTTTCCAGAAAGCGATTTAAAGCTTGAAATCGAATCGGATCGAATTGTAAAATCATCAAACACATAAAACACATATAATAACACCAAAACACATTGATTTATTGATAACTAACATTGTTTTGCATTGTTCATCGATTAAAGAGCACAGTTGTCACAGTCTCCCCTACTTTAGAAAATTTCGTCCCGAAATTTTAACTAGAGGAAACTTGTGAGAACAATTGCGGATATTTCGCCTTCATTTGGTCCTCACGTTCCCAAGTAAACTCTGGGCCACGTTTGGACTCCCAATGAACATTGACTAATTTAATCCGTATGTTCTTCAACTGTTCGAACGTACGGTCCATTATCTCCACAGGTTCCTCGAAAAAGTGCATTGTTTCATCGATTTGGATCTCGTCAAGAGGAATGTGAAGATCAGCGTCAGCTAAACACTTTCGTAAATTGGACACGTGAAAAGTCGGATGAATATTCCAAGCTCTGGAAGTAGCTCTAGTCGATAGGCAACCTTTCCAACTCTTTCAACAATCTTAAATGGTCCAACATATCGTGGTGCAAGTTTTCCTTTCCTTCCAAATCTCACCACTCCCTTCCAAGGTGACACCTTGAGTAGGACATGGTCTCCGACTTGAAACTCTAAGGACTTGCGTCGTAAATCCGCATGACTCTTTTGACGGCTTCTAGCTGTCACAAGATTATCACGAATTTTCTTGACTTTGTCTGTCGTTTCCAGAATGAGTTCAGGTCCAATAAGCTGAACCTCACCGATCTCATTCCAACAAACAGGTGAACGACATTTTCGACCGTAAAGAGCTTCGAATGGTGCCATAATAATGCTAGCATGATAACTATTGTTGTAAGAGAACTCGATCAATGGCAGATGAGAATCTCTATTACCACCAAAGTCGATCACACATGCTCTAAGCGTATCCTCCAAAGTTTGAATCGTCCTCTCGGATTGTCCATCTGTTTGGGGATGATAAGCAGTGCTTAGATTTAGTTGGGTTCCCATAGCAGATTGTATGGTTTCAAAAAAAAATGAGATGAAAAACGAGCATCACGATCGGAAATGATATCCAAAGGAACACCATGTCGTGATACAATCTCATCAACATAAATCTTTGCAAGTTTATCAGCAGATAGATCCTCATGAATTGCAATCCTAGAGAAGTTCGTAATGAAATGACGATAATAACCAGTGAGACCAAGAAAAGAACGAACTTCTGTGGGTGTCGTAGGTGTATTTCAAATCCTTAATTGTTACAAATTTTGGATGAATACCCTGCTCGTTGACTATATGTCCCAAGAACTAAACTTCTTTAAGCCAGAATTCACACTCGGAGAATTTAGCAAAAAGTTGTTCCTTCTTTAGGAGTTCGAGAGTCGAACGAAGGTGTTGCTCGTGGTCGGCTCGAGACTTCGAATAAATAAGAATATCATCGATGAACACAATGATGAACTTGTCTAAATAAGGTTTACAGGCCCTATTCATTAAGTCCATAAAGATAGCTGGAGCATTTGTCAAACCAAAGGCATGACAGTAAACTCATAGTGTCCATATCTCGTGCGGAATGCAGTTTTGGGAATATCTTCTGTCACATCCCCCAAAATCCACCTGCGGAGTATCACCGCTTGGGAGCGTGACTGACCAGGATCAAGCCACCAATCATATTGAACATGTAAATATATAGTAAAAGTTATCCATCAGTACGAAAGGTGTTTATTAAAACCAACATAGTTAAGTATAGCGGAAGCATTAATGTAAAAACCCAATCATAAGTATTAATGTATGAAATGACATAAGTAATCACGATCCATTTGCCCACAACGACCCGCTCCTCCTTGTGCAAGCTCCATAATGTACCTAAGGTCCTGCAAGGCATGCAGCATATAATCAACAACTAGTTGAGCGAGTTCACAGAAAGTAAGTTCATAACAGTAATGCGTAAGTTCATCTAGTGGGGGGGGGGCTTCCCATGCAAGTATATACTACTGGTGGGGGATTCCCACATTTATCCTTAATAATGGGGGCTTCCCATTATGGTACTTACTAGACTATTTGCAACCATGTGTTCTTCTTAATCCGAGAACAGGAATACGTACAAGGTCACGCATGATTTACGTGAGTGCCCTTCCCCGAGGACAGTGGTACGCGTGGGGTTTACGTAGGATTTACGTAAGTGTCCTTCCGACCCGGAAGACAGTAGTGGGTGTTAGGTTACGCAGGATTTACGTACGTGTCCTCCCGACCCGGGAGACAATGGTAGATACTAGTTTACGTAGGTTTTACGTAAGTGTCCTGACTATCCTGAGGACGATGGTCTATAGTCTAGTGATTGCGTAAGTACGAGTAATCATTCCATATCAAACATTCCAACCCAATTCCCAACCCGGGAATCCCATGCCTTGGCTGTGTGAACTCACCTTGGATTGCTCGGCAGATACACAAAGAGGGTTTCTTGAATTAACAGTGGTTAACCACGTCCTAACAGGGTTACCACACAAGTCAGGTCTACGTTCAAGTATTGCACGTAGGTTTCACACAAGTAACACGTTTCAAGAACGTATAGATCATGGCAGCATTTTCCAGTTAATCAGGTGTATAACATATTCAAACATGTGCGACTAAACGATTGGACTCATTAACAATCGGCCCAACCCCTTGTGCGATCTGCAAGGCTTGTGCGATCCACAGTGGGTTGTGCGATTGGTCACTACCCCGGCCCAAATAACATTGGTAATTAAATAGTCTGTTCGGTCCAATAAGTATACCCGGCCCAACATGAAGTCTTGTGCGACTAAGGATACCTTGTGCGACTGAAGGTACCTTGTGCGACTGAAGTATTGGGCTGTCCGGCCCAGGGCTCTAGCAGTCCAAATCTGAACTATAACCACGGCCCAACACACAGGCCTTGTGCGACCAGGGGCCTTGTACGAATGGGCTCCCTTGTGCGATTGGCTTGTGTGTTTGGGTGCTTGTGCGATTAGTTCCACATCCGGGTTTTATGTTACTCGGTTACACATTATAGCAGTTTCCAAAATAATAACAACAATCAATAATCATAATCCCAAATATTCGGTCAACACAATTAACCAATTTCCTATTTTTTTATGATCACCAATTAACATCCAATCTGTTTCCAATTTAATCTAGTGTCGATCAAGTTAAGCAAATAATTCATGAATTCGTATGAACCCTAAATCATGCTCAAGGAAATCAAACATCTTACAATATCAAACCAGCCGATCCAAACACTTAACACATCCAAATCGTTGTGTAACAATCAGAAAACTTATAACATAATGGCCAATCTAACAAGCATCATCCTATACAATCCAAATACTTACATGATAGCCGATTATCCTTCTAATCAGTTTACAAGAACATCATTCAATACATTCATGCGGGCCAATTATTAGAACACAAATCATTTAACAACATAACCCATCAATCAATAAACATTTATAAGCACACTAACCGATTAAGAAGGTGATCCAATTCAAGGTATGATCTTCGAGAGAGAGGAAGGATGTTTGCCGTCGGATTTGCGAGAGAGAGAGAGAGAGAGAGAGAGAGAGAGCTAGGGTTTGTGAATCTAGTGTGTGTTATGTTTGTAACAATTGAGAAAACGACCTCCTAAGGTTGTGTGTATGTTGTACGTATAAGATAAGTGGGCCGGCCCTTGCTTGGGCTGCCCTTGGACCGAATACAAGTTGTGTGGCCCAAATGACATGTGCGATCGTGCGTGTGTTGTGCGTTTGGGCCGTTTACATAGATATATACATTACAAAACACAAAGCAAATAATCATAATAATCATTCATTTATATCAACAAGGTTCACACAGGCACGTATCGTTACACAAAGTAGGTGCGGAATTACGAGTTGTCACATCTTCTTCGTATACACGAAGTTGATGATACCCAGAACGCAGGTCGATCTTGGAAAAATAGGTAGCACCTTGCAGCTGATCAAAGAGATCATCGATTCGAGGTAGGGACTATCGATTCTTGATGGTAAGCTTATCAAGCTCACGAAAATCGATACACATTCGAAAAGATCGTTTAAGGTTTTTAGGGAAGATCACAAGTGATCATGGAAATGACAGAACCACACGAGCAGTTTGTCTTTGTGTTGACATTACAAGGTTGCATCAAACATTCATACAATTGCAGTAGTTTAAAATAAAATCCCAATTTTTATTTATATAACAACCGCATTGTCTTTAAATGTTAAAAGATAACAACCAAAAGAAATACAAAATACTAATTGTTTATTGCTGCATCATCGATCGCCTCGTTGATGTTAAACACTCGTCCACGAGCGGGATTCACGTTCGCGTTCGGATTTGGGTTAACATTCGCATTCGCGTTCGCATTTACCAATCTCGGGCAATTGTTGCGGAAATGACCCATTTCTCCGCAATTGAAACACGAACCAGGTGGGAATCTCGCAACATTCCCTTGAGCTTGAGCTGGAACCTGGGCAGCCTGATTTTGACCAAAACGACAAGTATTGGCCAAATGCCCAAGCCTACCACACGTAGCACACTGTTTACAGGCCTGTTGGGCAACATGGTGACCATTACATCGAGTGCAGTGAGGTGCAGTACCAGCATATGCTTTCTTCGCAGGAGGTTGAGTTGGTGGGTTCTGAGCAGTTTGATTGGTGACAGCAAAGTTTTGGGAAGCCTTGCGCTTCCTTGACTTTTTCGAAGACTCACCCTGCTGCTTACCCTTACCCTTTTCCTTATCAGAATCAGTTGACTCCTTTTTATCACCCTTGCGGGTGAGTTTACCCTTCCTGACTTGGGACTCAGCCAGGGTAGCAGACAACTCGATTGCTTGACGAACTGTAGTAGGATTAACGCCAGTCAGGATGTCCTGAATGGAGTCGGGTAAACCATCGATATACCTCTCGATTGCCTTATCCAGCGGGGCAACCATCGTGGGACACAACAAACTAAGCTCCTCAAATCGATCCGTATAAGCACGGTGTTCTCCCTCGACTTGTTTCAAATCGTCAAATTCTCGTTCCAAAACTCGAATCTCGTGACGGGGACAAAACTCTCTCATCATGAGAGCTCGGAGCTCTTCCCAAGTTTGTGCTAGTGCCACTTCGGCACCCCTATCACGCATCACTCCGTTCCACCATGTAAGAGCTCGCTTCTCGAACACACTTGAAGCAAACTCAACTTTGCGCGCATTCGGACATTGCACATGTCTGAATGTGCTCTCGATACTCTCAAACCATTGCAGGAGCGCGGTTGCTCCTTGTGACCCAGAAAACTTAAGCGGCTTCGCAGAATTGAAATTCTTGAAATTACACGGTGCATTGTTGTTGTTATTATTGTTATTGTTGTATAATTCGTGGATTTGGGTCACAATGCCTGGAAGTACAGCAGCCATTTGCTGAGAGACAAGGGCCGCGACTTCCTCAGCAGTAAAAGTTTGAGCATCACGTCGAGGAGGCATTGTCTAAAAAGGAAACATGGGAAACGAGTGAGGTCGACAATTGGGGAAACAAAAGAGGTATTGAAAACATCGACAAAACACAAGGAAGGCGATCATTCGTTCGTTACCTCGAACAAACAAATGACACGCAGTGACAAATCAAAGTAAATGGGTCATAATAATGTATCACTGAAGACATGCTTGCCTATAAGTGAACACTCACCCCAAGAGTTCCCAGGTAAGAGTGACTGGTCCGATAATGCGGATTTGTACGAACACTCTAGCCTTAGACAGAAAACTCAGGGTACAGGCATTCACTCTTCCAGTTTGCACGTGTTCACATTATTTAGACCCAAACTTTGACGAGATTTAGAAAATTCAGAAGGCACTTAAGCCAAAATGGATCAAATCGGAAGGGTTCAAAACCATATAACAAAGGGTTCAAAACCTTATAACAGGAGGTTCAAAACCTAGTAATCAATCATCCAAGGATAGATGATTAATTTTCGAAGCGGATTCGTTATTGTGTTCTCGTTGTGGTTATCACCTAAGGATAGGTGACGGTATTGTTTTAAAATCTAAACACAAGTAAACTTGTGTTGGGGTCCTAGAAAGTTATAGTCTAGGTCAAAGCATTGCTAATAACCTAATTCCCTATAACCATTGGCTCTGATACCAACTCTTCTGTCACACCCCGGCCGCGTTAAAACAACAAACCGCGGCGGAAACGCCGGGGAGTGAGGCGACAGAATTATTGTTCCACAACCATGGTAGTTAAAAGTTTTGTTTTATTGAAATATTAGGAAATGTTCATTGTCATTAAACCAAACAAACAAACTACATATTGTTTATAATTGTTTTTAAGTCACTAAGGCCTTGTCCAGATCCTAAGTGAACTTGCTTCCTAGCAAGCAACATCAAGCAATACCACCTGAAACATATGTAAAAATAAAGTCAGCAAAGAAATGCTGGCGAGTACATAGGTTTTATGGGAGTATCGGATTCATGGCTCGTTTATATGTTGCAGTATCTCGTTAGACTACAAGAGTCAAAATACAATCCTTGTTTTGAAAAGTGTATTGCAACATAAATAACCAACACAAATCAAATTGGTTATAGTTTATAAAATCTCGTAGCCATGACTCTTAACTCAAAAATATTTGTTTTAGTATAACAACTTGTAAACATCTCGTAAAAACTCGTTAATAAAACTCGTATGGTTTATATCGTTTCGAAAACCTCGTTGTGTGACATCGTTTCAAAATCGTTTCCCCAGTGAACTAAATAATGACACGCAATGTAACATGATAGAAGCACTTATATATAAGATGTACCAGCGGCGTATCTACCATGATTCTATCATACTACACCCGTCCCATTATCTAATCACTACCCAAAACCAATCGTTTAATTCGTTTAACTCGTTTCAAATCGTGTATCTCGTTTCAAATCGTTAATAATCGGCTCCTAAATCGGGAGATAGGATAGAATGAGGTTCTATAAATCAAATGAGTAATTGAACTCATATGGTATGATTTAATAGTCCCAACATTCTGATTAGAAAGCATACCTAAGTGCTTTTGACCCGTTTCGACACATTATGGTAACATGAGTCACTATAAGGCGTCATTAGCGTAAAAATATGTTCGGATGGTTAACTATGTGCTATGCCAAGTCTTACATGCCCAATTATCCCTAAACATGTTACTAAATCAGATTACTTGTCAAAAATATGTTCACATAGGCAAGATACGGATTTTAGCTTCAAAAGGGCATTTTGGTCATTTCATATGGGCATACAAGCTAACTAGCAAATGACTAACCAATCCTATGTGATCATAAGGTATAACCTCAGTGGTTATTCCCTATGCATCTATGATCACTAACTAAGCTTGGTCGGATCCTAAAGATCGACCAAACGGGTCGGGTTCGGAAGTATAAGCGGTTGTTTAGACCGCTTACCTTACGACCCTAAACAAGCACAAACTAATAGTGTCGAGTTAAACATGTCAAAACATGTCTAACCTACTGATTTGGTATCAAAACAAAGTGTTTTGATACCCTAAAGTAGTTCCGAGGCAAAATGCGTGCTAAAACGCATTTTGACCGAAACTTTGACTCGACACTACAACTAGCTAACGTGGTAATCAGCAGCTATAATCACGAAGGATTATAACTATCGTGACTACAATCACGTTTCAAAGTACAATTGAACTTTGACTTGACCAATTGATGGTCAAAACCGAAAGCCAAACTGTTGGCCAAACGTTTGACTTTCTGCACTACATAAGGAAAAAGCAATAAAAAGATATGAAAGAATGCTCACTAAGGGTCCTTGCTATCTTTTCAACAAGAAGACAAAGTCTCAATGCTTGAGAGAGCTCCCAAGTCAGATGTAGAGGAGAAGAAATGAGAATGAGCAAAGAACAAGTGAATGGAGTGGCCTATTTATACTTGTTGGTGATCAACAAGATCATGACAAGTGGTTTGTTTAGCCATTAAGCAATGAATCACAACCATACAAGTGTTAGGAGCAGGTGCAAAGCCTTGGAGAGGTGGTAACTTGGCTACCACACAAAGAAATTGCAAGATTGGCCCCTGAATTTACAAACTGATGCTGAAAACAAACTTTTCTGCCCAGATGTGATCGTCGCGTAGCGCGACCACAAGGCCTTATGGCCGTCGCGTAGCGCGACGATGTAGGCTGAACTTTCAAAGTTTGGCAGAAATGGTCCCTGCACGTGTTTTAAGCTCATTTCAGGCCCTTTTGACCCCCGTTAAGCCATTTTCAAGGCTCTACAAGGTCAATAAGGTTTAGAGGACTCAAAATATGCTTGGAACACTCTCGGATGTCGGCTCGTTTGGTCGTACGGTCGCGTTGTTCATTAAATTACGACGGAAGTCGTAACGAACGCAAAAACGATCCAAATTAAGCGATGAATGGAATTTTTGCATGCCGATCACTAAAATAAAAAATATTTTAGTGTGTACAAAAATTTTGGATGTCCAAATGTGGTCAGAACGTAAGATATGCGCGAAAATGCAAACTTACGTCGTTTTTTGACACTTTTAGTCCCTGTAAGATCAAATAAGCATGTTTTCGCACACCGAACCCCTCAAAGCTTATTTCTAAGCTATGTTTAGGTTATTTATGGTATGTTTAGCTTATGATCAAGTTCTGGACTATTCGACATCATACGAATCGGTATAGTTTCGCAGTTTGACATAAATAGTCCCTTCGATCGAACAAACTTGTTTTCGACACACCAAACCATCCAAAACTTATTTCTAAGTTATGTGAAGGTTATTTAAGGTATGTTAAGCCTATTTCACTATTCCGGAGTGTTTGTCGCGTTTAACTGATTGCGTTCACGCACCAGTTTGCGTATAACTTTCCAGAAAGCGATTTAAAGCTTGAAATCGAATCGGATCGAATTGTAAAATCATCAAACACATAAAACACATATAATAACACCAAAACACATTGATTTATTGATAACTAACATTGTTTTGCATTGTTCATCGATTAAAGAGCACAGTTGTCACACTTACCTAGCTTCCTCAGTGAGTAGGTACCAAATTTCGGGACGAAATTTCTTTTAAGTTGGGGATAATTTGACAACTCGTATTTCAGAACCCTTTGTTGTACTTTGATGTAACTTGCTTTGACTATATGTGATTATGTGATATGTGCTTTTAATGAATGCATGATATGTTATGTGAATGTGTATATGTTACATGAACCGAACCGCACAACCATCACTCGAGCACACAAGGCCATTTGGGCCGTATTGCTTGTAACCGAAACTTATAGGGCAGCACAAGTTGGGTTCGGCCCATTCCGCTTAGTCAATTAACACATTAGAGTGTTGTAAACATCTCACCCTTTTACCAATACACTTCACACACAAAAACCCTAGTGCTCTCCTCTCTCTCTTGAAGCCGACGACAAGCACCCCTCTCGGATCATAGATTCTACTCGTTGGGATCAATTCTTGTTCACTCTCTTTCAATCGGTTAGTGTTTTGTTTATGATTTCTTGTTGAATGATGTTATGATTCCATGCTTAGATTAAACCGATTAGGGTTGTATATGTAATGATAAGCTAAGAACCGTATGTGATGTTCTTGTAAATGGTATTGCATGATAATCTTGGAATGATATCGGATGGATGGTGATATACTTGTTAATGGTAATGTAATCGGCTCATATGTGGAATTGTCAATGTTCATATAAATCGGATTTGGGGGATGATGATCAAGAACCGATTAGATGAAAGTCGGTTGTCATGTTTCTATATTTCAGATGGTTTGCTTGTGGTGTGAAAGCTTTAGATGGATATGTTTGAATATCTTGATTATTGTTTGTAATTATGATCATGTTAGGGTTCATAAGAATTGCTTAGAAAATGCTTAGTTTGATCGGTTGTATGTTACAAGAATAGTTGGAAAATTGTTAATTGATAAAGGTAGATATGGAATGTTTAAAACTAATCGCACAAGACTTCTTGGTCGTACAAGAAGTCCAGTCGCACAAGATATCTTCGGTCGCACAAGATATCTTCAGTCGCACAAGGCTTGCTGGATCGCACAAAATGTAATGTTGTTTAACTGTTGGGCCTCAAAGCCCAAAACGAGTCACACAATATGATGTCAGTCGCACAAGATGCATGAATCGTACAAGTTGGATTATCTGTTTAGTGTTTGGGCCGTGTATGCTATTGGACTACTTATGTTATTTGGGCCGGGTTAGTTGTCCAATCGCACAACCCATTGTGGATCGCACAAGTCTTGCAGATCGCACAAGGGGTTGGTCCAACTGTTATTAAGCCCAATCGTTTAATCGCACAAGTTCGGATATGTAATACACTTGTTTGATATGTGGTTGCCATGATCCATACGTGCTTGAAACCTGTTAGTTATGTGTAAACCTATGTGCTATGCTTGAGTCAAAACCTGACTTGTATGGTAACCCTGTTAGGACGTGGTTGACCACTCTTAGTTCAAGAAACCTTTCGTGTATCTGCCGAGCAAACCAAGGTGAGTTCACACAGCCAAGGCATGGGATTCCCGGGTTGGGTATTGGGTTGGAAGATTCGAATTGGATAATTACTCGTACTTACGCTATTGCTAGACTATAGACCATCGTCCTCAGGTTAGTCAGGACACTTACGTAAAACCTACGTAAACTAGTATCTACCACTGTCTCCCGGGTCGGGAGGACACTTACGTAAAACCTACGTAAACTCATACCTACTACTGTCTTCCGGGTCGGAAGGACACTTACGTAAAACCTACGTAAACCCCACGCGTACCACTGTCCTCGGGGAAGGGCACTCACGTAAAACCTACGTGACCTTGTACGTATTCCTGTTCTCGAGTTAAGAAGAACACTCATGGTTGCAAATAGTCTAGTAAGCAATAACATGGGAAGCCCCCATTAGTAGGGATAAACATGGGAAGCCCCCATTAGTAATAAATATAAGGCATGGGAAACCCCCACTATTAGTACATACATACATGGGAAACCCCCACTATTAGTACATACATACATGGGAAGCCCCCACTCAATGAATATACGATTGCTATTTTTGAACTTACTTTCTGTGAACTCGCTCAACTAGTTGTTGACTCTCTGCTGCATGCCTTGCAGGACCTTAGGTACATATGGAGCTTGCACAGGGAGGAGCAGGTCGTTGTGGGACATGGATCGTGGATGCCATGTTAAACGTTTAAACATTTGAACTTATGATTTACTTTGGGTTTACATACTTATGCTTCCGCTACTCAAATTACGTTTTGTTAAACACCAATTATATTGTGATGGGTTGTTTGATTTCTTTTAAATATTTAAATGCCATGTTCAATATGATTGGTGGCTTGATCCTGGTCATGTCACGCCTCCAAGCAGTGGTATTCCGCGTGTGGATTTTGGGGGTGTGACGCCCTTGACCACCTGCTACGAGCCGATTCATAAGGCAGCTACGCGCCACATCATTATTTGGCTATGCGTTGCATCGCTACTTGGTCACGCTCACTCGGACCGGGCGTCCTGACCTAACCGTTGCAGCATACACGACTAATGATCCTTATGTAAGGTCGTAAACTCTTACTATCATACTGACAATTTACTATAATTACGTCACACACTTGAGATGACTTGATGGTGCATTTTATAAGCCATATTCGTCTTCAAAAAGGATTTAACAAGTTCAATGCTACTAACATATTGAGCATGACTGTACTAACGCACTACTATATCCGGACATGGTCGCTCGGTCTGAGTATCCTGACCTAGCCATCGTAACATACATGATAAGCAATCCTTATTTAAGGATGTAGCTTGAGGTAAAACCTTATATTCATTACATCATTCATGTAATCTCGCATTATAGTTAGATTATGTGCTCTCATATGACATTACGCTATATTATATGTGAGTCTTTTGTTTGAAAAACATGATATATTCTATCACATACTTAAACCATCTTATATGTACTTACATCACTGCTTCTAAATACTTGTCATTCAAGTTCAATGCTATTGACATAATTTAACAGCACTGAATTGGGGGACTAGCAGGGTATAGCACCACTACGCCTTAAAAGTGATCATCTTCTCTTAGGCCGCACATTAAGATGATGTCCACTGCATATCATCCAGCATCGGTTCTTATATAATGTGGATGTTTCGATACGTCAGACGATATTTATACTTCTCACATCATTTGGCCTACGACTATACCACTTGACATGACATATGCAATTTGGTAGTCAAGATAAACGCATGACAAAACTAATATACTTGATCATTCGAATAAGTATTCTCCACACCAATATGTGACAGGGATAACAGAAAAACCTCACGCCATAGTCGGCGAGGTAGTTTAAACAGACACGCCACCTACTATAAGCATTCCACACGCCAATGCGCGTCCGGGAAAAGCACGTAGTGGCCTACATAAAGTTCTCATTCATGCCTAACGCGTATAAAGCATTTTATTATCTCAATGAGTGTTCACTCACGCCAAGCACGTAGAAAGCACTTTTGTCATTCAAGTGTTCATTAATGCCACGCGCATTATAAAACACTTTCGGATATCTACAAGTGTTCATATAAACATTCGTAAACACAACATACCATCGCATCTGAACTACACAATACGGTAAAGCATAAAACGGTGATACTAAGTGTAACGTAGTACAAACACCGACACATACAAAATAGTATTGCTCACAACATACAGCGCGCTAAGAGTGGGCATCTTGGTAATAGATGTATTCAACCACTACTACTCCAGTGGGTATCTTGGTAATAGATGCATAACCACTGATGAAAAACCAAGTACTTGTCCCACAATTATAAAAACATTGTGGGGAACATAAATAACACTCTAAGCACCCTTCCGAGGTCACTGAACATAGCAAGCACTTCTGCAGGGGTGCATTGTATATCATTCTTTTCGATGGCAACTATAATTGCTATAAACGGATCATCAATAACAACGACTGGTACCACCACCAGCGGTTTCACATTCGCCTAAGGTGGCATAACGCCCGCATATGTGTTTATGACCACCAATGGCTTCATATTACGACAACGGAGATCCCGGTGATACGGACGCATGGTAGGGATCGTCGTCACATCAACATCGACTCTTTCAATGGGTTGAACGCCGTTAGTGCACCATATGCTAACCGACAAAACTCACATCAAAGGGCGAATATTTTACAGTGGCCCCCATGACTATAGGTGCACTGCTAAAGCAGGGCCACACCTGAAAAAATCATCAAAGGCGAGGCACTTAACTACCAAAACTTAGCCTGTTCCAAGGCTCATGCACGGGACCCAGCCGCATACGCACAACCTTAACAAGCTCGTGGGAATGCAAACGATAGTTGTCTATAACCAATCAGTGTGCGCCAGGTTTGCCCAACCAATTTCCACGATGAGCAATCGTGTACTATTCATTGCTCCATTATCTCTACTCACAGCTAACAACAACCACAACAAATGTGGCCAGCCACTTTCTCGCACCTGGACGACATGTAAGCCTAAAATTAGTGATCTTCACTCCCGAGCTCCTAACAAGTCCAGTGCTACTCCCAGCGCTTGCACGTAGGAGCAAAACTAGACTTGGGGGACATGACGAGGTAAGGTACTTGACCCGGCCCAGATGGCTACACGTTATTTATCGCCTTACATATTATATTATTATTATTGCGTACTAAATCGCGAAGCGCAGCGCGCTGTAGTTTATGCTACACTAGGCTGTGGGCTTGTAGAGACAACCCCTAACTGGGTCTGACCCCTTGAGGTTAGGGTTTTCCCATATCTCCTATATAAGGAGGTCTCTACCTCCTTACTAGGGCATAAGATATAGGGCAACACACTTTTCTAGCTGGAAATAGGGGATTCTTCCTCTACCGGTCGTCTCTACATTGCCCACGTTTCTCTCTTCTTGTTTACAGGTCTAGGATGAAGTGGAGAAGACGAGGTGTGGCCATTTATCATCGTAGAAGTGCCGACCCGCTCGGGTTCATTCTTCTTCAATACATGGTTGTTTGAAATTTAATCGGTTTTTTATAGGAGTATGTTTGTAAAGAATACCCCTCCCATGCCTTTAAATATTGTAAACCACCAAGGAACATTGTTGCAAGTCAAGTTAGAATTATGACAGCCTGGCGTAGTACTAGGTTTGAAGGTACAGTCGTACAAGCTACATATCAACTTCCCTATCTATGTCCTATCACAAAGAAGTTATTTTAATACAAGATTTTTTTTGAACGGCCAACAAACTCAATCCTGAGCACTCTCGGGGTACCCACTAGACAAACGGAGTACTCCGAGAGTAACCCGAGTCCACCACCAATTCTGGGGAAAACCCGGCAACCCACCCGCCCGTAGACACGACAGTGAAATTACCGGTAGAACCCGTTTGGCTCAAGGATCCAACCCAGGTTTCCCTGGGTCTCCCATCATTGCCCACCAGTGCCTCACTCTGCACCAAGTGGGAGTCGAACCTGCATCTCTCAAGAGAAATGCAAGCTTTCCACCACTTGATCTAGAGATCATTATTGGCTTAATACAAGATTAATTGGAGTTTTTGAAGCTGATCTTTGAGGCCTAACATGGAAGAGTAACTTCAGCATTAGTTACTTTATCACCAACTATAGCATTGTTGACATGAAATTTATATGATGAAACTAAAACAACCTTTAAATAAATATATGTATTGATTATAGTTGTACAAACATCCAAACCTAAAAAAGGCCAATAATTTTTTGAAAACGCTTCTAACTTCTGACTTGTTTTTTGTTGAAAGAAAAACGAAAATGATTGTGTTGTTGGGTGTATTCAACTACAGAATCTAGGAATTGTGAGATCCTCACTACATAATTAGATATTGATTGGTGGTTATAAAAACATATATCTTTGAAGGGGTATGGTCCCAAAAAGCCGCGCAGACCTTCCTTCAGGTCGCGCGCGGGACCATACTCCTTATTCAGCAAGATGTTCAATCCTAGCCCGCGCGGGTCGCTTCAACAAGGATTGACATCGCGCAAGGTCTAAACAAGAAAGAGCATCAAATTCGACACTTAGCATTCTGAATAAGAGCCTCCAGCACCTATAACCCGGCGCGGGTTAGTTACGTGCTCAGCAAGGGTCGCGCAGGATCTACGGCGCAGGGCCACTTCAGAAGGGACGAGAAGTACAAAGTGGCAGAAGAAAAGGGTCAATCCGCATCCTAGAGGCTCTGCTCAATCGTGCTCCACGATCATCTAACGTGCAGGAGACAGAAAGTACTTAAGGACGCCTATGTGGCACCAATCACAGGGCAGAGACAACTGCCCCACGATCTCCACGTACCCGCTGATGGCAGAGGGACAACAAGGCCCACAACAATGACACGTGGCTCCAATCACGGTGCGCCAGCACCGGAGAACTTCTAGAAGCCACTAACGGTCGACACTAGTGAGACAAGGAGCATATCCCCTATGTTGTCGCCTTCTGGCCCAAGGCCCATCAGCCCACATCCTCTTACACCTCTGCGGCTATAAATAGAGACCTTAGTTCACAGGTTAAACATTCTCTCCACTCTACTCTCACTCTTAATACATAATTATCTCCTCAAAACAGTTGCTTATTCTCACGCCGGAGTCTGGTTAAGAGGGAAACCCCCATATTCCCTCTTAACGAGCTAACGGTGTTATGTTTTGCAGGGTTAGCAGATCATTAAGGAGCTCAGAAATCTAAAGAAGATTAACCCTTATGGTAGAAACATAAACCAAACTAACCCACCCTAGAATTAGTTCCGTGTTTCTTCAATCGTGATAGTAATTTTAATTAGTGAAAGAATCTTCATTTTGAAACCAAGATAACCCAACGAGTTCTCATCCCTAATTGCTCATTGTGCACTTTATTTCTGATAGGTTTTGTCTTCTTGATCAAGTGTTCCCGTCAATGTTTTCAGAATCGGACCAAACGTAGAAGCAATTGTCTTAGCCGTCCATTGATTGGACATGTCGGATCGGTTTAAGGACTAGATATATATTATAATTACACAAAAAGTTTCTTTTGTTAGATATATATAAGAAGTATAAAAGTTATCTAGAACAATAACTTTGAATCTAAAAATTGATAAGTAAATAAAAGAAGTCAGTGATAATATACTCAATAAACAGCTTATGTATTGTTTCATGCATAACAAACCTCCTAAATTATTTTATTTAAAATGATTTTCTAATCATATATAACACACCAATAAATTATAACACATTTTCAAAATCATACATCAAAAGTCTTTTAGATTAACCGTTTTCTATTAATCACTAAATTGCTAGAGTTTTGACTCAAAAGTTGTCACACCCCCAAAATCCACCTGCGGAGTATCACCGCTTGGGAGCGTGACTGACAAGGATCAAGCCACCAATCATATAGAACAATGTATATAGTTAAAGTAATAGCAATTAAACCAAACCAAATCCATATGAAAGGTGTTTCCAAAACATAAGTAAGTTATCACTGTTTAGCGGAAGCGTATAAGTAAACCCAATATAAATAAGTATGTAATGTCATAAAGTGTTCAACAAACAATCACGATCCAAGCCCACAACGACCAGCTCCTCCCTGTGCAAGCTCCATGTATCTAACGACCTGCAAGGCATGTAACAGAGGATCAACAACTAGTTGAGCGAGTTCACAGTTTATAGTTTAGTAATTGTAATAGTATAGTAAGCCTTGTGTTCGTTCATTAAGTCATGTATCGTAATAGTTCGTATCGCAGCCCTCTAGGCATGTATGCGAAGATTAGGGAAAGTTCTCAAGTATTCTAGACTAGGTATGTTCGTATTGCGGCAACCCGACACCTGTGCGAAGTTTTAGTGTATAGTTCGCAGCCTTCCTAGGCATGTGTGCGAAGATTAGTCATATTATCGCAGCCAACCCTGGCATGTGTGCGAAGATCAGTCATATTATCGCAGCCAACCCCGGCGTGTGTGCGAAGATCAGTTCTATAAGCATCACTAGTCTAGCAGTATCTTAACCAATCACCTTCCCCACCCGAGGATATATCATTACGTTCCATTATCTAGAGAAGTACAAATAAATAAATCAATCCCATTCCCACCCTGGGAACCCCATGCCTTGGTTGTGTGAACTCACCTTGGTTTGCTCGGTATGCTTAACTATGTGCTTGCAATTAATCAATCAAGTCCTATAGTATGCATGTATACTTGATTAGTTCATGTTCGTAATGTTTCATATGCAGTTATTACCACAGAGTATGTTCGACAATCAATATCATGCATCATACGTCAGTTAATCACACTAATACGATCCCTGTTTCTCATCAAGACTTTCTCAATTTAATCTAACAATAACATGCATAGCATCAGAGTTAATCATATTTAACATACATAGCACATTTAATAGCGTTAGTGGCTTAGCAATTTAACTTTCATATCTTAACAGATCCAATCGCCAACCAGCATACAATCCATGGTCTCACATTAATCCTACACAAAATAAACAAGGCCTTGCCCTTTTTAAAAGTCAGACAAGTGTGGGGGGGGGGGGGTTTCCCCTGTTCAAAACTCGGATCTTGCTTCTTAATTGTAAAGGTCGGACTTTATACACTTCACAAAGATCGGACAAAACTCTCTATTAACAACCGTAAAGTTCGGACATGTAATAACTTAAAGAACTCGGACCTTTATATCTCATAAAAGTCGGACAATCCATCTCCAGTACACAAAACTCGGACCTATTGAGTGTTATTTAAAGGTCGGATTACGCAAATAACATAAGCTCGGACTAAACAATCACACAAAGTTCGGACTATTCATAACATGTATAATGTTCGGACCATATGCATACTTGATACCAAAACCCTAGCTACACACATAAACATGAAATAAGCAGCGTAACAGTTACGTTCTTACAAACAAAGAACCCTAATTTCGTTCATATTGACGGCAGAATTATAATCAATCGATGTTTAACGACAGTAATCATCACAAGAACAATCTATCAAGCATGCAACTAATCATTATCATTTCGAAATCATCAGAACTAAATCAAAAACCACAGAAGTATCATATAAAAGCTAGGGTTTTCATGAACACATAATCAAGAATGGATAATGATCAAACAATCAATTAGGTTTACAAGTATTACAATAATCGATAAACAATTACCTTGAATGGTTCTAGTGAAAGATGAATCAAAGTGTTGAATGTCTTGTGTCAATGATGATGGTGATGATTGCTAGGGGATTAGAGATTGTAGTACGTGCTTTGGTTTTGTGAAAATGATTAGTGAACAAGGGATTAGGGTTAAGTATAGCTTAAGTTTCACTAATAGCTCTCTACACCCTTAATTAATATATTTTACAATAGTACACCATCTCAAATAGTTTCACAGTTTCACCACCAAGTTTATGCATTTGACAAGTCTATCACAATTAACACATAACCATGCATAATCACACAATACACTTCATTGTATTAAAGCGTTACAGTTCCATAGCAACTAATTGTGCAAATAATCAACTAAACAATACAAGAACGTGCAATAAACGCGAAATAGGAATCTTGGAAATTCGAGTTGTCACATTATCCCCAACTTGAAAGAAATTTCGTCCCGAAATTTAGCATGCGGTTACTGAGGAAGCTAGGTAAGTTGTATCGTTTACTGGTTTTCCTGGGGTGTCACATCATCCCCCCGTTGATTTGGAATTTCGTCCCGAAATTCCGCAGTAGTAGCTTCAGCCTCAGTAGTATTTGCATTGGTTTCGAATAACTGGGGGTACTTTTCTTTCATTTGGTCTTCGCGTTCCCAGGTGTACTCTGGGCCACGTCGGGAGTTCCAACGAACTCGAACAAGAGGGATTCCCTTGCTTTTGAGGACCTTAACATCCCGGTCCGTGATTTCAACTGGCTCTTCGACGAACTGCAACCGCTCGTCGATAGTGAGTTCCTTAAAAGGAACTATGAGGGTCTCATCTGACAGGCACTTCTTCAGATTCGACACGTGAAATACATTGTGAACTGCACCGAGTTCAGCTGGTAGGTTTAGCTTGTAGGCCACTTTGCCTATTTTCTCAATGATCTCAAAGGGTCCGACATACCGCGGATTTAGTTTGCCCCGTTTGCCAAAACGAACCACACCCTTCCAGGGTGAGACTTTTAATAAAACCCGGTCCCAGACCTGAAATTCCAACGGTTTCCTACGCTTATCCGCGTAGGCTTTCTGACGGTCGCGCGCTGCCGCCATGCGTTGTCATATCCGTGCAATCTTTTCCGTAGCGTCCACTACAATCTCTGGACCCGTGATCTGACTATCCCCCACCTCTGCCCAACAGAGAGGTGACCGGCATTTACGTCCGTACAATGCCTCGAATGGAGCGGCTTGTATGCTGGTGTGATAACTGTTATTATACGAAAACTCCACCAAAGGGAGATGCTTTTCCCAGCCGTTGCCGAAATCAATAACACATGCCCGAAGCATATCTTCAAGAGTCTGGATCGTTCGCTCAGACTGCCCATCCGTCTGAGGGTGATACGCTGTGCTCATGTCTAACCGTGAGCCGAAAGATTTATGCATCGCTTGCCATAGCTCTGACATGAATCGTGCAACCCGATCCGAAATGATGGAGGTGGGCACCCCGTGCCTCGAGACAACCTCTTTAAGATAAACGTCTGCGAGGGTGGAGAACTTATCCGTTTCCTTTATAGCCAGGAAGTGTGCAGACTTGGTGAGTCAATCCACGATCACCCATATAGTATCATTCCCACGCTGGGATCTGGGTAGGCCTGTAACAAAATCCATGGAAATTTCTTCCCATTTCCATTGCGGTATCTTGGGTTGCTGAAGTAGGCCCGCTGGTTTCTGGTACTCCACTTTGACTTTTGCAGATGTCAAACATTTGCCAACGTAGGTTGCAATGTGGGCCTTCATGCTAGGCCACCAATATGTAGTTCTGATGTCGTGGTACATTTTATCCGACCCTGGATGTACCGAGTAGCGGGACTTGTGAGCTTCGTCCATTACCAGCTCGCGTAAACCGCCAAAAAGTGGGACCCAAATACGCCCCGTTACATAGTAGGCGCCATCTTCCTTTTGTTCTAATCGTTGCCTGGAGCCGCGTAAGGCTTCAGCCCTGACGTTTTCTGGCTTTAATGCTTCCATCTGAGCAGTTCGTATTTGTGCAGGAAGACTGGACTGAATAGTGAGCTGCAAAGCTCGTACACGCCTAGGTAGAGTGTCTTTCCGACTGAGAGCGTCAGCCACAACATTGGCTTTGCCTGGATGGTACTTGATGGCACATTCGTAATCATTAAGTAGCTCGACCCATCGTCGTTGACGCATGTTCAATTCCTTCTGCTTGAAGATATGCTCGAGACTCCTGTGATTGGTGTAAATAGTGCACTTGGTACCGTACAGGTAGTGTCGCCATATCTTGAGCGCGAAAACAACAGCTCCCAGCTCTAAATCGTGCGTCGTGTAGTTCCGTTCATGAACTTTGAGTTGACGAGAAGCGTAGGCAATAACTTTATCCCGTTGCATCAATACACAACCAAGCCCCTGTATCGATGCGTCACAATATACTACAAAATCGTCTGTGCCCTCTGGCAGTGAGAGAATAGGTGCGCTGCAAAGCCTATCCTTTAAGTATTGAAAAGCGGTTTCCTGGGAATCTCCCCAACGGTAGGTGACACGTTTCTGTGTCAGCATAGTAAGCGGCTGTGCGATCTTCGAAAAGTCTTTGATGAATCGCCTGTAATACCCCGCCAAACCCAAGAATTGGCGTATTTCTGTTGGTGTACGCGGTGCAGGCCAGTTCCTGATCGAATCTACCTTGGATGGATCGACATGAATCCCATCCCTGTTCACCACATGGCCTAAGAAGTGGACTTCACGAAGCCAGAAGTCGCATTTTGAAAACTTGGCGTACAATTGCTCCTTTCGAAGAAGTTCCAAGATAAGACGCAAGTGCTGCTCGTGTTCCTCCTGACTCTTGGGGTAGATCAGAATGTCGTCGATGAAAACGATGACGAACTTGTCTAGATAGGGTTTGCACACCCTGTTCATAAGATCCATGAAAACTGCAGGCGCGTTCGTAAGCCCAAATGGCATGACTAGAAACTCGTAGTGACCGTAGCGAGTTCTGAATGCTGTTTTGGAGACGTCCTCATCCCGGACTCTCAGCTGATGATACCCTGACCTCAGATCAATCTTGGAGTAGTAACTCGACCCTTGCAACTGGTCGAATAAGTCGTCAATACGGGGAAGAGGATAGCGGTTCTTCACTGTGACCTTGTTCAGTTCGCGGTAATCTATGCACATTCTGAAAGTGCCATCCTTCTTTTTCACGAATAATACTGGAGCTCCCCAAGGCGAAAAGCTTGGACGAATGAAGCCCTTATCCAAGAGCTCTTGTAGTTGCTTCGAAAGTTCTTCCAGTTCAGTTGGAGCTAAACGATACGGTGCGCGAGCTATAGGTGCTGCTCCTGGAGCTAGCTCGACTTGAAACTCGACTTGACGATGAGGCGGTAGACCTGGTAAATCTTCAGGAAACACTTGAGGAAATTCGCGTACAACTGGAATATCCTCTATTCTTTTCTCTTTCGCAGCTGCATCAGTAACTAGTGCCAAGATAGCCGTATGACCCTTTCGTAAACATTTCTGAGCCTTCAAGAAAGAGATGATGCCAACCACAGCACCACTCTTGTCGCCTTGAACTTCGAGAGGTTCTTTACCCGAACGAGGAATACGAATGATCTTCTCCTTACATAGGATCTCTGCTTGCTGCTTGGATAACCAATCCATGCCGATGACGATGTCGAAACTACCCAGAACTATTGGAATAAGATCAATCGAGAAGGTCTGACCCGCTAGAACGATGTTACAACCCTTGACTACATGCAAGGCTTCTACACTTTTACCATTTGCTATTTCTACGACATGTTTGGTGTTTAGGGGTGTTGGTGTATGATGTGTGTTAGTGTATATATGTTTTTAGATATATATTTAAGCCCTTTTTACACTTTTAGCCAAGTTTTAAATTTATAAAACACGATATTTACTAACACTAAGCACACATATGGGCAAGTGCACCCATCGTGGACGTAGTATAGTGTTGGTAAGATACCGAGGTCGTCCAAGGACACAAGAGCTTTTAATACCGGTTTATCCTCAACGTCTAATCAAATCAAAAAGGTTAGAAAAATGTTTTAAACTAAGAAAAATAAAAACTAACTAAATGCTGAAAATAAAAATAAAATAAAAACAGATAGACAAGATGAATCACTTGGTTCCGACACGTGTATTAGTATAACCTTTGATTATTTTCGCACTTTTGCACTTGTTTAAGAGATTATCTTAGTTATTGTAGTAGGCCCCTCTTTTGAAGGCGACGTTACCCTCAACCCAGTAGTTTGAGTCAGCAAGGATACAATCCTAAAGGGTCGGATTATTGAAAGATAATGAATTAAGTTATTAATGCAAATTGTGGTAGGCCCCGCTTCTGGCGGTGACGTTACCCTCGGCTAAGTAGTCTGAGTCAGCAGGGATACAGTCCTAAATAGCCGGGTTATAGTATTAATAGTAGCTAACTTATGAGGGGGTCAAAGAGTTTGGATCCCCGCCATCCAATACCTATGGGCATTGAAGGAGATCCTACTAAATTTGACCCAGGTCCCAAGCAGGACCTCTAAACGCTGAACAAGGGCAAGACCTTTACCAAACCGTTCCCTTAACCCCCGACCAGGTAGCCAACATACCTCCATATAGACCGTGGAGATATGAATGGTGAAAATCTTTTATTTTATATAGACAGTAAAATAACGCCAAGACACCACGGACAAACGATAAGGAAAGATCACCTTCAACATAAGTAACTAGTTATTAAAGTCATTAATACAAAACCAAATAAAAATTGCAAAAGATTAAAATAAAAAGTATTATACTAAACACTTGTCTTCACCAAGTGATGTAAGAGACTTAGGCAAACATGGCCTTGATTGTCAAGAACTCTTACGATCAATCTTGGATCCCGAGACGACTCACACACTCTACGATGGACAATGGATGATGGTGGTGGATGATGGTGTTATGGTGGTGGTGGGTGGTGGATGAAGTGTGAGAGAGGTGGTGTGCCAAGGGATGAGAGAGAATGAAGCCAAGCTTCTCTATTTATAGGCTGAACAGAAGGCTGGACACGGCCCCGTGTCCGCTGGACACGGCCCCGTGCCCGCCTGACACTCTCTCTCTTCATTAATTGTAATTGCGAATTACAATTAATGCGCCTGCTGTACTTTCACCACGCCCCCGTGCTCGCTGGACACGGCCCCGTGGTGGGCAATGGAAGCTTCTACTGGTTTGTCTTTTCTGCTGCTTCCTGGGCACGCCCCCGTGTTCGCTGGACACGGGGCGTGTTCAGACTCCGTTTCCTTCTTTTTGCCTTGGGAGGTGCCGTTGAGGGTCCGGGCAGTCCACTTTTGTTCCTTTTCTTGTATTTATGGTAGAATTAGTGGTCTTTTTGCTTCTTTTGTGATTTTGAGCTCATTTCATCCTGAAAATACAAAAGGAAGACAAAAACACTCTTTTTCCAACATTAGTACTTAAAAAGGGTTAGTTTTATGCCTTAATTGATGTGTTTTATATGTTGCATTTTACACACATCAAATACCCCCACACTTGAACTTTTGCTTGTCCTCAAGCAAAACTCTTTAAATGTGGCTTACACTCCCAAATGGAATAGGTAGAAGAGAAGTTTTTTAGCTTGTCCTAGAGTGTCGGGAATCCAAGGTTTTTATAGGCTTTATTTTTATTTATTTACAATCCTATTCGTTATGATTTATTTTGAACTTTTCACAAGATAAACTACTTATTTGGGCATAACATGTCTTATTAAAATTCCATTTATATACAAGTTCACATACCTCACGGGAGATCACTCAACACTCGGCCGAAGGTGTATATTTAAGTGAATCACTCGAGAGCGGCACGGAACTTACGTCTTCCATAGGCTTGCCAAGCAATCAATGCTCCTCCTTTTTAACTTTTTACCTTTGTAAATATCAAGAGGACTTTTGGGGTGAAGGCTTGGGTTTAAAGGTGGGTGGTTGGTTAGTGGTTAGTAAAAAGGGCGAAAATCGTAACAAGTGTCGGTTTTCGTAGAATACCTTGTTTTTAGTGACTTATTATTTTTGAAGTATTTCTTCAAACAAGCTTTTGTAGCTTTTGTTTGTTTTTGACTTCATCATCTAGTTTTTTTTTTTTTTTTTTTTTTTTTTTTTGATGTCACTTGAAAGGGCAAGTTGACGAAAAACCGAGCTTGTTACTAAAATAAAGGATGAGGAAAAAAAAATGAAAAAGGGGCTATCTAGGGGGATTTTGGGTAGGTTAAAAAAAATGAAAAATAATGGTTTTCAAAGAAAAATGGTTAGTCCTAATGCCTCCATCATTTACTTACTTGGGTTTAAGTTGGTAAGGACCGGGAATGTATCGTCGTGGCAAGTTCTAGATTTGTAAGAACCGAGCGGCTATTCACACAAGAAACGAAAAATGAGCATTTAATCTAAATATGTGTATTTTTATGCTCAATAAAGGCTCAAAACTCACTTTTGTGGGAATGGGTTTTTAATGTGACCAAGCATATATAATCGAATTTTAAACTAGATTTGTTATGCCGTTTCATAATTTTCTTATGTTGGTTCATTTTTTATCACGACGCTATCGGTTGTAAACTTGTAAAAATATAACCTTTTTAGACTTGTTCTTCCCAACTTAAACTAAGACAAGTAAATAATAAAAAAAATGAAAAAGTTTTTGAAAAAATTTGGGGTGTTTAGCGGTTCCAATAGAGTTTTGTGTAAGGCTTGTGTTTAGGATTTTGCAAAATTTCAAGGTTTTAGCATCCCCCCCACACTTAAATTACACATTGTCCTCAATGTGTCCAAAAACAATATTTTTGGGTGATTAAAATGTATAAAAGTGTGTTAAAAAGCAAATATTTATGTTACTGGCACTCTGGACACGGCCCCGTGTTCACCGGGCACGGCCCCGTGGTCAAGTGCCAGTAACAAAAATTTCAGAATTGAAACAGAAGCCTGGACACGGGGGCGTGTCCGCTGAACACGGCCCGTGTCCAGTTACCTGAACTGGGTGATTTTTCTGCAGGGGCTCAGCACGGGGCCGTGTTGGTTGGGCACGGCCCGTGTTGAGCCTTCTGTGATGGAGATTTTTGTCGGGTTGCTCTGTTCTTCATGCACGGGTCCATTTTTCTCGTTCCCTTTTTCATCCATTACCACCATGAGTGTGTTTTATTCTCAAAACAACCATCAATCATAAAAACCATCATAACATTGCAAATCATAGAGAGACATTACACTAAGATAAAAACTACATAGATATTAGACTAATGGAGTTCTAGCCCTATGTTTTTATTTTAATTTAGCAAAATTTCCAAGAAGATATTAGTCTTGGTTAGATAAGGCTTTGTAGAGCTCCTCCTTTCGGGTACGGTTCTCCTCATATGTCGGCAAGCCACTCCTCTACCTCCCTTGGAAGGAGAAAAGAGGGCTCATTTGCATTGGTTTGAGGAGTTTCAACTTCCGCTAGGACCTCTTGTGGGTTTTCCATAGGAGGTTCTGCGGGAAAGTCTCCCCACCCGGTAGGGTTGTTAACACCGAGTGCCAAGTTCCAGTCTTGTTGTGGAAGGACTGGTTCCATAGGGGGTGCTACCAAAATGTTTAACCTTTGGTGCAAAAGGTTAATTTCTTGGAAGCTGCTTTCAAGTCCCATTGTAAGATCGTTAATACGGTCAATAAGGACCTCCTCCACTGACATCATTTCGTCGAGAGCTTCCCTTAGCGCTATCACGTAGTGCACAAGTGTAGCTTCAACGGAGGGCCTCCTTCCCCTTCGGCTGTTTGAGGAATGAACGGATGATGTTTCGCTGTTCTCACTCGCCATTCTACGAAAAATAAACCAAAAATAGTTTATAGGACGAAACAGTTTCTAGGCACGGCCCCGTGCTCACTGAGCACGGCCCCGTGTTCATCTTTCTGCAGAATTTTGGAGCAAGGAATCTTGGGTTTTTAAGTTACTTCTTGAGTTCATGCAAGCTTTTTGACAGTAAATAACTTTAAACAATGTTAAATAACATGTTTTCACCAAGATTCTATGATCAAAACTCATTGTTCCCTACCACAAAGATTGAAAATTCAAACTTCTCATGGTAGTTCTTCAAGAAAGATGAAGAAGAAGGAAATGTCTAGAAGAGGAAAGGACAAGATGGGTTGTTGGAAACTTCTTTTAGACTTACCTAGGATTGTTTGAGAGAAGATTCCTTCAAATCTCTGTCCCCAAGTTGGTCCAAATGTGCAGGATTTTTGGCTGCATTTATAGAAAACGACAGCCTGCTGGACACGGCCCCGTGTCCGCTGGACACGGCCCCGTGTGCAGATGAAATTCTGACACAGTTTGTCCGTATTCTGACGTTCTGATTAGAAGGGAATCTTTTGGTGGGCACGGGGGCGTGTTGGCCGAGCACGGCCCCGTGTCGGAAAGCTGTCTTATGAAGTTTTGTCTTTACTAAGGATTTAATCTATATCGGGTGGCTCTTGACTTGTTGGAACAACCCCATAGTGCCTAAGATACCTTAATTGTCCTATACTAAGGCGAGAACGCAAGAGGTTATCGGTGAGGGTAATTCCTATTTTCATTCTAGGTGGACAAGTCCAACCCTTTCCCGGGCTTTCGTTAAAGAAGGTGTATGCCGAATCGCTCAGGTCTATGTATGCACCGAACGAAGTCGATGGGGAGTCCTTCACGGCACAATCGGCACAGGGACGACTATCGTCCGCGTCTTGTCTAGGTAAAAAGGTATTTTCGGGAGCAACGAGGTTGTCGGAATGCGGTTCCAACTTTTCCTCATGGTCATCATCTTGGGATGGATCTAAAAAATCCTTCCTAAGTTCTTTTGACCAATTTAGAAGTAGTTCTTCTAGTTGAAATAACTCGTCAAGGAGCATTTCTCCTAGAATATCTGGTTGGGCGCATTCGAGGGAGAAATAGTGCTTATTTTTACTTTCGCCCCTCTTAAGGTTACAAGGAATCGGTGGGTCTATATAGTGGGGCCTATAAGTGAGGAAGAAACATTTTAATTCCTCATGTTCGCCTCCACATATTCGACACCACAAACCATAAGAGTGCCGAAAGTAAAAAGAATTACTATCACTCATGTTTGTATCAGAAATTACCAACCGCCGGGATCTAACGGTTCTGTTTTCAGCAACTGAATCTTGGGCACGGGGGCGTGTTGAGTGGACACGGCCCCGTGTTCAGCCTACTGTCTGATTTAAAACAGGATTGCCAGTTCCAATGATTGAGCACGGGGCGTGTTCAGCAAGCACGGCCCCGTGTTGAGCTCTGCAGAAGCTAAAAATCTAAAAAAAAAATCCTAAAAAATTAAAGAAAAATAAAAATATGATTAGGCCGTTGATTCCTAACTTTCTTAAAATCCTTGTGTCCCCGGCAACGGCGCCAAAAACTTGATGCGTGTTAGTGTATATATGTTTTTAGATATATATTTAAGCCCTTTTTACACTTTTAGCCAAGTTTTAAATTTATAAAACACGATATTTACTAACACTAAGCACACATATGGGCAAGTGCACCCATCGTGGACGTAGTATAGTGTTGGTAAGATACCGAGGTCGTCCAAGGA
This sequence comes from Helianthus annuus, assembly GCF_002127325.2. Taxonomy (NCBI): domain Eukaryota; kingdom Viridiplantae; phylum Streptophyta; class Magnoliopsida; order Asterales; family Asteraceae; genus Helianthus; species Helianthus annuus. The sequence goes on from NC_035442.2 coordinate 89,016,177, forward strand.
CACAAGAGCTTTTAATACCGGTTTATCCTCAACGTCTAATCAAATCAAAAAGGTTAGAAAAATGTTTTAAACTAAGAAAAATAAAAACTAACTAAATGCTGAAAATAAAAATAAAATAAAAACAGATAGACAAGATGAATCACTTGGTTCCGACACGTGTATTAGTATAACCTTTGATTATTTTCGCACTTTTGCACTTGTTTAAGAGATTATCTTAGTTATTGTAGTAGGCCCCTCTTTTGAAGGCGACGTTACCCTCAACCCAGTAGTTTGAGTCAGCGAGGATACAATCCTAAAGGGTCGGATTATTGAAAGATAATGAATTAAGTTATTAATGCAAATTGTGGTAGGCCCCGCTTCTGGCGGTGACGTTACCCTCGGCTAAGTAGTCTGAGTCAGCAGGGATACAGTCCTAAATAGCCGGGTTATAGTATTAATAGTAGTTAACTTATGAGGGGGTCAAAGAGTTTGGATCCCCGCCATCCAATACCTATGGGCATTGAAGGAGATCCTACTAAATTTGACCCAGGTCCCAAGCAGGACCTCTAAACGCTGAACAAGGGCAAGACCTTTACCAAACCGTTCCCTTAACCCCCGACCAGGTAGCCAACATACCTCCATATAGACCGTGGAGATATGAATGGTGAAAATCTTTTATTTTATATAGACAGTAAAATAACGCCAAGACACCACGGACAAACGATAAGGAAAGATCACCTTCAACATAAGTAACTAGTTATTAAAGTCATTAATACAAAACCAAATAAAAAGTGCAAAAGATTAAAAATAAAAAGTATTATACTAAACACTTGTCTTCACCAAGTGATGTAAGAGACTTAGGCAAACATGGCCTTGATTGTCAAGAACTCTTACGATCAATCTTGGATCCCGAGACGACTCACACACTCTACGATGGACAATGGATGATGGTGGTGGATGATGGTGTTATGGTGGTGGTGGGTGGTGGATGAAGTGTGAGAGAGGTGGTGTGCCAAGGGATGAGAGAGAATGAAGCCAAGCTCCTCTATTTATAGGCTGAACAGAAGGCTGGACACGGCCCCGTGTCCGCTGGACACGGCCCCGTGCCCGCCTGACACTCTCTCTCTTCATTAATTGTAATTGCGAATTACAATTAATGCGCCTGCTGTACTTTCACCACGCCCCCGTGCTCGCTGGACACGGCCCCGTGGTGGGCAATGGAAGCTTCTACTGGTTTGTCTTTTCTGCTGCTTCCTGGGCACGCCCCCGTGTTCGCTGGACACGGGGCGTGTTCAGACTCTGTTTCCTTCTTTTTGCCTTGGGAGGTGCCGTTGAGGGTCCGGGCAGTCCACTTTTGTTCCTTTTCTTGTATTTATGGTAGAATTAGTGGTCTTTTTGCTTCTTTTGTGATTTTGAGCTCATTTCATCCTGAAAATACAAAAGGAAGACAAAAACACTCTTTTTCCAACATTAGTACTTAAAAAGGGTTAGTTTTATGCCTTAATTGATGTGTTTTATATGTTGCATTTTACACACATCAGTGTACGTTTTAACAATTTACTCATTTTCAAAGACATATAACTCGTATCCGCACCCGAATCAAACAAAACAGTAACATAAATATCATCGAGAAGAAACTTACCCTTAACAACGTTGGGATCATTTCTGGCATCACCCTGCCCCAACACAAATGCACGACCCCTTGCTTCATTGCCATTGTTGTTCCCACCATTGTTGTTGTTGTTGCCATTTCCTTGATTGTTGTGATTGTTGCGATTCTGGTTCAACTGGGGACAATCACGCTTGAAATGACCTTCAGCCCCACACTGAAAACATCCCCTGTTACCCCGCTGATGTTGCTGCTGATGCTGGTTCTGTGGAGCTGGTGGTGGGTGTTGCTGATTCTGATTTGCAGGTCGCGAACTCCTGCAGTCTTTAGCTTCATGCCCTAACTTGAGACATCTCTGACATCGTTCTTTACGACACCGCCCGCTGTGGTGTCTGTTGCACTTATTACACAGTGGGTGAATTCCCCGATATCCACCCTGCCCCTGACTGCCTGATGTCTGCTGACTCGGATTCTGGTAGTCGTTTGTCTTACGTTGCTGTGCTTGAGACTGAACATAAACTGATCCCCTGCTGGAATCCCCCTCCCATTTTCTCTTGTTGTCACTGGGAGTAGCATAAGTAGTAACAACAGTAGTGGTAGCCCTGATGCGTTTTGGCAGCTTGTTCTGTTCCACTGCTTGATCCGTAATACGATGAGCAAGGCGCTGAATAGCCTGGATATTATCAAGATTAGCCGATGTCACATGGCTCTGGATTTCTGGCGCTAACCCCTTGAGGTACAACTCAATACGCTTGATTGGAGGGTCCACCATAGTTGGATACAACACGGCCAGCTCGTTCGACCGTTTAGTGTAAGCTTCAATCTCTGACCCAGTCATTTTCAAATGATAGAACTCATCTTCCAGCTTGTGGATGTCTTCTCGAGTGCAGTATTCACGTTTAATCAGTTCCTTGAAGTCATTCCAAGGGGTGGCGTTAGCAGCTGCCAACCCTAAGATCTGCACTTGCGCGTTCCACCAAGTTAACGCGATTCCTTCCAACGTGCCAGTGGCGTACTTCACCCTGCGATCCTCAGGGCATTCACACATTTCGAATACCGACTCTAACTTCTCAAACCAATGGAGGAGTCCCACTGCCCCCTCGGTGCCACTGAATGTGCCTGGACGACAGTCCATGAAGTTCTTGAAAGTGCAAACGGGCTGATGAGCGTGTTGACCTAATGTGTAAGTTCAGAACGAGGTTAAACATAAGAGTTGTTTAGGAACGTAGGATCTAAAGATCCTAGAATAAGTTACGATTGCAGGGTATACCTCCTGCGTTTGCAGCTGCAAGTGCCGCAGCTACTCGTTCATTGATAAGTGCCGTCAACTGGTCTTGAGTCATGTTCACACGTCCAGACATGATCTTCATAGTAAAAGTAGTGTAAGTGAGAATGGTTCGCGAGTAGTGCGATGACAGAAGAGTGTAAGCACATAGGTGTTCTCAAGCAATAACAAGTAATGAGCAGTGTAATCTAAGCATACTACGAGCAAAGTTCTATGCATTTCTAGCAAGTAGGCAATAAATATAAACCTTATTACCTAGGATGTTGAGTCTTGCACGTGGAGCAAGCGTCGTTGTGGATCGTTGAGAGCACTGTTCTGGTTATAGTCTGGTTTTAATAAAAACGTTTTCCCATATTAAAACCAAGTTCTCTATAACCAATGGCTCTGATACCAATCTGTCACACCCCCAAAATCCACCTGCGGAGTATCACCGCTTGGGAGCGTGACTGACCAGGATCAAGCCACCAACCATATAGAACAATGTATATAGTTAAAGTAATAGCAATTAAACCAAACCAAATCCATATGAAAGGTGTTTCCAAAACATAAGTAAGTTATCACTGTTTAGCGGAAGCGTATAAGTAAACCCAATATAAATAAGTATGTAATGTCATAAAGTGTTCAACAAACAATCACGATCCAAGCCCACAACGACCAGCTCCTCCCTGTGCAAGCTCCATGTATCTAACGACCTGCAAGGCATGTAACAGAGGATCAACAACTAGTTGAGCGAGTTCACAGTTTATAGTTTAGTAATTGTAATAGTATAGTAAGCCTTGTGTTCGTTCATTAAGTCATGTATCGTAATAGTTCGTATCGCAGCCCTCTAGGCATGTATGCGAAGATTAGGGAAAGTTCTCAAGTATTCTAGACTAGGTATGTTCGTATCGCGGCCACCCGGCACCTGTGCGAAGTTTTAGTGTATAGTTCGCAGCCTTCCTAGGCATGTGTGCGAAGATTAGTCATATTATCGCAGCCAACCCTGGCATGTGTGCGAAGATCAGTCATATTATCGCAGCCAACCCCGGCGTGTGTGCGAAGATCAGTTCTATAAGCATCACTAGTCTAGCAGTATCTTAACCAATCACCTTCCTCACCCGAGGATATATCATTACGTTCCATTATCTAGAGAAGTACAAATAAATAAATCAATCCCATTCCCACCCTGGGAACCCCATGCCTTGGCTGTGTGAACTCACCTTGGTTTGCTCGGTATGCTTAACTATGTCCTTGCAATTAATCAATCAAGTCCTATAGTATGCATGTATACTTGATCAGTTCATGTTCGTAATGTTTCATATGCAGTTATTACCACAGAGTATGTTCGACAATCAATATCATGCATCATACGTCAGTTAATCACACTAATACGATCCCTGTTTCTCATCAAGACTTTCTCAATTTAATCTAACAATAACATGCATAGCATCAGAGTTAATCATATTTAACATACATAGCACATTTAATAGCGTTAGTGGCTTAGCAATTTAACTTTCATATCTTAACAGATCCAATCGTCAACCAGCATACAATCCATGGTCTCACATTAATCCTACACAAAATAAACAGTGCCTTGCCCTTTTTAAAAGTCAGACAAGTGGGGGGGGGGGTTTCCCCTGTTCAAAACTCGGATCTTGCTTCTTAATTGTAAAGGTCGGACTTTATACACTTCACAAAGATCGGACAAAACTCTCTATTAACAACCGTAAAGTTCGGACATGTAATAACTTAAAGAACTCGGACCTTTATATCTCATAAAAGTCGGACAATCCATCTCCAGTACACAAAACTCGGACCTATTGAGTGTTATTTAAAGGTCGGATTACGCAAATAACATAAGCTCGGACTAAACAATCACACAAAGTTCGGACTATTCATAACATGTATAATGTTCGGACCATATGCATACTTGATACCAAAACCCTAGCTACACACATAAACATGAAATAAGCAGCGTAACAGTTACGTTCTTACAAACAAAGAACCCTAATTTCGTTCATATTGACGGCAGAATTATAATCAATCGATGTTTAACGACAGTAATCATCACAAGAACAATCTATCAAGCATGCAACTAATCATTATCATTTCGAAATCATCAGAACTAAATCAAAAACCACAGAAGTATCATATGAAAGCTAGGGTTTTCATGAACACATAATCAAGAATGGATAATGATCAAACAATCAATTAGGTTTACAAGTATTACAATAATCGATAAACAATTACCTTGAATGGTTCTAGTGAAAGATGAATCAAAGTGTTGAATGTCTTGTGTCAATGATGATGGTGATGATTGCTAGGGGATTAGAGATTGTAGTACGTGCTTTGGTTTTGTGAAAATGATTAGTGAACAAGGGATTAGGGTTAAGTATAGCTTAAGTTTCACTAATAGCTCTCTACACCCTTAATTAATATATTTTACAATAGTACACCATCTCAAATAGTTTCACAGTTTCACCACCAAGTTTATGCATTTGACAAGTCTATCACAATTAACACATAACCATGCATAATCACACAGTACACTTCATTGTATTAAAGCGTTACAGTTCCATAGCAACTAATTGTGCAAATAATCAACTAAACAATACAAGAACGTGCAATAAACGCGAAATAGGAATCTTGGAAATTCGAGTTGTCACAAAAGTGACCACATCTACTAATCTTTCTATCCATTCATCAATATAACACACCAATAAATTATAATAGATTTTCAAAAATATATATCCCTTTAGTTAACTATTAAGATTAAATGATATGCCCTTTGCAAAGTGCCGTTTATATGCCCCTTGCAAAGTGTCGTTTCAAAGCATTGCGTGCGTATCCTACTATACTATGTATACACATATAACAATGACATGATAAAACACATGTAACTAAGATATTTAACATTATTTTTTTTTTCAATTCCCAAACCTACTCCAACTATTGGTGTCTTAGTCAAAGAGAAGAAGATAGAGGGAACTCATCCTCCAAAAGATGTAAAATCAAACAAAAAGAGATACAAGAAATTTCGAAGGACCCCTCTTTAAATGATGGTAGTGTGACAATATAGATGAGATCATTGAGATGTGTAAAGGGTATGACTAACTTGATCTCATCATAATGCAAAGTAGTTCACACTTGAGCTTTTCATTTTCAATTTTTATATTTAAGGTTTATTTTTTTCTTATTCGTGTGTTACTTTAGTGCATCAATGGTTTCTTCAAGTAATTGATAATATAAATGCTAAATCTATTAGTTACTAGACATGTGTAATGCTTATAACGTATATCCACCACAATGAGCTACAGCAAATATTTTACGAATAAAAAAGCTACTATGAACGAGTACTGCAGTATAACGTGTCGCCCACGACGCATCACGCTGGCGCCCTACTGGTAGCTTACTAAATACTAACCATATCTAAATATAATCTCTAAAACACTTTTGATGATGAAATGTAGTTTTTTTCCGTTGAGAAAAACAACCAAATGTTTCTATAACTTGCATTTTGAAAACTTTGCTAAAAAACAAAAACTAAAAATCCATGACTTGCATCCAAACAACCCCCTTCACTTTTTACCTAAAAAGCCTCAATCAATGCACCAACCTATACACCATTTGTCATCCCCAAATTTAGCTGCACAACTCCATACCCCACCACAGAATCCTCCCATCGATGGGTTGCTGTCTAACAACCGCCGCCGTCAACCACCGACACCCACCCAAACCTCCCACTCCACCACCACCAGAAGAAGAAACAGTAAAAGAAGTCCTCTCAGAAACCCCCATCGTCCCCAAACCCCAACAACCACCAATCCCGTTAACCAACCCTCAACTTCTTGACGGTGGAGCGGAAAACTTAACGGTTGAAGTTGAAGAAAATGTGTCGGAGGTTTCGGAGATGTATAGCTACAGTGAGAGTTTTTCTGCAGCAACGACGGCGACGACGGCGGCGGATGGTAGGAAGGAGGAGATTGAGGCTGATGACGACGGTGAAGTTACGCAGAAAGTGAAGAACAAGTCTCCGCCGGCGAAGAAGGTGGTTAGGAAGCGTCCGGTGGGTAATTCCGGCGAGTTTCCGCCGAGGAAGGAGAGGGTAGCAAGACCGGTGGCTAGGAGACACGTGGCACCTTCGCCGGAGAGAAAGCGGCAGTCGCCGTCTAGAATTACGACGAACACGCCGCGGTACCGGAATGTGGGGCCGGCGAATGACGGGCGGAGAGAAGTTACGGCCCGGAGATCGAGGTCGCCAGTGGTGCGTGGGGAAACGTGTCAACGGCGTAAAGTAACGGAGAAGAGTTCTGCTGAAAAATCCGATGACATGTTGCCGGTGGCTGCTGTGGAAAGTGAGGAGAAGACTGAGGAGGGTGGCGTGCCGCCATTGCCGGAGACGGAGACGGAGGTGCAGGCAACTGAGTCGTTGGAAAATCCTCTTGTTTCTTTGGAGTGTTTCATTTTTCTCTAGGAACAAGTGGCTGGGCTAAACGATGTCGTTTGTTGGCATGTTCTTTTTATGTATTTATTTATTTATTATTTGTGTTTTTTTGGGTTGTGAATACTTCGTGCTTGCTCATTTTGTAGCGCTCGGTATTAAGATGATTTCTTCTTAGACTACATGTACTGGGGCGCGGTGAAGGCCATAGCGCCGGTATGGAGCCCCCCACACCGCCCCCAGGGGCGCCATGATCAAAAAAAAGAAAACCGGCGTGAAAAAATTCGCGGCGCGAGAAGGTGGGCATTTTCCACTTTGGTCCCTGCATTTTACAATTTGGTCCCTGCATTAAAACACTTTGGTCCCTGCATTTTACACTTTGGTCCCTGCATTTTACACTTTGGTTATGATGAGGTAGGGCTTTATGACTACGGCCTCAAGCCCCATAAAGCCCCGGGGTGACGTGGCATGCCACATGGCGCATAACGCCCCTTTGGGGGCTTTATGACTACACATGGCCTTAATTTTAAGACTTGCCTAATCTGTAGTACTCGCCCCTCGGTGTTAGGATAAAATTTTTTTGTAGTACTCGCTTTAAGACTTGCATAATCTAAATCTAATAAAAGAATCAAGAAAAGTCCACATGTCAACATCTCTATTTCCTCAGTTTATTGAAATGCCAGTGGCATTTTCTAATGTTATGTCAACCATTCAACCAAAGGATCTAACACCCATACACGATCTTCTTTGAGATCAATTTCACTCCAAACCCTAATTAGTATCTCCCTCATCACACTCACACCCGTCTCCCTCCCCACCACCACTGATTCGCATCTCCATCACTCCCAAACCCTAATTAACCTTATCCACTTCCCTCAAACAAGACGTGGAGATGGAGTTAGAACGAATTAATCTACCAAATTCATTAAAGCCTAAAGCAGCAAAAGGGTTTTCACAAATCGTTGATGTTAAAGAGCTTGATTCAAGAGTTCGACCAGGTCAGATTCTATAACATTATTCGCATATCAACACCTAATTTCGTCTCTTTTAATTCTCATACCTTATTCGGTTAAATAGATTTTAGTATTTGAGGTTTTTAGGTTTAATTTCGTCTATGGTGATAACTGATTGAAATATGCGTATCTAAATATAAGGGTTTGTTAAATTTGAAAATTTACATTTCAGATATTTTGGCGAGTTTTATGATTGTAAGCGTTTAATTATGTGATATAGGAGGTGTTTTAACAGCCAAGGATTTGCAAATGAGGTAATCGTTGGTTTTTTTATTAACTTTATATTGTTTTGTTGACTCTATTTATGAGTATTTAGTTGTGGTAAATTGATAGTTTTGGTAGGATCGGTTTTGCGACCTGAATGAGTCGTTCGGAAGAGCTCTAATCCATTTCAGAGGCGGAAACTAAGAAACGAACTTGAAAACAGCTAGAAAATCACTTTAATCCTCTTTTTCATTCAATAAACAACGTCTACAATGAGAGGAAATACCGACAGCATCTCGGTATCAAATTACACGTCCGTTACAAATGACATCGTTTGAATGATATTTATACTAGAAGCTTGACCGTTTGAACATGCTCAAACGGACACTCATCACTCAAACGGAAGGCTAATTCAAAAGGATGCCTCACTCAAACGACCAGCATCTCTTCAAACGGAAAGGCTTCATTCAAACGGCCAGCCTTCAATTTCTTGTTTACTGATGTCATGCCTGATCAGATCTTCAACGAACCTGAGACTCGACATAAGACGAAGACGACAGATGACTGCACCAACAGACTCCCCCTCAGATGTTGACGAGTCTGAAGTGTCGAGTCTTCACAATCTTCAGTCTCGATCTGTTTCTGAGCTTCACTCTCAGTCTATTCTTGCAGGTCTTCAGACTCCCCCTTGCGATATGCTGGCATTTCTTCAGATCATCAGCATTATCAACTTTAGGATTGTTGTCTGGCTTTCCTACTAGCAACTTTTCACCCTATCCTGCAAAAACTCTACCTCAAAGTAAATTTCTCTCACATACATATCTCAAATTTAAACACTCGCACTATTCAGAATCTCTATCAAAACAATTACAGATCTTCCAACCAGATGAACCATTTTAGGGTTAGATTATGAAAACATTAAATTCCAAACAAACACTCCCCCTCAAATATTGCTCATCATGTTTAGCACTCGAAATTTTGAAAATCTGCTTTTCAATATCAGTTGTCGAAAATCTTTTTGAATTTTCAAAATTTTATGCTAAAACTCACCAAAAATCTTTTTGAATTTTTGAATAGAAGTAAAAACAGAAACAAAATATTTACAGACACTATTTTTGTGAGTTCGTGCAAGAGGATCATATCAAATTTTGAAACATATCACAAACACCGTTAAGCTTGACTACATTTTAAGTTCTAAACAATTTACCTAGATTGTCAGTATATTTGTCCTCTTAAATTTTCACACAGATTTCAACTGTTTCGAGATACGCAATTAGTGTCTTAGATCCTTAAACTTATCCGTGTGTCCCACTACTCAAATATACTCCGGTATCCAGATCCCAATATTCAGTCTTACAGGTGAGTATACCACAACTGATATCTGTAAAGGGGTTATGTGCGAGGACCGTGAGAGCTCAGGTCGATACTTCCGTATACGTAGAGAGATGACGGCTTCGACTTTAGGTGGGTCTCCTTTAGAGGATCTTTTGATTACAACAGCAGCGACTATCAATTTTATTGTTTCATCAGCTTGCTGAGGGCGATGCTATATTTCAAGCATTTTGCGAAAAGCATTATCCGGGGACTAGATCAGTACTTCCATACAGCAGAAGTCTCGGGATAATACCCCAGATATCACTGAGTATAAAGACCTAGTATCTCAGAATACGGGACCTTTCAAACAAGATTTCAGGGGTTACCTATATATCCAAGCAGTTTTGTTAACCCACCGAATAAGCAAGTTTGATTTTAGGTTTATATCTCGTTACAGTTTACTAAATGTACGAAAACCTACTGACACATCCACAGTAAGATTGTTTATCACAATTTGACTATACATTTCTTTAGTGTGTCGTGATAGTCTACTGATGTACTATCATTTCCTCTTTTATGCAACAAAAAAACTCATTTTTTCAGTTTTATCATGTTTTTGTCTTTTTCAAATTTTCTGATGTTTTTGGATTTTCTAAAAATTCTTACTCCCCCTAAAATTCAAATACATCTAATTAAAATTGAAAACAAAGTATACATAACATGACAACTGATATCAAATCGCTTCAATTCTCCATCTGTTTGGCTCAAACAATCAGAACTCCCCCTCTGTAGGATCGGTTTTGCGACCTGAATGAGTCGTTCGGAAGAGCTCTAATCCGTTTCAGAGGCGGAAACTAAGAAACGAACTTGAAAACAGCTAGAAAATCACTTTAATCCTCTTTTTCATTCAATAAACAACGTCTACAATGAGAGGAAATACCGGCAGCATCTCGGTATCAAATTACACGTCCGTTACAAATGACATCGTTTGAATGATATTTATACTAGAAGCTTGACCGTTTGAACATGCTCAAACGGACACTCATCACTCAAACGGAAGGCTAATTCAAACGGATGCCTCACTCAAACGACCAGCATCTCTTCAAACGGAAAGGCTTCATTCAAACGGCCAGCCTTCAATTTCTTGTTTACTGATGTCATGCCTGATCAGATCTTCAACGAACCTGGGACTCGACATAAGACGAAGACGACAGATGACTGCACCAACAGTTTTTTTATAGTTGCTGGATCATATCTTGAATGGAGATCATGATTTAGTTTGTTGCAAATGCTTTATGTTTTAAAGTACTAAAAGCATCAAAAGTCCATACCGAATCACTACCGTAAATATTCCGGTTCCGTAAATCTGGTACCCGTACCCGGTACCATTTGCTCATCCCAAACGCTATCCCGAATCGGCACCAAAAATATTCCGGCTCGGTAATTCCGGTACCCGTACGTGGTACTATTTGCTCATCCCAAACGCTATCATACCGAGTGTAGTTTTTTTTTACTTTTTATTTTTGTATACCATTTGTGTACCATCTAGGCCATTTCTCATTGCCATTCCTCAACATAAGTAAGCTTACTCGATTCTTTGAAGAATCCCTTATATATGTGAGCCAAAGTTCCATCTAGGCGGTTTTTCATTGCCATTCCTCAACATAAGTAAGCTCTATTTAATCATAGAACTATAGGCAAAAGATCAAATACAAATAATCTTAACATACTAAACATACAAATTGAAGGAAAACTCAAAAAGACAAGGTGACATTTTTGTAATTACCACCAACTATCAAAGTTACTATACAAATGTGAACTCAACCAAAAATACCTAAAAAACACAATTTTTTTAACATTTTTTATTAAAAAAGTCGCTACATTTTTTTTTGCTGCTACTAAAAGTAGCGATTTTTTAATAAAAAATGTTAAAAAAATAAAATAAAATAATTTGTGTGTGTTTTTTTTTTTATTTTTTAGGTTTTCTTGGGGTTTAGTTTTTAGTATTTTAGCTTGGGTGGGGGGGGGGGGGGGGTGTTAGGTTTTTGGGGGGTGGGGGGGTTAGGTTTTTTTTTAGGTTTTTGGGGGTGGGGGTGGGGGTGGGGGGTTTAGGTTTTTTTTTTTTTTTTTTTTTTTTTTTTTTTTTTTTTTTAGGGGGGGGGGAGGGGGGTTAGGTTTTTTTAGGTATATTTGTAGAGTAACTTTGATAGTTATTGATAGTTACAAAAATGTCACCTTGTCTTTTTGAGTTTTCCTTCAATTTGTATGTTTAGTATGTTAAGATTATTTGTACAAGAACTTTACCCTAGAACTATAATTATGTGTTAGTTTAGTCATGAAGACCAACAGTAATAACAATGAAATAACAATCCATAAAACATCATCATCATTTTTGAGCTCGCATAATTGCTAGATTTATTTAAAGGAGACTGAGTTGGAAAACATTCTAATAGCAGACATTATAATTGCAGAATCATATTTGCTCATTCCTAACGCTATCATACTGAGTTTAGTTTTTTTTTTTTTACTTTATATATTTGTGTACCTGTTGAACCGCTAAAACCGAAACGTAATTTTCGGTTAATCGGTTATGGCTTAACCGAACTATCGATTCATTGTTTGGTTCGGTAACTTAGGCATATGCATTAAGCTATATATTGGTCACAATGGGTAGGATTCCAGGTTTATTTTTATTCGGGGTTAACGACGTTATTAACTCTTGGAAATTTGTTAGTGGGTCAAAAAAGGATAGGTGCATGGTATCCTTAGTCGCGGAAGGGTCTCCCTTCCCAGTTCATGACCCGGCAACGATCCCTGGCGGTAAATACCCTTGCCAACTTGACTGGATTGAAGAACCTGGAGTACCCAGGATTCGTACCCACCTCCACGTAATGGGAAAAAAGTGGGTCAAGAAAGTGGAAAAAAGTGGTTAATGCAGTTATGCAAGTGGCTGGATAGAGAATTTGGAGGTACATAAATGAATTGATCTTTAATCACAAGGAAGGATCTATTGCTGGAGTAAAAGAAGAGAATATGGCAACTGAGATACATATGGATATCCAATTATTACATGTTTATTTACAATGCTATCTAGGGAATTCTTGATGGGTTTAAAAAAGATTGGAAGCTTTTTGACACCTACGGCTTTGACCGCCACCCAAAAAGTCATACTTCGTCTCTGCAAGGTTTACTCCGCCGTCGTGCCGTACAGCGCCAGTGCTGAACTTCCGAAGATTTTGGGTGTTGAGGTTCTGACCCATTCGCATATCAACACCTAATTTCAAGCAGGTCCGATTCTATAACATCTTTTTTTATTAACCTTCTATTATTTGTTGACTCTGTTTGAGTATTAAGTTGTGATAGATTGATAGTTTCTTTATAGTTGTTGGATCATATCTTCTTCATTGGACCGCTAAAACTGAAACGTAACTTTCAGTTAATCGATTATGGCTTAACCGAACTATCGGTTCCTTGTTTGGTTCGGTAACTTAGGCATATACATTAAGCTATATATTTGTCACAATGGGTGTCATTGACTACGCCTTTTCAACATTGACTTGAACTTGTATAGTAGCCTGACGAAATAAATGATTCAATTGTGGTTTGGGATATATTCTTAGGTATGTCTCTGAATTCATGATAGTTTGCACATTCTGTTTAATTTTTTGGGGGGGATTTTAACATTTTACATTATGATAAAAAAAAAACATCATCAATACAAACATCTACTGGTGACTTATGAAGGTGAACAGCTTCACCAATTATGGACTAATTATTCTATATTATGGGATAACAAAAACTATAAGTTACAAAATTAATAAACCTATATAGAGCTATTTACTCATCTTTCAATCCTCACAAAAAAACCCACAAAATTCGACCCCTATATGCACACAAGTAAGACTTCTAATCTCCATTCACTATGTAGGCATTATGGTAAGTTATGTTATTATAGGTTAAGTTGTATACTATTTATCTGGTCCTTGATCTATAGCAATATGTATTGTTTACTTTTATTCGTTTAACATGATTTGAGGATTCTTACTCATCCTTAAATTTAAAAATAGTTAAATGGCATCAACAAAGATATCCTTGCTAAGTGAACTTTATGTTCATAATGATGATTCTATTATAAAAGTCCGTATCATCAGATTGTGGAGGCAACCGGTCTAAAAAAACTTGATTGCAACACTATTTTATGGGATGTTCTTCATTGATGACAGGGTAATACAATAAAAGTTTAGATTTCCACTGAATTTTTTTATTATTGTTGACAATTTATAATATATACACGTATATTTATTATCAAGGAAACAAAATGCAAGCAAGTGTAGTTGAAAAATGGTATAAACGGTTTGTAGAGTTTCTTGTGGAGAAGGACTGTTTGATTATTAAAAATTTAGATATCGTTAAAGATTCTTCAAGTAAAAATATCCTGACAATCCACTAAAAAGTAGACATGGACTCAAGCTATTGATACTTGATGAGGATGGTCAAATTACTAACAAAACTACAAATAGCATGCATAAAGAAGTTTTATAGATTTGTAGACTATAACATGTACCTTCATATTATATTGTCCGTGACTGCTAAATATATGTTATTTGGATATTCAAACAATGTATGTCATTTTCTTTATAATTGAATTATTATTATATCATCATTTGGTTGTATTCTTCAAACCGTGTAATACGCGGGGCTATAAACTAGTTTAGTTAATATAAAAAGTAGGGGTGAAATCTTGTGTAAATAACAGTAACCAATTAATTAATTATATAAATTACTAGAATACTTATTACTTATAATTTTAAAGGTTAAAGGGTTAGGATATAATAGGAAGTTTGTTTGGGTAGGAAGGCTAGGAAATAATCTTGACCATCCATTTACTTAATCAAGGGCTAATTTTAAATGGGTGAAATTGAAAGAAAAAAAGGATGCGCGCGGGTTTGTTCAGGGGCATTCTAGTCAAGTCAAGGCAATAGTTTCTCTCTCCTCCAATTCTCCCCCATTTTTTAAACGTTAATAACTCTTTGACTCTTTCATACGACATTATTTTTTTATAAAAATTGCACCAAAAAAACGAGCGTTTTTTATCTTTAAAACGAGTATACTATTGCTATATTTTCAAAAAAAAAATTTAAAACCCAGTTGCGTAAAACGCAATGGAAAAACCCCAGTTCCGTAAAACGCAATGAAAAAAAAACCTAAAAAATGACATTTTTCTAAAACGCAATGCACCAAAAACACAAAGAAATGTCTTATTTGTAAAACGCAATGGCCAAAAAAACACAAAGAAATGTCTTATTTGTAAAACGCAATAACCTAAAAACACAAAAGAAAGTGTACTTTCTAAAACGAAATGGACTGAAAACACATAAAAATGTGTTTTACCTAAAACGCAATGCACAAAAAACACAAAGAAATGTCTTATTTCTAAAACACAATAGCTAGAAAACACTTAAATGTCTGTTTTCTAAAACGCAATGGACTGAAAAAGCAAAAAAATATGTTTTACCTAAAACGCAATAACTAAAAACACTTCAAAAATGTGTTTATCTAAAACGCAATAGCCAAAAAACACATAAAAATGTCTTATTTCTAAAACGCAATGGCCTAAAAAAACAAAAGAAAGTGTATTTTCTAAAACGCAATGGACTGAAAACAAATTAAAATGTGTTTACTTAAAACGCAATGAACTAAAAACACTTCAAAAATGTGTTTTTTCTAAAACGCAATGGCCAGAAAAAACATAAAACTCTCTATTTCTAAAACGCAATGGACACAAGCTGACCTGTCTGTGAATTTGTCTAAAACAGAGAGTAGCAAATAAAAAACTGTCTACGAATTACTGTCTTCGAAATGAGGCAATTTCTGGAAAATTAAATTTTCTGATGTATTTTTATTAAAGCAATATAATAAAAAAAACACAACAATTTTCTGATGCACCTCAACCCCAGCCAGGGGCTCTGCCCCTTGGACCCCGCCAGGGCGGCCGCCCCTGGGACCCTGCTACCAGGGCGCTGCCCCCGGACCCCCGCCAAGATCGTAAAACGCAATGACTAAATCAAAAACCCAGATCGTAAAAATGAAATTAAAGAATTTCTTACATGGATCGAAGCCGATTTCTTCAACGATTGACGAAATTTGAATGCTAGAAAACACTTATCAGCGATCAAATCGAACAGATCGAGTGATTATCTTCAAAATCATGAGAAAAAACGAGATTTTGTATGAAATTAAACTGGGTTTTCTTCAAAAAAGCTGAAGAACACGTCGATCAGGTGTTTGAATCATTGATTGTTGACGAAAATCACACTATAATGTAGTGATTATTGAGATAGAAAGTGAAGAAAATGTTGAAGATGGTGGGTTTTGAAAATGATGGGTTTTTAAGTTACTGGGGAGAAGAAGGAAGAAGAAAGGATACGGTTGACTAAAATACCCTTGCTCTTTATTTTAAATGTTGCCACATGTCATAATCCTATTGCTTCCTACACTTCCTAGCAAAAAAAACTTCTCATTTGATCCTCACCCTAGTTTTAAAATACTATATAATATATCTATTAATACTGCTTTGGAAATGTATAGTGGCAGACGCCTGTCTGGCGCATTTTCATTGGGCTATATGTTTTTAAAACATGTGTCCTATCTCTGTTAACCTTAAGGCACGCATAAAAAAACACCCATTAAAAACTCACAGTACCTTCTCTTTTCTCAATTTTTTCTTTTGATTTTCCACCGGTTGAAGGTGACCTGTCTTCGGTTGAAGATCATCAAGTTTCTCTATCTAAAACGATCGATAGCGTCTTTGATTTGATGTATTTGTTGTGGTGTAACACCCACCTTCGCTGGGTTTGGTCGATCAGGTGGTCTGCGGCGATGTTGGTTTCGTCATGAAACACCGACGGTTGCGTTAGTTACACTAAAAGAGGTACTCTAGTTCAAAAATTATATTTAATAACAATTACTCAGGTGTAAACACATTAACTAAAATTATCTATATGTGTAGCACTTTATAATTATCTATATGTGTAGCACCTTATACATGCATGATTAGTTTTATAACATATATGATTAGGTTTTTTTTTACCCCATGCGTGATTTCTGATTTTGTGCATGCTTGATTATGGGTTTCAACATGCGTGATTATGGTTTTCAACATTTGTGATAAAGGTTTTGGAGTTTTATAACGTGCGTAATTTCATCTCGAACACATCGTACGTTAAAGAATATTGTACGTTAACCAACCCATGTGAACACACCAAAAATGCGAGAACCACCTCTTATTGTGAGAACCGTGAGAACCAATGTGAACACACCAAAAATGCCTAAAAATAGCTAAAAATCACACAAAAGTTTTTTTTTTTTTGAATTTTTTAATATTTTTTAAAAAAAAATCGCTACTTTTCGAAGCAAAAAAAAAAAAAAATTAAAATTTTTTTTTTGCTTCTAAAAGTAGCGATTTTAACATGAAAAATATTAAAAAAGTTCAAAAAAATTTTTTTAGATTTTTTTTTTATTTTTTTAGATTTTTTTTTTAGATTTTTTAAGGTTTTTTGGGGGTTTAGTTTTTAGCATTTTAGCTTTGGGGGGGGGGGGTGGGGGGGGTTAGGTTTTTTTTAGCATTTAGCTTGGGGGGGGGGTTTAGGTTTTTTTTTTTTTTTGGGGGGGGGGTAAGGTTTTTTTTTTTTTTGGGGGGGGGGGGTGGGGGGTTTAGGTTTTTTTTTTGGGGGGGGGGGTGGGGGTTAGGTTTTTTTAGCTATTTTAGGTTGTGTTCACATTGGTTCTCAAGGTTCTCACAATAAGGGTGGTTCTCGCATGAGCCCCTCCCTATATATATATATATATAGAGGCCGGTTATCATACAATATGCCTAATCGTACATTACCTACGCTATAACCACAACCATTAGATCATCTCAATTAAACCCCGTGCTTAACTATTAAATTAATCAAATTAATATATATATATATATATATATATATATATATATATATGAAACCGCCAAGGTTAAAATCGTCCACTACGAAATCAAAAACCCCTGATAATCAGCAAACAAAAACTCAAAATCATATCGTAAGATTCTTATTCAAAATCGTATTCGAAAATCCAACAAGTAATCAAAAATCGATCGATTCTTATTCACTAACTCCTTCTACGAATTGAATTTCTGCTGAATTTGGAAGTTCAGAACTGAAACAAATCGATAGACCGTCTATCGAAGAAGATAATGCAGGATGAAAATCAAATAAAATATGCGAAATACATATCAAACGTGCGAAAAACATTTCAGACAAAAAGAAACGTTGTGTTTTTTGTAAAGTTTGCGAAATCATATAACATTACGTGCGATTACAAAAAAAGGTAATAATGTTTAAGATGTCTTATGATGTGCGACTTCATGATTTTACACATGCGATTTCAAAAAAAAAAGTTAATAATCTTTGAAATTTCTTATAGTTTGCGAATTCATGGTTTACACGTGCGATTTCAAAAAAAAAGTTAATTATCTTTGAGATTTCTTAAAGTTTGCGAATTCCTTTTCGAATCAAATGCAATTTTGAATAAAATGCTGCTAATACTTTCAAATTACTTTGTCCTAAAAATGCAAAAAAAAAAAAATACGAATTAATAACTAAAATAAATAAAAATTAACTATTTTATATAAAAAAACGTAATTTATTTCCGATGTGACTGTAATTTGATATGTAATGATCAATTTTACCATAAATACTACTGAACTTACCACCCTACCAACATAATAAATTTACTATTTTAATATAAAATACCCAAGTAACTACCTTCCATATTAAGACATAGAACACAAAAACACACACAACACACCCACAAAAAATGGTATCTGAAGATTCAGAAAAAATAAAAAAACATGGCAATAAAAGAGCTATTGTCAACTCGCACGTTGACAGAAATAAGCACCGATGTCACCTCTTCTCATTTGATTCTTGATGTGCAGGGGAAAATTCTTGAAGAAATCAAGAAAAATCAAGAGATGTGGGAGAGACTACTTGAAGAACCACCATCAAGCTTCAGAGACGCAGCTTTGAATCACATAAAGGAGCAATCTCGAGCCGATGACTTAGCCTTCTCTTTCCTGAAAGATGCTCTAAACACTGTGAAGGAGAAGATGGAGTTCAGCTCTGTTGAACGTGACAAAATCTTTGCGTGAAGTAACTAAATTTCTGTTTAATCGTTTTATGGTTGTAGCTGTGTTAGACAATAACAACTACTTTATATTTTGGATACATGTTTTGAACACATCTTATGCTTCATTATAATATAAAATCACATGAATGATTTAGACATCTTTGTCACAAAAAAAACAATATAACACAAAATCGCATGTATTAAAAGTGAAATCGCATGTAAGACTAATTATAAACTGATGCATGTAAAATCGCATGTTTATATACTAAATCGCATGAAAAAATGATATAAACAGATGAATATAAAATCGTATGTGTTTCGTATAAAATCGCATTTACATTAAAAAAATTTACTCTTCCTCATATTCTGAAACCTCCTCCCACTGATCTTCTTCTTCAGATCCATCATCACTACTACCACTATAATCTTCAAACTCATCTTCCTCTTCATCGTCTTCGACCTCGTTGTCTTTGTCTCTAGGATCTTTTTCAATCTGGACGCCCTTCATCTTCTTCTTTTGTTGTTTGCCTTATTGTTTGCCTTTCAGTATCTCGCAAGTCCGAATATCATGACCTTTTTCATTGCATACACTACATGTCCTTGACCTTTTTCCTTTGTGGCTGATCATTTGTTCCTTCTTGGATTTAATCCTTTTATGCGAGCCACGACCTTTGTTTCTTATACCAGCCGGCACACAGACAGTAGGAGGTGCATTAGTTACCAGTTGTTGGTAACCAATCAACTTTGAAAATCGGTCAAATTTTGGATCAAGTTTCTTGGTTATACGACTCTGATCAACTCTCTCTTTAAGCTGCATCATTTGATCCCTCACTAAAACAAGTTGATCAAGGTCAGAAATCAAATTGCTAACCAAATACTCCCCTGTGTGGATGATTTCACGAGCAATCCGTTTAGCCTTGTGTTGCATATCCTTGTCACCCACCTTTAAATTGTACTTCACATTTAATTCATTCGGCACAACATCCTTTGTCCATCTCTTCATAACATATTTGTTTGGTATTTCTTTAACACCAAACATCTTGAAAAAGAAAATAGATGTGTTTACATAGCAGCCCATACTGCTCAAAACGCAAACAGCTACACTGTGCAGTTACATCATTTTCAAGATTCTTGAACCACACCTAAGAAAACCAAAAGAAAAAATATATATTAAAAATTAAAATCACATGTGTAAATTAACAATTTCGCATGTCTAAAAATCATTTAATTGTATAAATTTAAAATCGCATGAGTACATCAAAATCGCATATTGCAAAATCATGTTCTGAAAATGAAATTCGCATATAGGTTTTCAAAATCACATGTTTGAAATATATATGCTATAATACTTCTAATAAACCATCTCCATGGGCTTTAAAGTCTTTCAATAATATCTTGATCTGTGGACCCTTGATTTTGGTGTCCATCGGCAGACATTCGGAAATTGTTCCATAAATCTCTATTTGCTGATCAAAGAATATAGACCTTGTGTATATCTTAGCAGCATCTTTTTCCAAAGTAGTTTCGCTCCAATCAGCAGGCTCAGTATATCTTGAAATATGATCATTCTTTCTATGATTGAACCTTTGGACATCCATTGCACCGTCAAAATGATTCATAAACTCTACAAGAGTGAGTTGTGAATTTGACACTTGGCAAAAAAAAATGATTCTCGCTTTCTGATCTTGAAGTTGTTCGCATGAGACCAGACATGGGCTCATGCCGGTAAAAAGCCAGAATCCACATGTATCTCATCGAAAACATATCATCAATCCATTTGTTTTCAGTGAGACCGAACTCAATTATCACCAACTTCCACTGTCTCTCAAATTCTTCAGGCTCAATGGAATCAGTCCATACAATGTCGCACATCCTCCTTTTAAACTCATCGTTATTGCACAACTCGTGTCCAACCTATACCGATAAATGCTTATTATGTCAGCCTATAACAAAATCTATATTATAAAAAAACGCTAACGAAAGATAATATAGCATGCTATACCTTATCTGCCACTTTTTTCATTATGTGCCACATGCACAATCGGTGTCTGCTGGTAGAAAAAACCTCCTCAATAGCCTGTTTCATAGCAGGGTCTTGGTCCGTCACTATAGGATTCAATGCCAGTGAACGGAACAAACACCATCTTGTACCTGAACAAACACATGCGAAATACACATTGAAACATGCGAAATAGACAGATATCACATACGAAAATATACAGCATCACATGCGATATATTCACCACCAACTCTTCAATGTATATTAACATGCGATATTGCAAGTTTAGGAAATCATATAACATGCGAAAATAAATAAAAAACATGTTTGTCTTGAAACACTTACCTGTTTGTCTTGAAAGTTGCATCAAACGATATCACATCCCCAAACTCCATAAAGTTAAGCTTGCATAACCCATCAGCCCAGAACAAACCAGTTAACCGTTTGTCATCATCAACAGAATATTCAAACGAATAATCAGCTAAATACTGTTTTTGTCGGTCATCCTATTAATCACCATGCCAACGTCATATTCTCCTATATAGCTGTTAATTTGATTCCTAAAATTTTTGCAATCATCAACCGTGGCACCAACGTTCTCGAAACCACCATAACGTTTCCACATTATACGGAAAGCTTTGACAAGACCAAGGTTTAAAGTGCCTAGTTCCTATACCATCTCCTCCTGGATATCTGACAGTTGTCTGTAAGCTGGCAGCATATGAATATCATGTGGACATACAAACTTATGATTATGGCCATCAACAAATTTCTTTACTGTATATAATCTACCATCCACCGTGCAAATCATAAGATGAGCTCTGCATCCAGTTCTAATGGTTCCCCTGTTCCTTGATTTGTATGGCTTTTTTTTTTACTTGGAATAACGATTTCCAATACACACTGCCTTATGACCCTCTTTAGAACAAACAAAATACTTAGTTTTGGTTATACCACCACTGTGTACTTCACCACCCTTCCGCGTAGAAAAACCAGCTAACTTAGCATATGATTTGTAAAACGCATATGCTTGTTCAATAAAGGTAAATTACATTCCAACCACAGGTGTAGCTGATGCTTCAACCTCCGGAGTGTAAATCCTTTCATCTACATAAATCAAATCAAAAAAAAAAAAAAAACCACATGCGAATTATCAGACTCTTACATGCGATATATTAATAACTGCATAATTTCAACATAAGAACAACAACACATGCGAAATGTATGAGCCATAACATGCGAAAATGATGATTTTGATGAATATGTTTTACACATGCGATTTATTATATCAAAACACGCGAAAATCCGTAACAGAATAAACATCACATGCGAATTGAAAAACTCATAACATGCGAACTTATACATGTTGCTTTCATATCAAAATATACTCAACATTCAAACTTCAAAAACAGCTACAACAACGCAAAATCATTGCTACAATTAAACAAAACAAGTCTACGAACAATTTAAAGATCAGCATTAACATAATTACCATTCGTCTCTTTGTTTACAGCACTTGTACTTGCATTTGGATTTAGAGTTGGATTTGCAGGTTGCGGATTTAAAACATCCTCAATCGAAACTCTCTGATATGCAGATAATTGAGCATGATCACCGATCGGTCAAGTTTCTTGAAAATCAACATCTGTTCATCCAGTGCTGCTCTGTGGATCCATCGAAAAAACCAATTGAATGAAACCCTAACGCAAAAGAATGAAAACTGCAATTTGAGAATTATGAAAAATTTGAAATTGATTTGAATGATAATGACCGGGATATTAGTGTAACGAACTTCTCGCAGATTGAATGAAGAGACGAATTTGCCCTCAGATGATTGAATTAATTGTCTGATTTAACCTTATCAAAGAAAAACGAATCATGACACGTGTACGGCCACTACTGTCGCGTATGTAATGTACGATTAGGGGATTTGTATCCTACACTTTACCTATATATATATATATATATAGAGGATTAGGTTCAAGAGTGAACACTAGTGTAGCTTGCGAACTGAGTGAACTAATCCTGGCCATACACGTGTGCAGATCAATGGCTAGGATTTGATGTTGAAATACACTAGTGTAGTTTACGATTTGATGATGAGATCCTGGCCATACACGTGTGTAGATCAATGGCCAGGATTTGTTCACTCAGTTCGCAAATACACTAGTGTTCACTCTAGAACCCCACCCTATATATATATAAGTTAGGGTTCATGCAACAACTACCTTTATTGCGAGAACCACGAGAACCAATGTGAACATAAAAAGATACCTAAAAAAATCTAAAAAGCAAACAATTTTTTTTAAAGAAAATCGCTATATTTCGTTACCAAAAAAACCTTTTTTTTTCGAGTAACAATTATCGATGCACATGTGGATATGTCTCATTTCTTGGACAAATTCTGTAATATATATTACCAGTAGTAGACAAATGCACTTTCATTTATTTATACTACCATCTGTAATACACTACTTTTCACATTAACAATATTAAAAATGCACATGTGCATTATTATGTATAACCATGATATAACGTGTTTTGGTACAAAAAAATTGTGATTTTAACTGATGAAGTAGGCCCATATACATGTCTTTTGGTTAGTTGTATCTAGTGGTTGATGGTTTGATTACAATTGTCATTTTATGATGTAATATGTTGTTTGGATGGTATAAAGGGTGTTGATGTACATGTAATAAAGTGAAATATTGGTAATGGTATTGTATTATGGATGGTAGGAGGTAATGCTATTGTATTACGGATGGTCGGAGGTAATGGTAGTGTATTATGGATGGTATGATAGATGAATGGGAAAGTGTATTCAAAGTAGTGTATCAAAACACGTTATAACATGTTCATACATATAGATGCACATGTGCATTTCTAATATTGTTAATGTTATAACATGTTCATACATATAGATGCACATGTGCATATCTAATATTGTTAATGTAAAAAGTAGTTTATTATGAATGGTAGTGTAAATGAAAGTGCAATTGTCTAATATTAGTAATGTATTACGGAATTTGTTAAAGAAGTGATACATATGCACATGTGCATGGATAATTGTTACTCGAAATTTTTTTTAGTGATGAAATATAGCGATTTTTTTTAAATATTAAAAAAAATTGAGTGTTTTTTCTTTTTTTATTTTTTTAGGTATTTTTGGTTGTGTTCACACTGTTTCTCGCGGTTCTCGAAATAAAGGGGTGGTTCCTAACGGATCCTTCTCCTATATATATATACATATATATATACACTATATATATAATGCATATCCGAAGGGTAGAAATGGTCATTTGCCATTTTTTCACCATTTGCAACCCTTTAAAGCATATTGTACAACCATCTAAAGCAACCAACCTTTAAAGTTTATTGAACCTAATTTTGGGCGGCCAATTTTTGTTCAAAATTTGAATCCCCGCTCATCCCCGCTTCCCCATACATCTTGTCTTTTCATTTCACATCAGTCTCTTCCTTTCGATCCCCCCCCTCTCAAGACCATCTCCAACTCTCATTTTTATGTAAACATGAACCCTAAAAAGACCAAATTTCTCCATGGCTATTCTTGCAAAATCCTTCGATTCCAAAATATTGGGCCACGATCTGCACAAAACCACCTTCAGATCTGAACAAAACTACCCATGAAAAGGTTTGCAACAGTGAACAAAATCCCCTCTAATCCATGGTTTCAGCCGTCACTGATGGTACTCCAGGTTCTTCCTTTCTCTGGTTCCAGAGATGAAGATCGTGGTGTTGCGGAAGAGGTTTGCAACGGAACAGCTGTATGTTAATGGATTTGACTATAGTGATTTGCTGGTATACTTTCTATACATTATTTGATAACTATATTTGAGAAATTTATGTTTAATCTTAAAGGTTAGGTTTAATTTCTGTTCATTAATCTTATTAATCTTGTATTATGTTCGTTTATATATATATATATATATATATATATATATATATATATATATATATATATATATATATATGTGTGTGTGTGTGTGTTTGTGTGTGTGTGTGTATTACTATTTAAATTTGTTTTACCAGATCTCGATCTAGCCCCTATTGATTTCAGACCTTGTAGAATAATATGACAGTAAGATTTAGAATCGTTAAATTGGTTCTCTGTCTCATTGTAAAGGTTTTATCATTATGTTTTATCATTATAAAGGTTGCAATGGACTTGCTATGAAAAAATTACTCTAAACAACCATACATGCCTAAATGTTTACAAAGCTTTAGATTGGTTGAGAAGTCATGTGAATCTCACTTTTAAATACTAATTATGTTCTATCAACCAATACAGATCTTCACGAGATTGTTAATACCCAAATCAAACTGCATAAAGTACTAACAGAACTAAAAGTTTATGACCCTGATTACACTCCAAACTTTACTCTCTAATACTCACAAGATTATCAACACGATAATCAAACAACGAATAACGGATAACACTCAACAAACACACAAATTCAAGGTGAATCTGTGTTTACAGAGAAACCCTAATCGTATGAGACAAGAGAGAGAAAACTAAACTGAGTGAAGTGAAAAGATCTGAGATATTATCGACTAAAAAATTATGACCAAACTCGAGTTAAGGCCTTTTATAGAGCCTTCATATGAGCCGCTCCAAACCCGCACAAAATCTGGACAATATTTGGATGTAACCAGCCTTCAATCTAGCCCACCAGCAAAGCCCAAAGCCCAGCAAGCCCAGCAAGTTCAGCACTTCAGCAAAGCCCAGCGCCCAGTTCCTTAGCTTCAAATACCTCACAATTATAGCACACAAACTAAAAACCAAACCATAAAATATAACCAATATAATGGAATTTACAATTTTATATTATGTAATATTTCCAACACCCCCCTCAATTCCATTATATATGGATTAAAAGATGCAACTCCTCACATAAAACTTTATGAACTTTTCCCAAACCACCTTTGGTAAACAAATCTGCCAATTGATTTTGTGATTTAACACCAACACATTTTATAACTCCTTTAGAAATCAGATCTCTTAAAAAATATAAATCTAACTCAAAATGTTTGGTTCGATGATGGAAAACTGGATTCGCTACAATAGAAATCGCAACAGTATTATCACATATCAAACTAATAGGAATTTGCACAAAAATGCCCAACTCGCTTAAGAAATTTTTTAACCAAATAACTTTGCACGCTGCTGCACACATAGACCTATATTCAGCTTCAGCTGAAGATCTAGACACAGTGGAATGTTTTTTACTTTTCCAAGAAACCAGATTAGATCCAAGAAAAACACAAAACGTAGTAACAGATTTCCTGGTATTAAGGCATTTAGCCCAATCAGAATCAGCATAAGCAATAACATTTAAAGACTGTCCTTTACTAAATAAAATACCCTGTCCAGGAGCGGACTTTAAATACCTTAACTCATTAAACGCAATTTTAACATAACCTACTGTGGGACTGTGCATGGATTGACTTAAGTAATGTACAACGTATGAAATATCCGGTCTTGTATGGGCAAGATAAATCAACTTTCCTATTAATTTTTGATAACCAGTTATATCATCCAACGAACCAGAATTACTGTTTAGCAAAGAATTCAAAACATGATTATGATCTATAGGAGTGGTTGAAGGTTTACACCCTAACATACCATACTCAGCTAACAGATCAGTACAATATTTTCTTTGAGATAAACAAAGACCTTTAACAGTTTTAACAACTTCAATACCTAAAAAATATTGTAACTCTCCTAAATCTTTTATCATGAACTTATGTTTCAATCTTTGCTTAACACGTTCAATTTCAGCTACAGAATTACCAGTTATAATAATGTCATCCACATAAACAAGTAGAATCACAATCATATTATCACAACTCTTAACAAACAAAGACGTGTCACATTTACTATGCATAAAGTTACATTCAAGCAACACACTAACCAACTTAGCATTCCACATCCTTGGAGCCTGTTTTAGGCCATACAAGGACTTCCTAAGTTTACACACTTTAGCCTTATCATCTGACCCATAACCCTCTGGTAAATGCATATAAACATCTTCATTCAATTCACCATATAAAAACGCATTATTAACATCTAGTTGGAACATTTTCCAACTATTTTCAACAGCCAACGAAACAATACACCTAACAGTTACTAATTTAACTACAGGTGAAACATTTCTTCATAATCCACACCCTCCTTTTGGCTAAACCCTTTAGCCACTAACCTTGCTTTGTACCGTTCTATTTCCCCTGTGGGCTTATATTTTATTTTAAAAATCCATTTACAACCCACCACACTTCTATTATCAGGCCTATCTACAACATCCCAAGTTTGGTTTCTATACAATGCTTCTAATTCTTCATTCATTGCAAGAACCCAATTAGGATTCTCTTTGGCCTGATTGAAATGTTTTGGCTCGAATTTTTATCAAGAACATAAGCAAAACATTGATAACTAGTTGACAGATTTGAAAAATTTACAACTTTCTCAATGTCGTACTTAACTTTCCCTTCTACTATAAAATCTTTAAAATTTTAGGAAACACAGAAAGTCTATCAGTTTTCCTAGAAGCAGTTATACCAACAGACTCAATAGTGTCACCCTCAGGAACAACAGTGTTTTCATTAACAGTAGTCACATGCTCTACCCCATCAGATGTTCTCTGATTGTCATTGAATTGATGAGACTCAAACAATTCAACGGTTTCAGTTTGAACACCTGAATGCTGAGACCTTTGTGTTCTCGTTTCATTCTCACCTGTACCATTTCCTTCATCATCGGGATCCTCCACTGTTAAAAAAGGGTTTGAGTCTGTATTTTCATACAAATTAAAAAAATTTAGATTTGTAATATTTTTATCCTTATTAGTATCAACCACTTCTAAAACATTTTTTTCTTTAAAAGGGAAAAAACTTTCATAAAACTTTACATCTCTTGAGAAGATTATAGCTCTACTGTCAAGACTGTACAGCTTATAACCTTTTTTCTCAAAAGAATAACCAATGAAAACAAATTTTCAGCCCTGTTGTTCAGCTTATTAGATTCATTCAGAACGGTACAAAAACACAGACAACCAAAAACTTTCAGGTGTTCAAGAAAAGGTTTAAAGCCAAAAACTAACTCATACGGAGTTTTCCCACTAAGCACGGAAGATAGAGTCCTATTTATCAAATACGAAGCAGTTAGCACACAGTCTGTCCAAAAACTAATAGGTACATCACTTTGAAAAAGCAAAGCCCTTGCAACATTTAACAAATGCCTATTCTTCCTTTCAACAATACCATTTTGTTGAGGAGTATAGGCACAAGAAGTTTGATAAATTATTCCTTTGGATTTGCAGAAGGATAACATTTGATTGTTAACAAATTCTAACCCATTATCACTTCTGAAACATTTTACTCTTTTTGTAAATTGAGTTTCAACAATGTTAACAAAATCTTTAATATTTTCCAAAACTTCATTTTTATGTTTCATTAAGCAAACCCAAACAGCTCTAGAATAATCATCAACAATTGTTAAAAAATATCTGAACCCTTCTCTACTAGGGACCCTATAAGGACCCCATACATACAAATGAACTAATTTCCCCAAACATGAAGTCTTATGATTATTTAACGGAAAGGGTTCTCTATGTTGTTTAGCCCCATGACACACATCACAAGATCTTTGCTTAACATTAGTTTTCATTTTAAAATCATGATTAACATGTTTTATCACATTATCAGAAGGGTGTCCTAGTCTAGCATGCCACAGATTATACAAATCTACATGATTACAACACACCTTACTTGTTACAACAGAATTGCCACAGACATATAAACCATCTACTTGACTACCAGTCACCAGGACTTTCTTGGATAACAAGTCCTGTATGTGTTGGGATTGAACCCTATCAAAGGAACAGATAATTAAAGCCAAAACTGGATCAGAGCAGTGGATCCTGAATAAGCAGATGTTGATATACAAATCTCTCCCCTTGAAAGTGATTACAACTACTGATGACCTCCTATCTGCTGATCTTGCTAAACTGCTGACCCATAACTGCTGCTCAATTAAAGATCTGATGGAAGACTAAAGTCCTGTTGATTCAATCTACTGCCTTGAGTCAAGCACTGCTGATCCGGAAAAGTGCTTCTGGGTTCACAGCAGTAGAAGGTTGCAGCAGCTGTTCTAAAGTCTGTTTTGTAATAGAATGTATTAGCAGTAGTTAACACAAGCAGTGTCTGTATAGATCAGAGGTTAGAGTTTGTTAGGAGGTTAGATGTCACTTTCATGGTGATGTCAGCTAAGATGCTCAGTAGTTTGCAAGTGCCTATAAATAGTTCAGTACTTTGTACTGTTCTATTAGCTCTTTGCATCATTCGTCTTCTTTGCACGAACAAACTACTGAGCTCTGGCTGAGGGGGAGTTTGCATTCATTCATCAATCATTGTAATCGTGTTTGAAATAAATTCAATCTTTCGGTTCATTGTGTAAAGATGTTTGATAAAAGTATTACTCTCGTTTGATTGTATGCAAAGTTTGTTTTCATCTTAATTTCCGCTGCACACTCATCCATCTTCATCTTATTTACAAACATAAAATATAATCAAAATCAAACTCAGATCCAACAATTGGTATCAGAGCTTGGACAGTCAAATTTGATTTAACAATCATTTTGACGTAAATAGTTCAGCTCATAATAGTTGATACTGATCGTTTGTTCATCGTTGAAAAACAGAGTAAGGATTAATCACCATTAAAGTTGATTTCTCAGTATCTGTAAAACAACAAGAATGACGTCACACTCACAGGACGATAAAAACAACATCGGCTCGCTTTTTAAACCACCTATGCTAAAAAGAAATGAGTACAACATCTGGCAGAGGAGGATGGGTCACATCCTCGCTCAACAAAGCACAGGTTGTTGGAGGTCTGTCGTCTTTGGTCCCCATGTTCCTACAGTGCCAAGCGCTGAAGATACTAAAAAGTTCGTTCCAAAACCAGTTGAAAACTATACCGAAACCGACTTTCAAAAGATCGAACTAGATGCTAAAGCGTTTAGCATCATAGCTTCTGCGCTGCCCAATGCAATATATGCTGGACTGTTACACTGTAACAGTGCCAAAGAATTATGGGACGCACTTAAGGAACAGTTTGGGGGTACCGAAGAAGTCATAGAAAACAATAGGGAAATCCTGAACCAACAATATGAAACATTTTGTCATGTTAAAGGTGAATCACTGACGCAACAATTTGAGCGTTTCAGTTGTCTCATCAGTGAACTGAGGCTTGTTAAAACCACTTTTACAAACTCAACTCAAAATATGATGCGGGAATATCAAGTGTCGACTCAATTATGTAATGAAATAAATCCACATTTAGTTTTCATTAAGTTTTGTTTTAATTTATGTCCATTGAGTTGATCATAAAAACTCTATATAAGCTCTCATGTAATTTGTATTGGGATATAGTTTTTGAGTTTTATAAAATAATTGATTTTTCACTTCAAATTCTGTGCCTTTTGGGTGGAATCTTGGGGGTTGGGGAAGAACACACGGGTATTCTTTGAATCAAAATAGCAGGTTCCTCATGTCACTACCAGAAATATGGGACACCATAGCTTTTGCAGGTACATTCAAGATGGATGATATATTCTTGAATCCGTTTAGCGACATGTATGCATTCTCTGGAAATTCTGGAAACAATGATACTTCATCAAGCAAAGAGAATGAGAATCCGCCGAATGCGAAGAAAAAGGAAGCTTGGGAATCTGAAAGTGCATTTGGAACCTTCAATAAACCTCCAAAGCTAATGGCTATCGAGGAATACAGTCGGTGGTCAAGAAAGTTTGAAGATTGGTTGATGGCATTTGCATTTCCCAGCTGGAGGAGTCTGAAAAACGGTTATCAAGATGGAAACAAAAATGGTGAAACTTTAACATCAGCTAAGGAGATTGAATCATTTGTGGCAGAGCAAAAATGTGTGGCATTGTTATTTCAGTCCGTCCGGGAAGACATAATCTCATTGATCGATTATTCAAATGCAAAAGATCTCTGGAAAAAGCTAGAAATAAAATGTCTAGGAAGTGCTGAAATTGTGAAAAGTAAAAAGAAACTTCTTAGGAAAGAATTTGATTTATTTGGATGTCTAAAGAATGAATCAGTGTCAAAGATGATCGAGAGGTTTGGACATTTGAAACTGGAGCTAGCTAGACATGAAATTACGTACTCTAACGATGAGCTAGTAGACAAGTTGTTCGATTCATTACCAGATGAGATGGATTGGAGATATTATGCGCTGATGCTGAAGAACACTATCGAGCCTAAAAAGTTGACTGTGGATTTGTTGATTGAGAGACTTGAAAGTCACGAGCTGGAACTGAAGAAGACATACAAAGTCAATCACTCATCCTACCAGCAGAATTTGGATTTGTATTATCCAAAAAGCATGATGCCAAAAGCAACTTCTCCCAAAACTGCTTTTTCTGCTGAGAATGTGTCCACAACAAGCAAAGAAAGTCAAAGTGGTCAAAGCAGTGGAAATCACAGTGGATCTTCATCATCTGCAAGTCATTCTGATGCAAAGAATCGTTTTCAATGTAACATCGCAATAGACTTAAAGAATGCTCAGAATTTTGACGAGGAGTCTGCTAAACAACAGATGATTTTCCTAGCATCTGTGTTGGAGTCATATGAAGGGTTAGTAGCAGGGTAGATAGGCAACACCAACCTAACGAAAGAGGACTATGATCAAATAGATCTTGAAGAAATGGAATTAATCGACATTCGTTGGTGCATGGCCAGTGCTGTTCGTCGAGCACAGCGTTTCATGGAAATAACTGGCAGGAAGACAACTGGTGGTCCATCTACCAAGCTGGGTTTTGATAAGTCCAAGGTGACATGCTTCAAGTGTAAGCAGAAAGGTCACTTCAAGCGAGAATGCAGAAACGCATATGCTGATGAGTCGGAGAACCCTTTCAGAGAAGACTATTACAAGAAGGCGATATATCATCAAAATAAATCGGAGCCGCCCAGATTGAAGCAGGTTGAAGAAAACAAAGAGAAATCTAGAGCTCTTGCGGTGATTTATGATGATGAGGGTTATGATTGGAGTGAAGAGGTTCTACCGGAGGAAGATGCGGTTGGTTACGCGTTCATGGCAAAGAATGAACCTATTCCTTGGAAAGATAACCGAATTGAAGAGCAGAAGTATAAACACAGAAAAATGTGGGCTGAAAATAGAATAATTCGAATATCTGGTATCTATCTGGAAGCGAAGAGAGCGAGAAGATGGGATCCGGACAGGGAGTATTATCTTGATCAAAATGGAAATATTGCGGTTGATGACAAAACTCTTGATCTGGAAGCAATAATCAAGGAGTTCAAAGATGAGGATGATTATTGGCAGAATAAATGGTGGGGAACTGGAGACGAGAAAGAGAAAGAAGAGATCGAGAAGGCAAAGAAAATTGATACTGGGGTTGCTGACACAACGCAGGAGTTAACTGCTGAAAACCTCAGAAAAATGGCTGACAAAGTGCTGGCTGCTAAGGCACTTGAGGTAGACTCTAACTCCGTGTCTGAGTCAAAACGCCAGGTCAGTTCAAACTTGTCAACAAATGTGTCAGGTAAGAAGATTGATGGAAATGCTGATTGCAAAAATTGCATCAAAGAATGCAAATTTTGTAATACAGTCACGTATCTCAACGGTAAGAAAGTTGAAGATCTGACAGCAAAAGTCAGAAGCGTTGAGAATCAAATTCTTGATCATGACAAAAGAGTTAAAGCTTCGACTGAACGGATAAAAGAATTAACTAAACAAATTGAAAATGATAAATTTGATCATGACAAAATTAAACAAGAAAATGAAAAGTTAATTCTTGAAAACCGTCAGATTTCTAAGAAGTTTGAAAAACTCAAAAGCACCATGAAAGATAATGATGATCGAAATGGTAAAACTTATAAAGAAAATGTTCAACTAAAAGCAGTGCTTAGAGTAAAAGAAGAATCAATCAACCAACAACTGGATGAAAACGCTAAATTGAAACTTAAATTTCAAGAGGCTGAAATCGAAAACGAGCGAATTCAGTTGAAGCTTAATAGTTACAGCTTCGCAAGCTTTGTTTTGCAACACATTGTTCCCAAACCCATCGGGAAAAACAAAGCTGGTGAAGATGTTTATTCTGATGGAACCGGGGTGGGTTTTCATAGAGTTCCACTGCCGATTTTGGATAATTACACGAAAAAGCAATCTGGGTTGGTCGAAATTGGAGAAGAAAGTGAAGTGAAACTTCCGGAAAGCATTGATGTCACAGTCACATCTTCCAATGATGATAGTGTCCAAAATGATATTGTAAAAGGTGTTGTTGAAAATGTGGTAAAAACTGATAATGACACTACTGAGGAAGATGGATGTTTCTTGGACAAATACATTCCGAAACAAAAGTTCAAGAACAACTTAAATGAAGAATCAAATCTTGTCATGTACAAGATGTTGGGTTCAGATAAGTTGTTTTCGGATTCTGAGTTTCCGATTGAGAATGTTAATGTGAACAAATTGACAAACGTTTTCAAATTGGTCGAAGTTGAGTTGTCAGAAGTGAACAATCTGAGTCAAACAAAGAGAAAAATGAATTTTGAGAAAGATAAAGCTTACTACAAGAAATCTGTTAATTCACCACGTTTTTATAATAACAATCGAAATAACTGGTCGGGTGGTTATCAGGGTGGTAAGAATTATCGGAGAAGAAACGTTCAAAACAAGAGGTTTGTTGAGAAGAAAAAGTTTGTGAACAGTTCGAGTTCACTTGCTGATGAAGAAAAAGAAATTTTTTCAAAATCAAATGAAGAGTTCTTTGAGAAGAGAGCTTCACAGGCTCAGTATGAAGGCACAAGTCGAGTGGTTGATACTCGAACATGCTTCAGATGTAATCAAGTTGGTCACATTGCACGAAAGTGTACCAACGTGAAGCCTAAGACTGAAACTGTGAAGATTCAAAAGAAGAATGTTGACGAGAAGGGTAAATCACCAATCGTTGTTGAGAAAAAGAGTGTGAAAAATGACAATGTCAAAGTGAAAAATGAACCCGTAAAGAGGTCGGTAACTAAAAATGACAAATTTTACCAATGGTTGCATTATCTCAACAGGTTTGGAAACCGAAAACTGAGAAAAAGATTTCACCTTCTGAGGATTCAATTCCAATTGATTATGATGCAAATTTTCCACCTTTAAAGGCTGAAAACTTTAAAATTCAAGTTGCAAGAGTTAAAACTGTCAAGGTTACACCCAAGGCTGATGAGGCCTGGGTGGACACCATGTTTGACTAAGCAGTTTGAATTGCCGGAGCTTCCTTGATCGCGAAGCATGAATCGGCATCCTTATTGAAGTTTTGAATCATGTTGCTATATGTGCAGGATCTTCCGAGATTAGTTTCACGTTGGATAATGGACAGTGGAGCGTCTCGACACATGACAGGGAAGACTGCATTGTTGTATGATGTGAAGAATATCAATGGAGGATATGTAGGTTTTGCAGGTAATCAAGGAGGAAGGATTATTGGTGAAGGAACGTTATCCAACGGGATTGTGACGTTTGAGAGAGTTAACTACATTGCTGAGCTGGAGAACAATCTGTTGAGTATTTCGCAGATCTGTGACAGGATGTATACTACTCACTTCACTGATAAAGAATGTTTGATCTTGAAACCAGGATTTGTTATCCCTGAGGAATGGATTATCATGAGGGCACCGAGAGTTAATGATCTGTACGTGTTGGATATGAGCGTAGCTACTACAACCACGGGTCAAGCTCATTGTTTCGTGTCCAGAGCAACTGAAAAAGAATCGAGATTGTGGCACGGAAAGATGGGACATATACATCTTAGAAAAATGAATCACTTGGTGCAAAATGATTTGGTTACAGGAGTTCATGTCAAAGGTTTTCATCTGGAAGGGGAGTGCATTCGCTGTGTCAAAGGCAAACAGAAGAAAAAGTCACACCCTACAAAGCAAGTCAATTCAGTCTCAAGCCCTCTGGAGAGACTTCACATGGATTTGTTTGGTCCGGTGAATGTCAAGAGTATTACGGGAGATAAATATTGTCTTGTGGTTACTGATGATTATTCTAGATTTTCGTGGGTTTCTTTCTTGAAGACGAAAGACGAAACATTTGACAGTTTGATGGCGTTGTTCAAAAAGATTGGGAATCTGTACCAACGGCGTATCAAAAGAATTCGAAGTGATAATGGTACTGAATTCAAGAACAACAAGATGGAAGAATTTTGTGATGAAAGAGGTATATTGCATGAGTTTAGTGCTCCGTACACTCCGCAGCAGAATGGAGTCGCAAAACGTAAAAACCGGACACTAATCGAGACGGCTAGAACTATGCTCACAGATTCAAAGTTACCGATTAATTTTTGGGCTGAAGCTATTTCCGCCGCATGCTATATGCTCAACAGGGTTCTCACTGTCAAGAAGTTCAACAAAACATGCTTTGAGCTGATCAATTATCGCAAACCAAATTTGAAGTATCTAGAACCGTTCGGGTCACCCTGTACAGTTATAGAGCCTTTTGGAAAGTTTGGTCCGAAGTGCATTGAGGGTATATTTGTTGGATATTCAAGTCCTACGCGACGTGTCTTCGTTCCAAGTGAGAAGCGGATTATTGAAGCTGCAAATGTTGAATGTCAAGGTTATACTATGCCGCCACAAAGTCCAGGAGATTCATGGAGATATCATTATGACAAGTTGTGGGAATCGTTTGACATGACAGAAAAAGAATACGAAGAAGAAGATTTCTTTGATGAGTTGGATATTTTGCGTGAATACGAGTCACAGCAAAGGTTCCCAGCTGAGTATTCAATGCGACCACGGGAAACTTCAAACGATGATGAAACAGGTCTGAGTAATGCTGGTGAACACGATGATGTCCAACAGGATGATGTTGCTCAAGATATTCAGTCGGTTGAGAATGATAATCAAGAAGCTGAAAACATGCCGATATTTGATCATGGAGATTCAGATTCTGAGGGGGAGCAGATTCAGGATTTAAGTCAAACAAATCAAATTGGTGAACAAAGTGCAAATCAAAATGTTACTAATCTGGAAGGTGATGTGAATGTTCCAAGCGAAGCAATGCCGCAAACTCTTTCATATCATCCAGAGGAGTTGATCATAGGAGACTTGCAAACAGGCGTTCGCACGAGACGTCAAATAGACCAGGGCTAACATGTTTTTATTCTACAGTGGCACCTTTACAAACTGAATTTTCATTAAGTTGTTTTATCTCGCAGATCGAACCGAGAACGTATAAAGAGGCGCTTACTGAAGACTCTTGGGTCATTGCAATGCAAGAAGAGTTAAGTCAGTTTGAAAAGTTGGGAGTGTGGAAGCTAGTGGATTTACCGGATGGTCAAAGGAAAATAAATACAAAATGGGTATTCAAGTGTAAGAGAGACGACATATGAGTTGTTGTAAGGAACAAAGCTCGACTCGTTGTTCAGGGCTTTAGTCAACAGGAGGGGTTTGATTTTACTGAAGTCTATGCTCCTGTAGCACGACTAGAGGCAATCAGAATTTTCCTTGCATTTGTGTGACAACTCGAGTTTCTGACTTTTGCTTTCGCATTAAATGCGCGTTGACTTTGACTGTTTAGTAGTTGACTTGTTGGACTTGTTATTGTACGCGTTGTGTTTTAATGAAACGTGTTGTCATTGTGCATACATGTAACTACTTGTGGTTGTAAAAGATAATATTAGAATTATTATTTAATACACTTAGTCTAGATCGAAGCATATCCTTCGATTCGAAGGATCAACTTTCGGTTCGAAGGATCTCGAAACATATCCTTCGACCAAGGACTTTATCCTTCGACATCCTTCGGCCACGAAACATATCCTTCGACTGGAATTCAGATCCTTCGGCCCAGTCTTTCAGATGGGCTTGGCCCATTTCTGTAATATGTATATATACGGGAAAGCACGTAATCGGCTGTCATTTTTCAACCCTAGAGCTATTTCACTGTGACGGCAAACTAGATACCACCGGAAACTTTTGCGTGACCAAACCCTCATCTCGGTTAGTTACTTCTAGCACTTACTTGTCTATGAATCGCTTAGGAATACCGTGATAATCTGCGATTTACACAACTTGTATGATTAGGGTTATCAATTTATGATTAATGTTATGATCTTACTGACTTGCTTGATGTGTTATCGGAATGGTTGTTATTGTCAAATCGATTAGGGTGTTATTGGTGAGATCTGAATGTTCATGGCATGTTAATAGGGTTCGATAATGTGACATACTATGTTAATCGGCTTGGTGTACACATAAACTAGGGATCACAATGGGTATTAGTATTATGATGATTTCATGATGATTAGATGATGATCCTATGATTACTGCATGATTGTTGTTTGATCGATAATGTTGATTGACGGCTGTTAGCATGCTTAGGGTTTCTGGAATTGTAACTGTTGTTAACGTAACTGATTGTATCGAACGATACTTGTCTACTCGAAACATAGTTATTGTCGAAAGATACTTATTGTCGAAACATAGATGTGACCGAAAGATGCTTGACCTTCGAACCATAGTAGTGTTGACCGAAGGATAGCATTGACCGAAACATAATTACCGAAAGATGCCTTTAGGTCGAAAGATGGCATGTGTCTCGAAACATAACATTCGGTCCGAAAGATAACTGTGATAACTGATATGTCGAAAGATAACTAATAGGTCGAAAGATAAGGGTGGATTCGAAAGATATGTGGTTATAAACATACTTTGAATGATTTAATGTGAAGTAATACGTGTTGTGCCGATATGCAAACTGACTGTTATGTGAACATTAAATAGCATGCGTATCATTGTGAACATGAACTGATTTGTTATACGTGCATACAATAGGACTTGACTAATTACTTGTGAGTGCATAACCTAGCATACCGAGCAAACCAAGGTGAGTTCACACTCTTACCAAGGCATGGGATTCCCGGGGTGTTGGGAATGGGATTGAAAGGATAAGGTTGATTAGATACATTATTGACACTATGACTAGACTACCACATTACTATCCTCGGTTGTGAAGGATACTTATACTGATCACTATCCTCGGTTGTGAAGGATACTTATACTGATCACTATCCTCGGTTGTGAAGGATACCTATACTGATCACTATCCTCGGTTGTGAAGGATACCTATAGTTACGAGTAGTCTAGTGGTTATACAACGTGGAACACCACCACCAGTAACGTGGAACACCACCACCAGTAACGTGGAACACCACCACCATTAGAACATACAATCGGCCCAGTAGAGCCACTTGTTACAAACGAACTTACTATTACGCATTTACTTTCTGTGAACTCGCTCAACTAGTTTGTTGATCATTCTGTTACATGCCTTGCAGATCGTTAGGTACTTGGAGCTTGCACACGGAGGAGCTGGTCGTTGTGGGGCTTGGATCGTGATCACCTTGTTAAACACTTTTGATGTTTAATACTTATTTGCTATGGGTTTTACAATAATACGCTTCCGCTAAACAATGTTATCTTACTTATTGTTTTGGTAACACCTTTCATATGGAAATGGTTTGGATTATAATGTGTTTACTTTTACTTTATACAATGTTCTGTATGATTGGTGGCTTGATCCTGGTCAGTCACGCTCCCAAGCGGTGATACTCCGCAGGTGGAATTTGGGGGTGTGACAGATTGGTATCAGAGCCATTGGTTATAGAGAACTTGGTTTTAATATGGAAAAACGTTTTTATTAAAACCAGACTATAACCAGAACAGTGCTCTCAACGATCCACAACGACGCTTCGCTCCACGTGCAAGACTCAACTTCCTAGGTAATAAGGTTTATGTTTATTGCCTACATGCTAGAATTTGCATAGAACTTTGCTCGTAGTATGCTTACATTACTTTGCTCACAACTTGACATTGCATGAGAATACTTATGTGCTTACACTCTTCTGTCATCGTACTACTCGCGAACCATTCATACCTATGCTACCTTTACTGTTCGATCATGTCTGGACGTGTTGACATGACTCAAGCCCAGTTGACGGCTCTCATTAACGAACAAGTTGCTGCGGCACTTGCAGCCGCACAAGCAGGAGGTATAACCTGCTATTCCAGACCTATTCTAGGATGTTAGATCCTACTCTCGTGACCCAACTCTCGCGCTTAACCTTGACCTATCTTTCTCGCGCAACGGGTCAGAACGCACATCAACCTCTCTGCACATTCCAGAACATCATGGACTGTCGTCCAAGCACATTCAGTGGCACATTCAAGAACTTCATGTGTGAACGCCCTGAGGCTCGCAGGGTCAAGTACGCCACTGGTACTTTGGTAGGAATCGCGCTAACCAGGTGGAACGCGCAAGTACAGATACTAGGGTTGGCAGCTGCTAACGCCACCCCTGGAACGAATTCAAAGAACGCATTAAAAGGGAATACTGCACGCGTGACGACATCCACAAGTTGGAAGTGGAGCCTTACCATTTGAAAATGACGGGGTCAGGAATTGATGCTTATACGAAACGGTCGAACGAACTGACCATCTTGTGTCCAACAATGGTGGACCCTTCAAGCAAGCGTATCGAATTTTACCTCAAGGGTCTAGCCTCAGAGATTCAGAGCCATGCTTCATCGGCTAACCACGACAATATCCAAGACATTCAGCGTCTTGCTTATCGCCTCACGGATCAGGCAGTGGAACAGAACATGTTGCCTAGTTGTATCAGCGCTATTACTACCGCTACCACTTCTGCTACCCCCGCTACTCCTAGTGATAACAAGCGGAAATGGGATGGGTATTCCAGCAAGGGTTCGGCTACCGTTCAGTCTCAAGCACAGCAGCAGCGCAAGAATAGTGATCACCAGAGCACAGCAGAAGTCCTATGCAAAGAAAAGATTGTTCGCATTCCTCGTTCAGGTCAAGAACCTCTCGAAGTTCAAGACGACAAGAGTGGTGCTGTGGTTGGCATCACCTCTTTCTTGAAGGCTCAGAAATGTTTGCGGAAGGGCCACACCGCAATTTTGGCTCCCGTTACTGACGCATCAGCGAAAGAAAAGAAGTTGGAAGACCATCCAGTTGTACGCGACTTTCCTCAGGTGTTTCCTAAAGATTTACCTGGTCTACCGCCTCATCGTCAGGCCGAATTTCAAATCGAGCTCGCTCCAGGAGCAGCACCTATAGCTCGTGCACCGTATCGCTTAGCTCCACCAGAATCGGAAGAAACTATCGGCGCAGCTACAAGAACTCTTGGATACCAGTTATCTGTGAAAAAGAAGGATGGAACCTTCAGGATGTGAAATTGATTACCGCGAACTGAACAAAGTCACGGTGAAGAACCGTTATCCTCTTCCACGCATTGACGACTTATTCGACCAGTTGCAAGGGTCGAGTTACTACTCCAAGGTTGATCTAAGGTCTGGTTATCATCAGCTGAGAGTCCGGGATGAGGACGTCTCCAGGACAGCATTCAGAACTCACTGCAGCCATTACGAGTTCCTAGTCATGCCATTTGGGCTTACGAACGCGCCTGCAGTCTTCATGGATCTTATGAACAGGGTGTGCAAACCCTATCTTGACAAGTTCGTCATTGTCTTCATCGACGACATTCTGATCTACTCCAAGAGTCAGGAGGACCACGAGCAGCACTTACGTCTTATCTTGTAACTCCTTCGAAAGGAGCAATTGTACGCAAAGTTTTCAAAATGCGACTTCTGGCTTCGTGAAGTCCACTTTTTAGGCCATGTGGTGAACAAGGATGGGATTCATGTCGATCCATCCAAGGTAGATTCGATCGGGAACAGACCAGCACCGCATACACCAACAGAAATACGCCAATTCTTGGGTTTGGCAGGATACCATCGACGGTTCATAAAAGACTTCTCCAAGATTGCTCAGCCGCTTACGTTACTGACACAGAAGGGTGTCACCTATCGCTGGGGAGAACCCCAGGAGACTGCTTTCCAGTACCTTAAGGATAGGCATTGCAGCGCACCTATTCTCCCATTGCCAGAGGGCACGGACGATTTTGTAGTATACTTGATGCATCCATACAGGGTTTTGGATGTGTGTTAAAGCAGCACGACAAGGCCAATGCTTCTGCCTCGCGCCAACCCAAGATTCATGAACGGAACTACACGACGCACGATTTAGAGCTGGGAGCTGTTGTTTTCGCGCTTAAGATATGGCGACACTACCTGTACGGTACCAGGTGCACGATTTACACCGATCACAGGAGTCTCGAGCATATTCTTAAGCAAAAGGATTTGAATATGCGTCAACGGAGATGGGTTGAACTTCTGAACGACTACGAATGCGCCATCAAGTACCATCCAGGCAAATCCAATGTTGTGGCTGACGCTCTCAGTCGGAAAAACACTTTACCTCGGCGCGTGCGAGCGCTATAGCTCACGATCCAGTCTAGCCTTCCTGCGCAGATACGAAACGCTCAGATAGAAGCATTGAAGCCCGAAAACGTCAAGGCTGAAGCCTTACGCGGCTCACGACAACAAATGGAACAAAAGGAAGACGGCGCCTACTATGTAACGGGCCGGATTTGGGTCCCTCTCTATGGCGATCTACGCGAACTTGTGAGGGATGAAGCACACAAGTCTCGCTACTCGGTACATACAGGGTCGGATAAAATGTACCACGACATTAGTACTACTTATTGGTGGCCTAGTATGAAGGCCCACATTGCCACCTATGTTGGCAAATGCTTAACCTGTGCGAGAGTCAAGGTTGAATATCAGAAACCAGCTGGTCTACTTCAGCAGCCCAAGATACCGCAGTGGAAATGGGAAGAAATTTCCATGGATTTCGTTACGGGCTTACCTAGATCCCAGCGTGGGAATGACACTATTTGGGTGATCGTTGATCGACTCACAAAGTCTGCTCACTTCTTGGCTATCAAAGAAACGGATAAGTTTTCTACTTTAGCAGACATTTACTTGAAAGAAGTTGTTTCGAGGCACGGGGTGCCCATCTCTATTATTTCGGATCGCGATGCACGATTCACGTCAGAGCTTTGGCAAGCGATGCACAAATCTTTCGGCTCACGATTAGACATGAGCACAGCATATCACCCTCAGACGGATGGGCAGTCTGAGCGCACAATTCAAACTCTAGAAGACATGCTTCGAGCGTGTGTTATCGATTTCGGCAACGGCTGGGAAAAGCACCTCCCTTTAGTGGAGTTTTCATACAATAACAGTTATCATACCAGCATTCAAGCCGCTCCATTCGAGGCATTGTACGGACGTAAATGCCGGTCACCTCTCTGTTGGGCAGAGGTGGGGGATAGTCAAATTACGGGTCCAGACATTGTAGTGGACGCCACAGAAAAGATTGCACAGATACGACAACGCATGGCGGCAGCACGCGACCGTCAGAAAGCCTACGCGGACAAGCGTAGAAAGCCTTTGGAATTTGAGGTCGGGGACCGGGTTTTATTGAAAGTTTCACCCTGGAAGGGTGTGGTTCGATTTGGTAAACGAGGCAAACTGAATCCGCGGTACGTCGGACCATTCGAAATCTTAGCAAAGATTGGCAAAGTAGCCTACAGATTAAAACTACCAGCTGAACTCGGTGCAGTTCACAATGTATTTCACGTGTCGAATCTGAAGAAATGCCTATCAGACGAGACCCTTATAGTTCCTTTTAAGGAACTCACTATCGACGAGCGGTTGCAGTTCGTCGAGGAACCTGTTGAAATCACGGACCGGGATGTTAAGGTCCTCAAACACAAGAGAATCCCTCTTGTTCGAGTTCGTTGGAACTCCCAGCGTGGTCCAGAGTATACCTGGGAACGCGAAGACCAGATGAAAGAAAAGTACCCCCAGCTATTCGAAACCAATGCATCCACTTCTGAGGCTGAAACTACTACTACTGAATTTCGGGACGAAATTCCAAATCAACGGGGGGATGATGTGACACCCCAGGAAAACCAGTGAACGATGTAACTTACCTAGCTTCCTCAGTGAGTGCGTACCAAATTTCGGGACGAAATTTCTTTTAAGTTGGGGATAATGTGACAACTCGAGTTTCTGACTTTTGCTTTCGCATTAAATGCGCGTTGACTTTGACTGTTTAGTAGTTGACTTGTTGGACTTGTTATTGTACGCGTTGTGTTTTAATGAAACGTGTTGTCATTGTGCATACATGTAACTACTTGTGGTTGTAAAAGATAATATTAGAATTATTATTTAATACACTTAGTCTAGATCGAAGCATATCCTTCGATTCGAAGGATCAACTTTCGGTTCGAAGGATCTCGAAACATATCCTTCGACCAAGGACTTTATCCTTCGACATCCTTCGGCCACGAAACATATCCTTTGACTGGAATTCAGATCCTTCGGCCCAGTCTTTCAGATGGGCTTGGCCCATTTCTGTAATATGTATATATACGGGAAAGCACGTAATCGGCTGTCATTTTTCAACCCTAGAGCTATTTCACTGTGACGGCAAACTAGATACCACCGGAAACTTTTGCGTGACCAAACCCTCATCTCGGTTAGTTACTTCTAGCACTTACTTGTCTATGAATCGCTTAGGAATACCGTGATAATCTGCGATTTACACAACTTGTATGATTAGGGTTATCAATTTATGATTAATGTTATGATCTTACTGACTTGCTTGATGTGTTATCGGAATGGTTGTTATTGTCAAATCGATTAGGGTGTTATTGGTGAGATCTGAATGTTCATGGCATGTTAATAGGGTTCGATAATGTGACATACTATGTTAATCGGCTTGGTGTACACATAAACTAGGGATCACAATGGGTATTAGTATTATGATGATTTCATGATGATTAGATGATGATCCTATGATTACTGCATGATTGTTGTTTGATCGATAATGTTGATTGACGGCTGTTAGCATGCTTAGGGTTTCTGGAACTGTAACTGTTGTTAACGTAACTGATTGTATCGAACGATACTTGTCTACTCGAAACATAGTTATTGTCGAAAGATACTTATTGTCGAAACATAGATGTGACCGAAAGATGCTTGACCTTCGAACCATAGTAGTGTTGACCGAAGGATAGCATTGACCGAAACATAATTACCGAAAGATGCCTTTAGGTCGAAAGATGGCATGTGTCTCGAAACATAACATTCGGTCCGAAAGATAACTGTGATAACTGATATGTCGAAAGATAACTAATAGGTCGAAAGATAAGGGTGGATTCGAAAGATATGTGGTTATAAACATACTTTGAATGATTTAATGTGAAGTAATACGTGTTGTGCCGATATGCAAACTGACTGTTATGTGAACATTAAATAGCATGCGTATCATTGTGAACATGAACTGATTTGTTATACGTGCATACAATAGGACTTGACTAATTACTTGTGAGTGCATAACCTAGCATACCGAGCAAACCAAGGTGAGTTCACACTCTTACCAAGGCATGGGATTCTCGGGGTGTTGGGAATGGGATTGAAAGGATAAGGTTGATTAGATACATTATTGACACTATGACTAGACTACCACATTACTATCCTCGGTTGTGAAGGATACTTATACTGATCACTATCCTCGGTTGTGAAGGATACTTATACTGATCACTATCCTCGGTTGTGAAGGATACCTATACTGATCACTATCCTCGGTTGTGAAGGATACCTATAGTTACGAGTAGTCTAGTGGTTATACAACGTGGAACACCACCACCAGTAACGTGGAACACCACCACCAGTAACGTGGAACACCACCACCATTAGAACATACAATCGGCCCAGTAGAGCCACTTGTTACAAACGAACTTACTATTACGCATTTACTTTCTGTGAACTCGCTCAACTAGTTTGT
The DNA here is from genome assembly GCF_002127325.2 of Helianthus annuus. Lineage (NCBI taxonomy): Eukaryota > Viridiplantae > Streptophyta > Magnoliopsida > Asterales > Asteraceae > Helianthus > Helianthus annuus. The sequence continues at coordinate 89,060,997 of NC_035442.2, forward strand.
TGATCATTCTGTTACATGCCTTGCAGATCGTTAGGTACTTGGAGCTTGCACACGGAGGAGCTGGTCGTTGTGGGGCTTGGATCGTGATCACCTTGTTAAACACTTTTGATGTTTAATACTTATTTGCTATGGGTTTTACAATAATACGCTTCCGCTAAACAATGTTATCTTACTTATTGTTTTGGTAACACCTTTCATATGGAAATGGTTTGGATTATAATGTGTTTACTTTTACTTTATACAATGTTCTGTATGATTGGTGGCTTGATCCTGGTCAGTCACGCTCCCAAGCGGTGATACTCCGCAGGTGGAATTTGGGGGTGTGACAATTTGCGTCTTGGAAGAACTTCAAAGTATATCAGCTAGATGTAAAATCGGCGTTTCTTTATGGGAAGTTTAAAGAGGAGGTTTATGTCGGTCAGCCGCCGGGCTTTACTGACCCAATCCACAAAAACAAGGTCTACTTATTGGACAAAGCGCTGTATGGTTTACACCAGGCCCCGAGAGCTTGGTACGAGACTTTGTCTCAACACCTACTAGCCAACAGTTTCATTCGTGGAAAAGTGGATGCCACTCTCTTCACTAAAGAGGTCGACGGTCATCTTCTGATAGTTCAGATTTATGTGGATGATATAATCTTTGGGTCAACAAATGAGAAATTGTGCAAAGATTTTGAATCAGTGATGAAGCAAAAATTCAAAATGTCATCAATGGGGGAGATGAAATTCTTTCTGGGACTACAAGTTGAACAACTACCTGAGGGAATTTTCATTCACCAGACGAAGTACGTGCATGATATTCTAGAGAAATTTGGAATGTCAAGTTCTACTCCAGCTGCTACCCCACTTGCAACAAATCATGGGATTCACCCAGATCTCACCGGAGACAGGGCTGATGAAACGTTCTACCGTTCCATGATAGGTTCTTTGATGTACCTAACTGCTTCACGTCCTGATATCATGTACCCAACGTGCCTCGCAGCAAGATATCAATCTAACCCGAGAGCTTCGCACATGATTATAGTGAAGAGGATATTACGCTAATTGAAGGGAACTCCTACATTGGGGTTGTGGTATCCTAGAAAAGGCGACTTTACGCTCGAAGGTTATTCCGATTCGGATTTCGGATGCTGCAAAGTCAATACCAAATCAATGACTGCAGGATGCCAGTTCTTTGGACCTAGATTGGTTACCTGGCAGTGCAAGAAACAAACGTTTGTGGCGCTATCTACATGTGAAGCGGAGTATGTTTCTGCTAGCAGTTGCTGCTCTCAGATCCTGTGGATACAGCAACAGATGCGCGACTACGGTTTGCAGTTTCTTAACACACCTCTTTTTTGTTGATAATGAGGCCGCTATAAATATAACAAAGAATCCAGTACATCACGCTAAAACTAAACATATAGAAATTCGTCATCACTTTATTCGCGATTGCGTCGAGAAAAAGTTGATACGAATTGAGAAAATCCACACTGACAAACAGAAAGCTGATTTACATACCAAAGCTTTTGATAAAAATCGGTTTAAATATTTGTTAAAACTGAATGGTATGAAGCTTCTTTCGGTGTCGGATGGCATAATTGGCGTTGATGAGAGTACTGTTGCGGATGAAGATGAGAAACAATCTGCAATGGTTTGTCGATTTTTTACTTGTTTTAATATTTAGGGGGAGTAGATGTATATAGTTTATTTTCAGAAAATACAAAAACAGTAAAAAATGCAAAAATACAAAATAAAATTTCAAAATCCAAAAACATTATAAAATCTGAAAAAGAGCTTGTGTAAAAAGGGAAAATGATAGTACATCGGCTAGACAATTACAGTATGCTAAAGAATTGTAAAGATTAAATGAGTTAAACAGTCTCAATAATGATGTGTCGATAGGTTTTCGCACATTTAGTAGATTTATTCGGGATATAAACCTAAAATTTCAAACTTGCGAAATTTGTGGGGAACACTACTTGGATATATAGGTAACCCCTGAAATCTCGTTTGAAAGGTCCCATATTTTAAGATAGTAGGTCTTTATACTCAGTGATATCTGGGGTATTATTCCAGGACTTCTACTGAATGGAAGTTCTGACCTAGTCCTTGGATAATACTTTCTGCAAATGCTTGAAACATAGCATAAACCCTCAGCATGATGATGAAACAATAAAATTGATAGTCGCTGCTGTTGTAACTAAAAGATCCTCTAAAGGGGACATACTGAAAAGTCGAAGCTGATATCTCTCTACGCATACGGAAGTATCGACCCGAGATCCCTCGGCCCTCGCATTACCTAATTTATGTACAGATATCATTGTAGTATACTCACCTGTAAGACTGAATATTGAGATTCTGGATACTGGAGTATATTCAAGAGGTGGGACACATGAATGAGCTAAGTTCATAAGAAATCTAAATCATATCCTGAATAGATTGAAATGTGTGTGAGAATTTAAGATGGATCAGTATATCGACAATCGAGGTGAATTGTTTGAGTCTGAGTATGAAATGAAGCTTAACGGTACTAGTAATTTGTCTGAAAAGCTGATATGATTCCCTGACACGCTCGCCAAAAGTAAGTTTGTAAATAATTTACTTTGTTTACTTTCTGCAATTTAAGTTTCTGTATTTCATCTCTTAGTTTAGAACACTTTATTAAAAATCCAAAAAGATTTTATTTTTACTTTATTTTCTGACAAACCAAAGTGGAGAGTTAATCGTTGGATTCTCGAAAGATTGAAGCAGATGCAGGAAAGTTCTGAGCTGAAGAATGAGGAGAGCTTACTTTGTTGGAGTTTGAGATGTTAAAAAGTTAAAACAAGTTCATTAGTTTGATGCTTGTTACATTTTTCAGAAAATGTTTGAAAATGATTTTACAAAATCAGTTTGTTTTGTCAAAAGATCAACCAAGGTCATTAAATTGGACTTGGTAGATTAATTGAGTAATTAGGGTCATTAATTTGGAGCTGAATACTTAAGTGGATTTCTAGTACTGATAGATTGTGTGATTTTGTGAAAAGATAGATTTGTAATGTTTGATGTTTGAGACACAGGTTTTGGATTTCATCATTCCCACGGATGCTAATTGTCAAAGCTTGAACCAGATCAAGACCTCAGATTCTAGCATACCGAGAGGGGGAGTATGTGAAAGGGGGAGTCTGGATCAACGATCAAAGGGAAGTCTGAAGATAAAGCCAGAACAAGATTGTGTACTTGTGAAGATAGAATGCTTATGATGAGAAGACAGAGAGTTGGAGAAAAGACCAAGACTAAAGACTCGGAGCTGAAGATTTCGTCAACATCCAAGGGGGAGTCTGTTAGTGCACGAAATGTCTGTTGACTACGTATGCATTGAGTCTTAGGTCAAGATAAGTTAGTACATTGGAGCGAAACCTGGTCATGCTTGTGGTAACGAAACTCTGTCAAATTGCATTCAGAAAGCATAAATAGAGAACGAATTAAAAGGAACTGTTGTGTTACTTCATTTACATTGATTCTGCCTTTGTATTTGGAGATAAACTATCTTATACTGACTGTTTAGGGTCGGAAACCGGTCCAACATATTTGCTCCTGAATCAATTAACCAAACTGTACTTTCTTTATTGCTTATATTATTAGCAAAATAATACACAAGTTTCATGAACACATTAGAACAAAATACACTACCTGAAAAATTACTTTGAGGAGTGTCACTTGTTCTATCACCTATTAAACTCAACAATTTATTTAGTTGATCAGTAGTTAATGAAGTTATAGGAACACTAGTATCATCAGCACTGCAACTATGATTCACACTTGCCTTCTTGCCTTGACTGCCTCTTGGTTTCATCCAAGAAGGATATCCGGTGATTTCGAAACACTTATCAACAGTATGTCCAATTTTATTACAATTTGAACACTTTGGACCTTGATTAGAACTTTTGTTAAACCTCTTACTCGAATCAAACTGATTTGACTTAGACATAAACCCTACAGTTTGATTCTTTTTAACACCTGCACTGCTATAGTTTCTATGAGACTCCTCTCTAGAAACTATAGCGAATGCTTGTTTTACAGTAGGCAATGTTTCTTTGGTTAAAAGATTAGTTCTAACACTCTGATATTCACTATCCAAACCCATTAAAAACTGCATTAATTTGATCATTTGATTAAACGAATTGAAATCCTTTGCAGCATTGCAAGTGCAAGTAGGCAACTGTAGAATCTGATCTAATTGCTTCCACATCACATTTAATTTGTGATAATACTCAAAGACAGATGCACCATTTTGAGTAAACGAATTAATCTTTTGATATAGATTGAACACAACTAAACCATCTACTTTATCATAAGTCTCCTTTAATACAAGCCATACATCAGAAGCTGATTTAGAAAAAAACTTGACCCATATATAACTCATCACTAATAGAATTCAAGATCCATGTTAACACTACTGAGTTACACTTATCCCATTGTCTAGCAAGAATGTCATTTGTAGTAGACTTTAAACAAGTTTTGTCTATAAACCCTAACTTATTTTTTACTTGCAACGCCAACATCATAGCATTAGACCAAAGAGTATAATTCTCTGTTCCTTTTAGTTTTACTGAAACTATAGTGAGATTGCTGGAATCAGATGGATGCAAACAAAGAGGATCACTAGCATCCAATTTACTAACTAAGGTCTCCGGTGGCGAATCAGAAGGACCACCACCAGTAGTAATAACAGGACCATCAACCATGACTATTTATTTTAAACAGAACACGCAACAATCAAAGTACAACAAACAACAGTCAATCACAGAGAACAAATGACTGAACAACCAAGACAGAGGAACAGATCAGTGGTTCATCACTCTAAAGGTGCCACCGCAGTTCATATCATGGATGTCTTCTACTGATCACTAAGATAAACACAAATGTACAGACAACACGGAAAACAAACAGATATTCAAACAGTGCAACGAATCAAGTATCTACAAGCACCAAAGGACTCAACAACAGTATGAAATGCAATGAACAATATGTAAAAGAATGGAACAAACTCACCCGGGGGTGCAAATAACTTCAGGCAACTGTTCTTGAAACCTTCACTTAGGGTTTCAAGACACAGACAGAAAACAGCCATCCACTCCAAGTTCGATCAGCAATTAACACGAATCCCAAGACTACAGATCAAGTAAGATCTGTAACCAGAAACAATGAAGATCGTTAAGAACCCACAGATCTGAACCGATCTGTACATTATACGCAGTAGAATGACAGAAGAAACCCTAAATCAGATCTTCAATCCCAAGAGCGTTGATCACTCTGATACCATGTCAACTAATACAGATCTTCACGAGATTGTTAATACCCAAATCAAACTGCGTAAAGTACTAACAGACCTGAAAGCTTATGACCCCTGATTACACTCCAAACTTTACTCTCTAATACTCACAAGATTATAAACACGATAATCAAACAACGAATAATGGATAACACTCAACAAACACACAGATTCAAGATGAATCTGTGTTTGAGATAAGAGAGAGAAAACTAAACTGAGTGAAGTGAAAAGATCTGAGATATTATCGACTAAAAAATTATGACCAAACTCGATGTCACACCCCAATCGATGAAGGAAACATTGGGGCGCGGCACTAAGCGAAACAAATTGTCCAAGAGAATTTCCATAACAACTAAATTACCGGATAGTTAATATCATGTCCCATACCATAACCCATCAAGTAAATCAATTATTACAGACATAGATATCTCTAGGCAAATCATTGTTTCGACAACTCAAATCAAATAAATAAATTGTCTTTGTTTCCAGACTCTCACTCCTACTTGATTCCACAAAAGCAGGTAAAGCACATCATCCTAAACACATGTCACATACGTTAAAATAAAGATCAATACACATAGTGTAAAGGTGAGCATACAAGTTTGATAGTATAATAGATTTCTAAATCGTTTACGCATAACAAGAATGTAACATGTAGCAAAGTGAAGCATGTAGGTTATCGACAATGAAATATGCGAGACGTGACTGCGAGTTGTAGAATGCGCAACACATACCCCCACTGGGACACGTGAAGTAAAGCCCTTAACAACCCTTGTCCACGACAGGTGCTGAGTCCAAACTATAGTACTATAGTGGCTAAGGTGTCAGGCAACAATCACTGTGTTAACATAACATACAAGCATTCATCGAATAACATGTAACATGAAATAACGATCAGCGTATAAATAGTGTTTGCGTTGTGTGTCGATTGTGGTTTGAATAAGTAACGTGTGTAACGCCCAAAAGTGCGTAAAGCAAAAAGGGTTTGAGTATACTCACAGATTGTGTTTAGTAAACAAACACTCTCTTGGATTGAAGGGAGTGCTGGAAAGATCAGCCTGAACAGTTAACGATAGAATAAGCGAAGAACGGCGTGTTAAACGGTGAAAAGTGACCAAGTTTCGAATAGTAATCCGATCGGATGGCAATCCGAACTGATGGTCATTCGATCGGATATCAATCCGTTCGGATGGTCATCCGGTCGGATGGCCATTCGGTCGGATTGACATTCGTTTGTGATGGATGTGATTGTGTATGATGGCTTTGAAGTTTTCGTTGTTGTCACACCCCAACCACGTAAAACATCAAATCGTGGCGGAAACGTCGGGGAGTGTTATAACAGAATTATTGTTCCACAACCAAGGTAATTTAAATAATATTTTATTCATCACCCAAGGGTGGAATACATTGTTTCAAACGAGAACCCACAAGTTACATTGTCTTAAAATAAAAAGAAACAAAGTACATAACAAGTTTTAACTAGTCTAGATCCATTTTATCGTCACTAAGGCCCAAGTCCATCCTAGTGTATCACAAACATCCTATGCATTTGCTCCTGAAACATATGTGAAAATAGGTACGTCAGCATAAAAATGCCTGTGAGATACATAGGTTTTGTGAAAATAGGATCCATGACTTAGGTTTTAGAAAAATGTTTAATGAAATGTAGTCATGAACCTTGTTGATTGTATTGTCTGTAAATCATTTGAAAAACGATGGTAGATATGTATTTTTGAAAGAATAATGTATGGTTAAATGAATAACCAAGTAAAATAAGTTGTATAAAACAAGTTGTTTGTAGAACAATGTATTGTGAAAAATATGTTATATAGTTAAACTGAAATGATTTAAACAACGCTGCGATGCGTAATATCATACAAACACTTATATATAGGAAGTACCAGTGGCGTATCCACCATGTTTGTATCATATTACACACGCCTCGTTACTTAAATCACTTACCCAAACAAACCACCAATGTAAACATGTTCATGTTTAACCAAATGTCAAAATGTTTATGCGAAAAACCATGTCTCATGTCAAGTGTAAATCATGTAATGTGTGTAACAATGTCAAAATGTCTATGTCAATGTCAATCATGTCATGTGTAAACAAAATGTCATGTATGGTAAGTGAAATATGTATCAACTAAACCATAGGTGAAAAAAAATGCACAAAACAAAGTATTGAAGTAAAACTCAATTTAAATCAATGTTATGTTTTGTGGAGATGCATGCTATACTGAATACAAACATTTATGCGGTATTGTGAAAATGCATACATTCAAGCCTTGTGACTGTGGTGATAAACCTTTAAACAAATTAAAGGTCTATCGGTTTTTATGTTTAAATCGAATTCGGTCATTCCTTTCATCCAAACATACCCAGGATGTCAGGAACGGGAGTTGTCAATTCCTATGGTACCACTACCTACTAACGAGCGGCGTGATCAAAGTTAATGAATATATATGGTCCCACTTAAATAAACCAAATGTCATACCCAAGATGTAAGCATGTAAAAACAATGCACTAAGTATGTAATCAAATGTACACACATAGCGTGAAATGTCATGTAAAACAAGTGTACTATGTATGATGAACATACATAGCATGAAAATGTCATGTAAAACAATGTGCTAGCATGTTAAGTAAACATACATAGCAAAAGAAATGTAATGTAAAACAATGTGCTAGCATGCTAAGTAAACATACATAGCAAAACATAATGAAATCATGTACTACTAGTGTACTAATGAACATAGCATGTATATGATATAAAAGCATGAAATCATGAAGGTAACAAGTAGGCACATGTGTTTCACCCCAAAATGTTTAGAAAACAGTAAAAGAGGGGTCTATGTACTCACTTGAGATTGCTTAGAAGTCGTAGGATAACCACCAAGCAATGCTAGAAGGTCACGGAATCAAACGACACCTATATAGGTATCTACATTAATAAACGGACCTATCGGAGGATCGGGTAGTACGAGGTTTTGTAAACCAAATAAGTGTGGGAACTTATGTAATATGGTCTAACAAAGCCTACGTACTAAAACGAAACTTATCCTAAGTGCTTTTGACCCGTTACGACCCATCTAGGTAGCTTACGCCACTTTAACGCGTCGTTTTCGTAAAACTTGTTCGGAATGCCTAACTAGCCCTATGACAAGTAAGATATACCTTAACATGTTTAATATAGTTGCTAAATCAGTTTAGATACCAAATATTGTGTTACATAGGCTTAAAATGAATTTTGGCGTAAAAAGGGTATTTTTGGTAATTTACCTAAGGCACATACATTACCTATCATACAACTAGTTAAACGATGTGACCATAAGGTATAACCTCAGAAGGTTATTCCCTATACAACTATGGTCACCTAAAGTGTTTGGTCGAATCCTAATGATTGACCAAATGGGTCGGGTTCGTAAGCATAAGCGATTGATTAGATCGCTTACCTTTACGACCCTAAACAAGCACAAAACTAAAAGCGACGAGCTAAACATGCTAGAACATGTTTAGTGAAGTTTGAAAACAGGTTTGGTATTAAAACAAACAGTTTTAATACCCTAGAGTAGTTTGATTACAAAATACGTGAGAAAACGCATTTTGGCCGAAACTACGACTCGTCACTGAGCCTAGATAACGTGGTAATCAGTAGGTATAGTCACTAGGGACTATAACCATCGTGATTACGCTCACGTTATGAAGTTCAAACGAACTTCGCGTTGACCATAAACTGGTCAATGCAGAAAGTCAAACACAGTTTGACTTAAACGCTAAAATGAACGAAAAACACGAAAGAAAACTTACAGAAGGTCCCCGCAAGATTGATCTTTCCAAGTATTCTCAGGTATGAAGTGGTTACACTTCAACTTAGAGAAATCTCAGAAAAATCAAGTGGGTTTGAGTGAATGGGGTGGGGGGTATTTATAGATTTCGTAGAACCGTTAGGATCGTTTCTTGAAATCCGAGCTTCGATCTCCACCCTCCATGTGTGCCTATTGTTTTAGAAAACCATGGGACATCCAAAACCAGCCCACAAGATGCAAGAAACCATGGGTAAAGGTGTGTAACAGCTGGAAATGGCTGGAAAGCACATTCTGCTGATCTGGGGAGGCTTTACGGACCGTAAGCAGGTCCATACGGTCCGTAAGGACCCTGCAGACCAGCAATGTTTCAGTTTTGGCAGTTTTGGTCCCTGTGCGCGTATGGTCGTGTTTTGGCACTTCTAACACCCGTCAAACCCATTTCTAAGCTCTACAAGGATGTTAAAATATAGGGAACATAAAACATGCTCAAAAATATGTCGGATGTCGGTTCGTTTGGCCGTACGATTGCGTTGTTCGGTTAATTACGACGGAAGTCGTAACGGACGCAAAAACGATCCAAATTGCGCGACGAATGGATTTTTGACAAGCCAAACACTAAAACAAAATATTTTAATGCTTACATAAATTTTTTTGGATGTCCGGAAGTATTCAGAATGTAAGTTATGCGCGAAAATGCAAAACTTATGCACTTTTTAACGCTTTTAGTCCCTGAATGAGCATAAAGTTTATTTTAGCACACCGAACCCCTCAAAGCCTATTTCTAAGCTATGTAAAGGATATTTAAGGTGTGTTTAACTTATGATCATGTTCCGGAATGTTCGTTACAGTTCAAATTGGCATACTTTTCGCAGTTTGTCAATTTTAGTCCCTGTAAGCGAATTAACTGGATTTTGCCATACCAAAGCCTTCAAAACTTATTTCTAAGTTATGTAAAGGTTATTTAAGGTATGTTAAGCATAAATTGATGTTCCGGAGTATTTGTTGCATATAACTGATTACGTTTACGCACCAGTTTGTGTATAATTCTCCAGAAAGCGATATAGAGTTTGAAATCGAATAAAAGTCAAAACATGAAAAACATCAAACATAAACGAACAAACATAGGGATCAAATAACTTTATTTCATTAATAATTGAACTGTTTACAATGATTACAAGCACAGATGTCACAGTCTCCCCTACTTGTGGGAATTTCGTCCCGAAATTCGTTTAGAGGAAACTCGTGGGAAAAGATGTGGATATTTCGCCTTCATTTGATCTTCACGTTCCCAAGTAAACTCAGGTCCACGTTTAGATTCCCAGCGAACTTTAACCAACGGAATGCGCTTGCGTTTAAGCCATTTGACTTCACGATCCATAATTTCCACAGGTTTCTCAACAAAATGTAGTGTTTTATTAACACGGATTTCGTCAAGTGGTATGTGGAGGTTCTCATCAGCTAAACACTTTTTGAGATTGGATACGTGGAAAGTTGGATGAACATTTCCAAGTTCGGGAGGTAATGCAAGTCTGTAGGCTACCTTACCGATTCTTTCGACGATCTTGAATGGTCCAACGTATCTAGGTGCAAGTTTTCCTTTCTTTCCAAATCTGATCACACCTTTCCAAGGTGAGACCTTAAGTAATACACGATCACCGACTTGGAATTCTAAGGGCTTGCGTCGTTGGTCCGCGTAACTCTTTTGACGGCTTCGAGCTGCCCGTAAGTTATCACGAACCTTCTTAACCTTGTCAGTTGTCTTTAGAATGAGGTCAGGTCCAGTAAGCTGAGCCTCACCTATTTCATTCCAGCAGACTGGTGAACGACATTTTCGACCATAGAGAGCCTCGAAAGGAGCCATGTTGATGCTGGAGTGATAACTATTGTTGTAGGAGAATTCAATCAATGGAAGATGTGAATCCCAACCACCACCGAAATCGATCACACAAGCTCTAAGCATATCCTCCAGAGTCTGGATTGTTCTTTCAGTTTGGCCATCTGTTTGTGGATGATATGCTGTGCTCAGATTGAGTTGGGTCCCCATAGCAGATTGCATGGTTCTCCAAAAACGAGAAGAGAAACGAGCATCTCTATCAGAAATAATGTTTAGGGGAACACCATGTCGAGATACGATTTCATCCACATAGATTTTAGCCAGATCTTCAGCAGATAGATTCTCTCGGATCGGCAGGAAATGCGCTGACTTTGTAAGACGATCAACAACTACCCAGATGGCATCATGACCTTTCTTAGTGCGCGGGAGTTTGGTAATGAGATCCATAGCAATGTTTTCCCATTTCCAAACTGGGATCTCAGGTTGCTCCAAAAGACCATAAGGATGTTGGTGTTCAGCCTTAACCTTGAGACAAGTAAGGCATTTGGAAACGTACAAGGCAATGTCTTTCTTCATACCAGGCCACCAATACTGAGTACGAAGATCCTTATACATTTTGTCTGAGCCAGGATGAATAGAATAACGAGATTTATGGGCTTCATCCATAAGCAAAGTGCGAAGATCATCTTGGCTTGGGACCCATAAACGGTCCATGAAATAATATGATCCATCTTCCTTCAGCACAAGATCAGGCTTAATGTGATAGGGTAATTCCTTACCCATCAAGTCTTGTGAAACACAAGCCTGTTGAGCCTGAGTAATGCGTGCTTGGATGTCAGATCGAGCTTGAATAGCAGATTGAACACGAACACAATGAAGCACAGTACGTTCCTTACGACTTAATGCGTCAGCCACAACATTCGCTTTACCGGGATGGTAGCGAATTTCGCAATCATAGTCGTTTAGGAGTTCGACCCAACGTCTTTGCCTCATGTTGAGTTCCTTCTGGTTAAAGATATGCTGAAGACTTTTGTGGTCAGTGAAAACCACGCATTTTGTACCGTACAAATAGTGTCTCCAGATTTTGAGAGCGAAGACAACTGCACCCAACTCAAGATCATGAGTGGTGTAGTTTCTCTCATGTACCTTCAATTGTCTTGATGCGTAGGCTATGACTTTGTTCCTTTGCATTAGAACACAGCCAAGACCCAATTTCGATGCATCACAGTAGACAACAAAATCATCATTGCCCTCAGGCAAAGTTAGAATAGGTGCATCACAAAGCTTCTGCTTCAAGGTCTGAAATGCTTCTTCTTGCTTAGAACCCCATTCAAAGGGTTTGTTCTTCTGAGTTAGAGCAGTTAGAGGAACTGCAATCTTTGAGAAGTTCTCGATGAAGCGGCGGTAATAACCCGCAAGACCAAGAAAAGAACGAACCTCAGTAGGAGTAGTAGGCGTATTCCAATCCTTAATCGCACTGATCTTGGAGGGATCTACATGTATACCTTGTTCGTTGACAATATGTCCTAAAAATTGAACTTCCTTAAGCCAAAATTCACACTTGGAGAACTTGGCAAAAAGTTGCTCTTTCTTTAGGAGTTCCAGAGTAAGATGAAGATGGCGCTCGTGATCAGCTCGCGTCTTAGAATAAATCAAGATGTCATCAATAAAAACGATGATGAACTTATCCAAATAAGGCTTGCAGACCCTATTCATCAAGTCCATGAAAACAGCAGGAGCATTGGTCAAACCGAATGGCATGACTGTGAACTCATAATGCCCATATCGAGTGCGGAATGCTGTCTTGGGAATATCCTCTTCATGCACACGAAGTTGATGATACCCAGAACGAAGGTCAATCTTCGAGAAGCAAGTAGCACCCTGTAACTGGTCAAAGAGATCATCAATGCGAGGTAGGGGATATCGATTCTTGATAGTAAGCTTATTCAGCTCACGATAATCGATACACATTCTGAAGGATCCATCCTTTTTCTTGACAAAAAGAACGGGAGCACCCCAAGGTGAAAAGCTAGGACGAATAAAACCTTTGTCAGAAAGCTCTTGAAGCTGCTTAGATAGCTCTTGCATCTCGGATGGTGCAAGACGATATGGAGCTCTGGCAATAGGATTTGCACCAGGTACGAGGTCAATACGGAACTCGACTTGGCGTGCAGGAGGTAGACCAGGTAACTCTTCAGGGAACAGCTCCGGATAATCCCGAACAACAGGGATATCTTGAATAGACTTACCTTGGTCTTTATCTGCCGTAACATGTGCCAGGAAGGCCACATAGTTCTTTCGCAGATACTTTCGAGCTTGAAAACAAGACATAAGCTTCAGGCTACTAGCAGGTTTTTCACCACGAACCTGTAGTATCTCACCTGACGAAAGCGGCACACGAACGATCTTCTCAAAACAAACTACTCTGCGCGATGCTTGGCTAACCAATCCATACCCACAATAATGTCGAAGCTCCCAAGTTGCATAGGCGTGAGGTCAATAGGAAAAAGATGGCCGTTGAGGTTCAACTGGCAGTTGCGAAGAACAGAATCAAGAACAATGGGTTCACCGTTCGCAACTTCTACTGTCAAAGGCTTACCTAGTTTCGTTCTAGACACGCGAAGCAAGGGCTCAAAAGATAGCGACACAAAACTCTTATCAGCCCCTGAATCAAAAAGAACAGATGCAGGTTGATTATTAACAAAGAACGTACCGTTCACCACCTCGTTGTCTGCTTGCGCCTCAACAGCATTCATATTAAAAGCTCGTCCACGAGCCTGAGCCTGAACTGGATTTGCGTTAACCAGCCTTGGACACTGGTTTCGATAATGGGTCAGGTCTCCGCAATTAAAGCACGAGCCAGGAGGATAGTGAGGTCGTGCAGCTTGTGCTTGCTGTTGAACAGGTAGTTGAGCTCCCTGTTGGGCTGGAATTCTAGCAGAACGACAAACCTCTGCAAGATGACCCGATTTTCCACAGTTGGTACAGAAACGACACGGGAGTTGCTGTTGATGGTGACTATTGCACCTATTGCACAAAGGTGCATTCCCTTCATACTGCTTCTTTGCAGGAGGCTGCGCAGGCTGATTGGGAGCCGCTTGGTTCTGTTGGGCAGTGATGGCAAAATTTTGGGAAGCCTTTCGCTTCCTGGAGCCCTTTGATGAGCCAGAATCCTTCCCCTTCTTACCTTTCTTGCTATCCCCTTTGTCAGACACCTGATTCTTGCCCTTATCGCCCTTCCTATGCAATTTACCCTTTCTGATCTGCGATTCTGTCAACGTTGCAGATAGTTCGATTGCCTGACGAACAGTGGTAGGTTTACTACCAGTAACGATGTCTTGCACAGAGTCAGGTAGACCATCGATGTATCTTTCGATAGCCTTGTCAAGTGGGGTGACCATTGTTGGGCATAACAAACTCAACTCTTCATATCTGTCAGTATACGCCCGGTGCTCACCACTAACCTGTTTCAGATCGTCAAACTCTCTTTCCAACTTTCGTAGCTCATGACGAGGACAAAACTCACTCATCATGAGAGTCCTCAATTCAACCCATGTTTGCGCTAAAGCGACTTCAGCACCTCGATCTCTCATAACCCCATTCCACCATGTTAATGCCCTCTTCTGAAAAACACTTGAAGCAAACTCAACTTTGCGATTATCAGGACACTGAACATGACGGAAAGTATTCTCAATGCTCTCAAACCATTGAAGGAGCCCAGTTGCCCCCTCAGTACCACTGAACTTGAGTGGTTTAGCCGAATTGAAGCTCTTGAAGTTACAAGGAGCGTTCTGATTGATGTTGGCTTGGTTAAGCTGAGCAATAAGATTCGGGAACGCAGCAGCCATATGCTGTGCGATGATTTCTGCCAGTTCGGCATTGGGTAGCTGATTTTCGCGTCGAGGAGGCATGCTAAAAAGAGGAAAACATGAGAGGAAACGAGTGAGATGTTTAGATGAAAAGAACGGAACGAGACGAAACAAAATCAACAAAGCAGGGATGGTGGTCATTTGTCCGTATCACAAAGCAAACAAACGACACACAGTGACTAATCAAAGTAAATGGGCTCATAAATAATGCTTAGCGAAGACATGCTCGCCTATAAGTGAACACTCACCCCAGGAGTTCCCAGGTAAGAGTGACTGGTCCGATTATGTGGATTTGTACGAACACTCTAGCCTTAGACAGAAAACCCAGGGTACAGGCATTCACCCTTCCAGTTTGCACGTGTTCACACTATTTAGAACCCAAAACTTTGACGAGATTTTGAAAACTTGGAAGGCACAAGGCCAAAAGAATCATTCAAAACAAATGATAAAGTTTCAAAATCAAATTGAAAAACCAAAAAGGGTTCAAAACCATATAATAAATCATTTGAAAACAGAAGATTGTTTTTCAAAAATCGTTTTAGAAAACTGGGTTCTTGTTTTGGTGATCACCTAAGGATAGGTGAAGTGCATATTTTAAAATCTAAACACAAGACAACTTGTGTTGGGGTCCTAGAAAGGTTATAGTCTAGGTCAAAGCATTACTAATAACCTAATTCCCTATAACCATTGGCTCTGATACCAACTCTTCTGTCACACCCCGACCACGTAAAACATCAAATCGTGGCGGAAACGTCGGGGAGTGTTGTAACAGAATTATTGTTCCACAACCAAGGTAATTTAAATAATATTTTATTCATCACCCAAGGGTGGAATACATTGTTTCAAACGAGAACCCACAAGTTACATTGTCTTAAAATAAAAAGAAACAAAGTACATAACAAGTTTTAACTAGTCTAGATCCATTTTATCGTCACTAAGGCCCAAGTCCATCCTAGTGTATCACGAACATCCTATGCATTTGCTCCTGAAACACATGTGAAAATAGGTACGTCAGCATAAAAATGCCTGTGAGATACATAGGTTTTGTGAAAATAGGATCCATGACTTAGGTTTTAGAAAAATGTTTAATGAAATGTAGTCATGAACCTTGTTGATTGTATTGTCTGTAAATCATTTGAAAAACGATGGTAGATATGTATTTTTGAAAGAATAATGTATGGTTAAATGAATAACCAAGTGAAATAAGTTGTATAAAACAAGTTGTTTGTAGAACAATGTATTGTGAAAAATATGTTATATAGTTAAACTGAAATGATTTAAACAACGCTGCGATGCGTAATATCATACAAACACTTATATATAGGAAGTACCAGCGGCGTATCCACCATGTTTGTATCATATTACACACGCCTCGTTACTTAAATCACTTACCCAAACAAACCACCAATGTAAACATGTTCATGTTTAACCAAATGTCAAAATGTTTATGCGAAAAACCATGTCTAATGTCAAGTGTAAATCATGTAATGTGTGTAACAATGTCAAAATGTCTATGTCAATGTCAATCATGTCATGTGTAAACAAAATGTCATGTATGGTAAGTGAAATATGTATCAACTAAACCATAGGTGAAAAAAAATGCACAAAACAAAGTATTGAAGTAAAACTCAGTTTAAATCAATGTTATGTTTTGTGGAGATGCATGCTATACTGAATACAAACATTTATGCGGTATTGTGAAAATGCATACATTCAAGCCTTGTGACTGTGGTGATAAACCTTTAAACAAATTAAAGGTCTATCGGTTTTTATGTTTAAATCGAATTCGGTCATTCCTTTCATCCAAACATACCCAGGTTGTCAGGAACGGGAGTTGTCAATTCCTATGGTACCACTACCTACTAACGAGCGGCGTGATCAAAGTTAATGAATGTATATGGTCCCACTTAAACAAACCAAATGTCATACCCAAGATGTAAGCATGTAAAAACAATGCACTAAGTATGTAATCAAATGTACACACATAGCATGAAATGTCATGTAAAACAAGTGTACTATGTATGATGAACATACATAGCATGAAAATGTCATGTAAAACAATGTGCTAGCATGTTAAGTAAACATACATAGCAAAAGAAATGTAATGTAAAACAATGTGCTAGCATGCTAAGTAAACATACATAGCAAAACATAATGAAATCATGTACTACTAGTGTACTAATGAACATAGCAAGTATATGATATAAAAGCATGAAATCATGAAGGTAACAAGTAGGCACATGTGTTTCACCCCAAAATGTTTAGAAAACAGTAAAAGAGGGGTCTATGTACTCACTTGAGATTGCTTAGAAGTCGTAGGATAACCACCAAGCAATGCTAGAAGGTCACGGAATCAAACGGCACCTATATAGGTATCTACATTAATAAACGGACCTATCGGAGGATCGGGTAGTACGAGGTTTTGTAAACCAAATAAGTGTGGGAACTTATGTAATATGGTCTAACAAAGCCTACGTACTAAAACGAAACTTATCCTAAGTGCTTTTGACCCGTTACGACCCGTCTAGGTAGCTTACGCCACTTTAACGCGTCGTTTGCGTAAAACGTGTTCGGAATGCCTAACTAGTCCTATGACAAGTAAGATATGCCTTAACATGTTTAATATAGTTGCTAAATCAGTTTAGATACCAAATATTGTGTTACATAGGCTTAAAATGAATTTTGGCGTAAAAAGGGTATTTTTGGTAATTTACCTAAGGCACATACATTACCTATCATACAACTAGTTAAACGATGTGACCATAAGGTATAACCTCAGAAGGTTATTCCCTATACAACTATGGTCACCTAAAGTGTTTGGTCGAATCCTAATGATTGACCAAATGGGTCGGGTTCGTAAGCATAAGCGATTGATTAGATCGCTTACCTTTACGACCCTAAACAAGCACAAAACTAAAAGCGACGAGCTAAACATGCTAGAACATGTTTAGTGAAGTTTGAAAACAGGTTTGGTATTAAAACAAACGGTTTTAATACCCTAGAGTAGTTTGGTTACAAAATACGTGAGAAAACGCATTTTGGCCGAAACTACGACTCGTCACTGAGCCTAGATAACGTGGTAATCAGTAGGTATAGTCACTAGGGACTATAACCATCGTGATTACGCTCACGTTATGAAGTTCAAACGAACTTCGCGTTGACCATAAACTGGTCAATGCAGAAAGTCAAACACAGTTTGACTTAAACGCTAAAATGAACGAAAAACACGAAAGAAAACTTACAGAAGGTCCCCGCAAGATTGATATATCCAAGTATTCTCAGGTATGAAGTGGTTACACTTCAACTTAGAGAAATCTCAGAAAAATCAAGTGGGTTTGAGTGAATGGGGTGGGGGGTATTTATAGATTTCATAGAACCGTTAGGATCGTTTCTTGAAATCCGAGCTTCGATCTCCACCCTCCATGTGTGCCCATTGTTTTAGAAAACCATGGGACATCCAAAACCAGCCCACAAGATGCAAGAAACCATGGGTAAAGGTGTGTAACAGCTGGAAATGGCTGGAAAGCACATTCTGCTGATCTGGGGAGGCTTTACGGACCGTAAGCAGGTCCATACGGTCCGTAAGGACCCTGCAGACCAGCAATGTTTCAGTTTTGGCAGTTTTGGTCCCTGTGCGCGTATGGTCGTGTTTTGGCACTTCTAACACCCGTCAAACCCATTTCTAAGCTCTACAAGGATGTTAAAATATAGGGAACATAAAACATGCTCAAAAATATGTCGGATGTCGGTTCGTTTGGCCGTACGATTGCGTTGTTCGGTTAATTACGACGGAAGTCGTAACGGACGCAAAAACGATCCAAATTGCGCGACGAATGGATTTTTGACAAGCCAAACACTAAAAAAAAATATTTTAATGCTTACATAAATTTTTTTGGATGTCTGGAAGTATTCAGAATGTAAGTTATGTGCGAAAATGCAAACTTATGCACTTTTTAACGCTTTTAGTCCCTGAATGAGCATAAAGTTTATTTTAGCACACCGAACCCCTCAAAGCCTATTTCTAAGCTATGTAAAGGATATTTAAGGTGTGTTTAACTTATGATCATGTTCCGGAATGTTCGTTACAGTTCAAATTGGCATACTTTTCGCAGTTTGTCAATTTTAGTCCCTGAAAGCGAATTAACTGGATTTTGCCATACCAAAGCCTTCAAAACTTATTTCTAAGTTATGTAAAGGTTATTTAAGGTATGTTAAGCATAAATTGATGTTCCGGAGTATTTGTTGCATATAACTGATTACGTTTACGCACCAGTTTGTGTATAATTCTCCAGAAAGCGATATAGAGTTTGAAATCGAATAAAAGTCAAAACATGAAAAACATCAAACATAAACGAACAAACATAGGGATCAAATAACTTTATTTCATTGATAATTGAACTGTTTACAATGATTACAAGCACAGATGTCACAGTTGTAGCATTTTAAAATCAGAGAAGTATCTCTACCTTTCAGGTCGTCGATCGAACGATCGTTCGATCGGATAGCGATCCGATTGGCGAGACATTACTAGTGAGAACAAGTTCACAGTAGGATGGTCATTCGATCGGATGGTCCTCCGATCGGATGGTCCTCCGATCGGATGGCAATCCGCTAGAATTGATGAACTTTGAAAATTATGAAAATGATTAAGTGTTGAATTCCCAAATGTCAACCGATCGGATGGCAATCCGATTGGATGGCAATCCGATCGGACGACAATCCGTCCCAACGGTCTGATCGTCTTGAACTTGATTATTTTGAAAAGTTTTGCGGTGTGCTTGAGACGGTATGAACGCATACTAAACACCGTAACCTCGTCAAGTCCCAAGTCGTCCGACTAATCTGGTCAGTTAACTGTTCTTGAAGGTTATTCATGTTCAATCCGTAATCGGTTGTCTCTTTGATAGAGATCAGATCTCAGACCAACACTTCACTAAGAAATGAGTAGAAGACCTGTATGAGCTCCGATTCTATCGGTTTTGAGTGCATTAAGTGTAAAAAAATGAGAAAACTTGGAAATATTTCTTTGAACTCTTTTATCCTTTGAAAATGATTAGATCTATGTAGAAACAATGTTTAATCATGTGGAAATCCTTCAGATCAAAGTTATTCTTGGTGGAATGAAGCCAAATCTTGAAGTTCACAAGAACTCCATGATGACATCATCCTAGAACACCTCAAACCCGCTGATTTCATGGTTAAAAGTTAAGATTCAAAAGAGGAAATGATGAAGAAGTGTGTTTAGATCATAGAAGTACAAGATTTTGAGGAAGAGACATACAAGAATCGCGAGAAATCGAGAGAAAAGTGAGCTTGAGCGTGCTGGTCAGACGAGAGAGCTGTCACATCAGTGATGTGACAGGGTATTTATAGGTTTCCAGAAAAGGAAAGTGGAGTGCAGGTGTCGGATCGGATGGCACTTCGATCGGATTGCCATCCGATCGGATGGTCATCCAATAGGATGACCATTCGATCAATTGGCCATTCAATCGAAGTGGTCCGGCGAGTTGAGTTTCGGCGTCTCGTTTCGCATGTTGAGCGTTGCGATGCGTTTAAGCGAGTGTCGATTATGCGATGTGATAGATTAACAATAATCACACAAATACTATATCTAACATACAA
Source organism: Helianthus annuus (assembly GCF_002127325.2). Lineage (NCBI taxonomy): Eukaryota > Viridiplantae > Streptophyta > Magnoliopsida > Asterales > Asteraceae > Helianthus > Helianthus annuus. Next base: position 89,081,428 of record NC_035442.2, read on the forward strand.
TCATCCTAAATAATTGGCGTTTAGCGTTTGCATTTAATTTACGATAGAGTTGCGATTGCGTTTTGGTTAATCACCACCAAACAATAAGTAAACATGCACAAGTAACACATAAGTAGCACACACACGAACCAGCAGCAAGCCCTTTCTCGCCCTTTCAAATGTCCTAGGCGAAGGCAGTGCAGGTGAAAGCCCAATAGATCCCATTTTTTTTATCGCTCCACATAGCTCACGACCCGGCACGAAGAAATCTCTTAGACGGGCGGATGCGAATCTGGATCTATCAACGGAGCAATTCCATTCCAGTCGTAGTCTCAATCCCATATTCAATGAAAGTCTCCGCCGTGTCTGACCCCCTCTTTCTATCCGGAGTGAGTCAGGCATACAGAACCTATAATTCAAGTGGCGAGCGCGATTGCGATGCGATTAGCGATACAGCGATAAATAGATTAGCGATTAACATCGATTGAGCCTCGATTATTATAGATACTCCACATAATACAACTAAAGCAAAATAAAACACAGAATTCGATTACAAGTCAAATCAATAGTTAAGCAAGGAGTGACAGATCACAATTAACAATCTTTTTTTCCTTTGACTTTGACTTTGACTTTGACTTTGACTGGTATTTTGACTTTCCGAAACACGGATTGTTACACTCGAGTTAAGGCCTTTTATAGAGCCTTCATATGAGCCGCTCCAAACCCGCACAAAATCTGGACAATATCTGGATGTAACTAGCCTTCAATCTAGCCCACCAGCAAAGCCCAGCACTTCAGCAAAGCCCAACGCCCAGTTCCTCAGCTTCAAATACCTCACAATTATAACACACAAATTATTATATATATCAATTCATAAAAGGGGTTTGTGCTAGGGAAGTTTGTTTCATTTTCACTTTTGCCTTCATAAAAGGGGTTTGTGCTAGGGAAGTTTGTTTCATTTTCACTTTTGCCACTAAAGTCTTTTCTTCTTCGACACATACAGATATGAGTATTTCCAAAGCATAACATCACAGTTATAATCCAGTGCACCACCATCATCTCCACTATACAAATCACTCAATTTTTAAATCCTAGACCGCTCTCCGGCAATGGCGATTCCTGCGACCTCAGTCCTCCTCATCGTCGTCGTCACAATCATATCCACGACGTCGTATCTCGTCCAATCGCGTGCTGACAACAACCGCATCTTCTCGCTGTGCACTGATACCACCGTACAGAGGTCCGACGGTTTCACTTTCGGAATCGCGTTTACTTCGAGGACTTCGTTCTTCCTTATTGGTATCACCTCGGTACAGCTGTCGCCGTGTCATCGGAGGCTTTTGCTTTCGTCTAACGGTGCTCAGCTATCGCTTTTTCGACCAAAAGTGGATGAGATCTCGCTTCTCACGGTTAATAGCAGTAGCTTCCAGCCGGTACTTTCACTAATTTGTTAATTTGATTTGTTTATGTTGCGATTGATTGATGGGTTTGTGTGAGTTTTTTGAGTTTGGATCTGTGTTGAGGTTGTCGTATGATAGGATAGGATACCTAATTTAGGGAAATTAGTTTTGTTGTTGTGTTTACATTGTTTATTGACAAACTTATTGGATATTTGCTAACAGAAAGGAGTTGAAGGAGTATAAATAGTTAAGTAACATTGATTCTGTGATAGCGAACGGTTTCTCGCTTTAACTTGCGATTGCGTTATAGATTTGTGTGAATTCGCTGAGTTTGCATCTGTGTTGAGATTGTTGCATCGATGATTATAGTTTGGTGTAATAGGATACCTAATTTAGGCATTTTAGGGTCAATTAGTTTAGATGTTGTGTGCGCATTGTTAATGACATGCTTATTGGATATTTGCTAACAGAAACGGCTTAAAGGAGTAGAAATAGTTCCATACATCATATTGATTCTGTAACAGTGAATACTTTCTCACTTTAACAATTGCTCGAATAGTTGCAACATCGATTTGTGTGAATATACTTAATTTGGATCTGTGTGGAGCGTGTTTAATCGATGGGAATAGTGTGGTCTAAATAGGATACCTAATTTAGGGCAAATAGCTTTGATGTTGTCTTCACATTGTTTATTGATAAACTTATTGGATATTTGCAATCTAAAATTACTTAAAGGAGTAGAAATATTTCAATAAGAGTGATTCTGTGACAGTGAACAATATCTCACTTTAACTTGCTATTGAATGATCGATTTGTGTGAATTGACTGAGTTTGGATTTATGTCGAGCTTCTCCATATATAAACTAGCCAAACATGCTTAAAACATTTTTTTCTAGCCATGTTAGAAGCTTATTTTTTGGGTTTTCTTTTTAGCCAAACATGCTTAAAACACTTTTTCTGGCTATATTAGAAGCTTATTTTTAGAGTTTTCTTTTTTGATTGATGTAGTGTGTGATAGTACCGCAGCGAACCGGACCGATGCCCATCAAATCTGGTCGTGTTCCCGCGCAACGCGCGGGTTGATTATTCTAGTTAAAAACCAAACCATAAAATATAACCAATATAATGGAATTTACAATTTTATATTATGTAGTATTTCCAACATGTTCATTAAAATATCTTATTTTTCTTTTGACCATTTTTATATTTTGTTATTTAAGCTTCATGGAATTTGGTGCATCACTATACAATTTAAACTGCTTTTTAAGCAGTGTGAGGCTTATTGTTTCCCTTGCACTGGTAATTTCTTCTTTTATTGTAAGCGATATGTATTTTTTACATCAGCTAATTGTGGCAAACCTGGCTTAGCCTATATGTTATTTTTAGGATCCAAATGCAAATATTTTAATTGCAAGCACAACCTTTTAATTGAATAATAGTGATAACATAAACATATTTTTAAATGATTTCTCATGTCAGAATAAAAACGGATCCAGCTGACAGAACCTTAGCATGACAATGTCATCAAGGGACCCCACACTAAAATTCGAGTATGTTTACAGTTTTAAGTTCCATATCAAAAGGTATATATACATTATTATATTAACGTGTTCAGAGTTCAATACTATCTGGTTAAATATCAACACAGCTTGAAGGAATTCTTCATGGAACAATTAATTAGAATTCTGACTCTAGGCCGCTCATGCGTCAACAACTTCAACTAGCTACTCAACCGATTTCATCTTCAGATCCCATTGATCATAATGGGAAAACTATTATAGTTGTTGGTCTTGATGGTGACTACGTAAGGTGTGCTTTTAAAAGATCAAATCTTGATTTTGTTAATGTTTGTTTCTTAACTGCAGATTTTAAAAAAAATGAATCTTGATCCAGTTAATGAGTGTGAGTTTGATATGTGTGTGTTTCTTGAATTGTAGAATGGTGAAAGAGAATAAAGGAATGATGGGTCTGCTGGTCTGGCGACACTACATCAGAGGAAGATGTAAAGGAATAGAGTGTTGATTCAAGAGGCAAACAAATGGGCGTGAAGCATCCTTGCCCCTTCAGGAGTGTTGATTCAAGAGGCAAACAAATGGGCATGAAACAAATGGTACCGAGGAAGAGATGACAAAACTTTGCAGATCTGAGTTTTCTAGCTACATTCAGGAGTTTTACATTCAGATCTGATGGGTTTGTTTACTTATACGAACATGCTTTTAAGCTCAGATCTGACGGGTTTGTTTACTTATACGAACATGCTTTTATATGTGATGTTAGTAGTCTACTTTTATAAATTTTTTTATATAATGAATTTTGTTTGCTGCAGGAAGGTCTCAAAAGAGTAACTATAACTGAATCAGGGATTTCAAGCTAAGGTTAAACCTGGTCATCAGTGGTTAACGAAGTCAAATCGGTTAGACTTGGTCAGCAAGAGGATGAGGAGTTTAGTTCAAGTTGCAAACGCTCGAGAAGGTATAAACACACACCTTAGGAGTTAATTATAAATTTATTTTTGTTATTGTTGTAGATATACAACAACCTGACTAACAAGCCGATTAATTGATTGAATTGGATTAAGATAGTCCCAACTATACTAACACCCTAAAACATAGCTTAGTCTCTACTTAAACGATCCTTATGTAATAGTTTTTGATCTAAATATTTTAAGATTAACTATTAAAAAAGAGGAAAGTAAATGAATTAGATGTTGTAGATACGAGACAAACAGGGCATTTATGAAAGAATGGACATTCATGTACTTGTTAGAAATTCTAAGTTGATGAGGCCATATCTTAATGATACTTTAACCAGGTTTCAAGGGTCGCGTATGATGGGAGTTTGTTATTCAGTCTTGGTACTTCTTAAACTTTTTCATTGTTTCAAGTTTTTTTGCTTTTGCTTATAAGTTCTTGATTCTTTTTGTAACTGCACAAGATCCTGCTCAGACAGGCAAGATGTTAGGGTGGTCCGAGGAAGAAAGGGTGGTTCTTGCTGATGCGCCATTAGTTCTTGCATTACAAGTGGTATTGTTATTAATTTATTATTAGTTTACAAGTTTTTAATTATTTACAGTTGTTTGTTATTGTTTAGATTGTGTTAAATTGGCATATTACTTGTGGTTTTTAACCTAATTTATATACCACATTGATAAGTGAATCATGTTACATGATAGGTGACTGAAAATTTACCGTCTTCACCGCGTAAACCGACAAATGCTAATAACAAACACCTACCTCAGCCCAAAACCATGTGGCACCTGGTAAACAGAAATCGATAAAATGCGGTGGTGGGAGTTTTAAACAAAATGTATCGGCGACAACGGGTCAGGATTTGGTAATCGGAAATGAAAGTCCTCGTAACGCTTTTAGAAAATCTGGTAATACTCCTGTGGAGTCTTATGTACGACCTGCTGTGCATACCCCTCCTCTGTTTATTCCTCCGCAAATGCTTCTATTGATGTCGTTTGGCAATAATATGATGTATCCTGGTGAGTTTCATACTTATACTATGATCACAATCTTGATTTTTATTTATATTTAACCCACTTTGTATAATGTTTCAATCTGTATGCAGATCTTCCATCTCTGCCACTGTACTATTTTCAAGGTCCACCAACTCCACCGGAGTCACTCAGAGGCATGGCGCCTGTTGTCGGGCCACCGATTCCGCCTCCCATGTACTTTGTAGTAGATCCCATGTTGTATGCTAGGATAGTGAGTCAAATTGATTACTATTTCAGGTATGTAGCTCTTAAAACTATGTTTGAAGTTGTTCTATTTAGAAATATATCCTTTTTGTGGTATTTTGAAAGCTTTAACAGTTAGTAGTTCTCTTCATATTTGTCAGAGCAACGATAACTTGGTTAAAGATTCATACTTGCGGAAGAACATGGATGAACAGTCTTAATAGGTGGGTCCCAATCAAGATTAATGTTTTCGGTTCGAGAACAAATCTTAATAGGATCGCGACTATGGACGAGTTGTTGAAAAGAATAGTGTTGGTGGGTCTGAATGTTTGCAGTTTGTGTTTAAATGCAACTGATTCGGTGGATCATATCTTCACAGCTTGCTACATTCTTGCGATTGTTTGGAACCATATATGTGACAACTGGCACAAAACCGGTAATTTCCATACTATTTTATTAATTAGTTATTGCTTGCAATTATGTGCTTAAACATCAATATTATGTGTTTACTTGCTTTACATATGAATTCATGCATGTTGTATACTTCAAATAATGCACTGTGTATTACATTAAGCGTTGCGTCAGAAAGACTAGTAAACTCACCGGTAAAACAAGCTGTGTTAGCATTTCTGCAAAACATAATCAGACAATAGATTTAGGGCCTAGGAGTAGGTCAAACATCAAAAATACATTAAAACCCAAGTGTGGACACAAGGGTTAACATATACACTTTCCGGAAGCTAAAATAAGCACTAAAAGACACCCGAAACTCAATTTAAGTTCTAAATTCTGCAGAATTCAGCATTTAAACACCAAAATACTATGCTGAATTGATGTATTGGTGTCCATAATAACTTGTTAAGTGTCGGTAATTAAAACTGTCACAAAAGGTACTTCATACCTAGTAAAACTGCGCAATTTGCACTTTAACGAACCAGAATAACCGGACACTACCCAAAACATCAAAACTAGACTAGAAGCATTGTTTTTATGATATAAAGTTAGTATTGGTGATAAAACACCTTAAAATCATAAAACCACATAAACACACTTAAACTAAACATAAACCTTCTGGTTTACACTTTCCACCCACAACTTCCAAAATTTATTTATTACCCCCCCCCCATGTAACCGGCCCCAATGTGGCCCCACAACTTTCCTCATTAAACAATTGTTTTATGTATGCAAGATATCAAACATAATTTCCTTTGGTTAAAACTTTGTTGGAAGATGATGATTATAAGACCAAAGAAAACTTCACTCCTCTTATCACTTTCAAAATTCACATCTTCTTCTCCTTTCTCCCTCTATAGCTCTCGGCCAACATAACCCCCACACATATCTCCATTTTCAATATTCAATCAAGCAATCCAAGGTTATATTATGGGGTAAGAAGATGATCTAAGAAGGTGTGAAGCAAAGGAAGCTTAAGGACCACTTAGAGGAGCTTTTAACCACCTATCTTCTTCTATCTTCATCTTCATCTTTGTTGAGCCACTTCCCTAGCCAATAGAGCTAGTAGTAAGCATGCTAAACTCTATTTTAGTTCATGTTAATGTTATGTAAGAGTTACACCATCTAAGAAACTAAACTTTAAAGGAAGAAGATATGAAGATCTAACATAATCTAAAGAAAAACAAGTGTTTTTTTGTGATGTTTGATGTATGTGATGAAGTTTTTGTTGTTGAATCTTGTGTTTATGTTTAGATCTACCATATTAAAGCTTGTTAGAAGCTTAGATATAAGAAGTTTAAGCATGGATCTTGAAAGATCCATGGTTAAACTTGAAGATGAACTTGAAAGACCATTATGTGAACTTGAAAAATGATTTTTAAAGCATGATCTTGTGGTCTTGAAGTAACTAAGTTTATGAAAAGTTAACTTTTGAAACTAAACTCCATGAAACGTTTGTAAGAGGTTCATCAAGAAGCTTATTTATGAAAGATTCTAGCATGTAAAGTATGGATCTTGAAAGATCCATGATGAAACTGGATTTTAAACATAAAGATCTTTTAAATAAGAATAAGAATGGTTTTAGAACATGTTTTTCAAGACTTTGAAATCCTAAAACTCATGGATGGTTAGTTAGTAAGTTAAAGTTTCACAAAACGTTTGTTGAAAATTAACAAGAACACTTGATTTTGAAAGATCCTTGTATGTAAAGTGTAGGTCTAAAAGACTACACATTTTTAACAAAAATCCAAGTTCATCATGAGGTTTTACATGATGTAACTAGTGTATGTTGCTTGTGAAAATTGTTGGAAATTGTTTTTGGTGATGAAAAGAAAATAAAACCATGTTTTGAAAACATGGGAAACCTTCATTTTTAGGGGAAAATATGTCAAAATTTTTATAAAATTTTGACACTTAGAAAAATATAAGTTTTGGTGAAACTTATTTCCTAAAAATTCACCTAAAAATATTTATCAAGGTTTCCTA